>NC_091122.1:170199454-170516954 GCF_040183065.1 Periplaneta americana | reverse complement strand
ACTTTACATGCCAACATAAGGGAGTTCGGCCGACGCGGCGCTGGGAATCTAGTATCGGCATAGCTCAGATGGAAAGAGCACTCAGCGCGCCAAGCTGAGGGTTCTGAGTTCGACTCCCGATGCCGGAACGAATTTTTCTCCATTAATATGTAAATAAATAATAAAAGTAAAAAAATACATGACAATGCTAAATGTATTCTCCTACAAGATGGATATCCCTACGGTAAGTGTTCTCAAAACCAATGGTTCCGAAACTTTTTGAAGGTGCGATCCACTTTTAGGCGAGACTTCTGTAGGCGATCCCCAGTATCGAACTGGTACTTAACCTCATTCGAAAAATACTAATCGACGAAACTTTTACTTAAAATTAGTGAATGTCACCCAAAAGATCGATCAAAACAGAAGAATTAGTGCAAAATAATACAAAATATGACATGAACTTCACTTCTAGTTGTCTACTTTGCTGAAATTTTCGAATACCGGTACTTCAACACTTTCAATAGCTTAATTTTAAGGGGCTAGGTGCAGCTTAGAGCAGTAAAGTTTTTGGAAATATTCAATATTTTTTTCCTCCATTAGTGTATCTTGTACAATAATGGTAATTGGTATGTGTAAAACACTGTCCTTCTGCTATATGAAAAAAATATATATTTTTACGATTTAATTTTTTTTTTCAAAATTAAAATGGTGGCAGTTCACTGTGCAGTGATGAAGCGTTTCCCTCATAACACATAAAGTTGTTAACTTTTTCATGTTCTCTCGCTTTTATTTTATTGCTGAAACTCATATTTACAATATCATGCTCTTTAAACTACATTCCTTAATACATAATATTTTTTATTTTGTGTTAGAAGAACCATTTTTGAAATGAATTAATTTTTATCACACAATCTATCAAACGTAGACAAGTGATCTTGCATCATATTGTAGATATGACATGCATAAATACACACAAAAAATTTAATCACAGAATGTTGGATAGTTTTTGAGTTATGTTGGAAACGCTTCATCACTGCACAGTGAAATGAATTTAAAAAATATATATAAATAATTTTTTTAAATCGTAAAAATGTATTTTTTTCATATAGCAGAAGGACAGTGTTTTACACATATTAATTTTCATTATTGTACAAGATACAGTAATGGAGGAAAAAAATGTTGAATATTTCCAAAATTTTACTGCTGTAAGCTGTACCTAACCCCTTAAATGACATATTGAATGGTCAGATAAGTTAATGTGGAAGAATTATAAGTTACGTTATGACCGTCCAAGCTTATCATAATATATACAAAGTTTTATTAGATTAGATAGTAGTATTAATTACATTTGATAAACGTTTTCGACTGCACAGAGTCATCTTCAGATCTAATAACTAAATTGCTTTATGAATACATTAATGATTAAAAAATTTAAAAGATCTGGATGCAAGTTTGTGAATATCAATTCGTAATATAAAACTAGGATCAAATGTTACGTTATAAAAATGGTAAAACATATACGAGTACAATACAAGAATATAACCTAAAATATATTATGAATGATTAAATTTGTAAGATAGCTTAACAGGTACAATATCTTCATATACAGACGTATTCTCATATCATTCGTATCAGCGTGTGCCGGTTTGTTTCTGAAATTAAATGTGTAAATAAGTTGAAATTGTGGATTGAATAGCCATTCATTATTGAGACCTAATAATTGCTAGATTTTGTTTGTTTCAAAAAACGGTTAAAAGTCAATACCAGCTTCATAATTGGACAATGTAATTTTTAGGTATGTTTTAAAGTGCTTTAAACTAATATTTTAAAGTGAAGATCTGAATCATTATGTTAATAAAGTTACCAATGTGACACAAAAAATTGTTGTACCTTATACTAGAAGTTAACATAATAAAACAAAATTGTTGCTCTACTGACAAATAATAAAAATGGCTCTTGTCCGTCTTTGATACTGGGCTCTTCACATTAAACCTTAGCGTAGTCAGCTGGTGTAGATTGGGAATGCGCCTAGTTCGAGAGTTAGTAAAAACTGACAGGAGGAACCCCTGAAATTCGTTTAAACTTTTATGCTCTTCGTGATTAATATTGTAGGCCTGGCGGGATTGTAAGGATATTTATATTTCTTTTAATTTCTGTCTTTATACTCCCTGCATTTAAATTTAACAAGGAGGAGCCTTCCCGTTAGTTACTTCACAATCGCTTTCTTATTCCATGAGGCCTAGTCTCGAGACAACAATGAAATTGATAGTCGAAACGATTCACACAGCAATATGACGCCAATGCGTTGTTTGAAATTGTAATGAATAATAATATGCCATTACAGGTAACTGAATTCAATTGGAAATTAATACAACACTTAAGCAGTTACATTAACTATTTCTATCCCTTCATCCACGCATGTATTATTCATAGACATTTGAGTACGAATAATAATTAATTCAATATGATGTCACATTCATTTGTTTCCCATTTTATGTGTCATCACGGCTGACTGGATGCGAAAGTACCTACGTTTTTAAACACATCGTAATTTCACTTACCAAGTCCTCCTATAATTAATGACGTCACTGTAATAAAAAGAGTGACCATATTTCTTTAACGTCCAGAGCATAAACGGTTCATGTTAAATAAGTCCTCGATCGTAGTGACCAATCCTACATTAATAACTGTATAATTAACATAACCGTGAGTTTTAGTTTAATAGATGTAATACATTCTAGGTGATATTTACTAGTAACTTGCGCGATCTCATATTAGTCTCAATATCCTACGAGATATTTAAAATTATCATCTTTACAAAGAAGTATTAGCCTACTGGATATCTTGTTAAGATGCAACGGCTTTAGCTAATAGGAATATACAAATAGATATGACAGAAAATTATACGCAAATAGTTATCAGGGAAAGAATATATGAATATATATTATATGTCAGTAAATGGAATACATGATTTGTTACCAGGGAAAGAAATAGGTGAAAGGATATTAGTGGAACAGATACTGGATGTATGCAAATTGGTGTCATATCTTGGGGACATTCCTCAAAATATTTTATATCAATCTCCATACACTCTGTATAGGAATGCACTTCAGTCAGTGTAATGAACATTACTTGATTTGCATTACACAACGAATGTACACCAGACGAAAAAATAATGATAGAAATGTCCAGAGATAAAATATATACAGTACCGTTCAATGCTAGGAGAAAGAAAATAATTAGGGGCCTAAAGAATAACGAAATTAACTATCAAGCAAACAGAATCAGAAATGAAAAATAATTGATAGAAAGTTTTCAAACAGATATCAGAGAAAATTATACGCAAATGGATATCAGGGAAAGTATATATGGGTATATATTATATGTCAGTAGATGGAATACACGATTTGTCACCAGGGAAAGAAATAGGTGAAAGGATATTAGTGGAACAAATAGTGGGTGTATGCAAATTGGTGTCATATCTTGGGGACATTTCCCAAAATATTTGATATCAATCTGCATGCACCCTGTATAGGAATGCACTTCAGTCAGTGTAATGAACATTACTTGATTTGCATTACACAACGAATGTACGCCAGACGAAGAAAGAATTATAGGAATATCCAGAGAGAAAATATTTACTTACTGGTCAATGCTAGGAGATAGAAAATAATTAGGGGCCTAAAGAATAAAGAAATTAACCAGCAGGCAAACAGAAATGAAAAATTACTAATATGAAGATAGACGACGACACGTACTTTCTCTTGCGATATACGAGTTTCATATTTCCATGTATACTCAGTATGTAGCCTACTCTCTTATGACATGCCCACCTTGTGAAAAATCTTGAACAAAGTTACAATTTCTGCGTCAAGTTACATACTTCGGGAATGAAATATAGCTAATACATCTTTGCAACGAGATTTTTTTTATCTATTTCCGATATCGACAACGCATACAAAATTCCAAAATGAAAAATTCATAGCACATCGTCGATAGCTGCGCTGGGAAGAGAGACGCCAGTTTGAACGTTAACCAGTGTGTACTGAGGCGATGAGTCTAATAACGATACCATCCTGTATCCTTCCGCCAATTTTGAACTAAAAAATTTGCTGATAAAAAATTTTTGTTCACTCTCGTGTCGACACGAGATTCCATGTAGATGACTATGAATTCATTCAGGACGGAGGATGCAAGTGATTCCTGATGTGCGGTTATGAAATTATTTTGAACATGGACCAAATCTACAACTAAACGTTTCACAGCATCCATGAAATAATTAATCTTATTACAACATCCGCAATTTTTGTATTCAAAGTACAACACACATACTGTACTCCAACCAGGTGAAAGTCTCAGGGGAATGAGACGCAGCGGGGTAATGCTGTGAATGAATGTTGATGTCATGAGATGTCATATGGTCACACACGTGGGTAAACGCATCTCCATTGGCTAACTCTCAAAGCACAAACGATAACACTAATACACATATTTATACTATCCTAGTTACAAAATTAGATCACGGTTAATTTTTTATTTATTTATTTATTTTTAGTAGGTTATTTTACGACGCTTTATCAACATCTAAGGTTATTTAGCGTCTGAATGAGATGAAGGTTATAATGCCGGTGAAATGAGTCCGGGGTCCAACACCGAAAGTTACCCAGCATTTGCTCAATCACGGTTAATCTCCTGGTCTTTTAATCCCTCCATACAGGAAATAACATATGCAGGAGAGCGCATGTTTTTTAAACTGACGTTATTACGGTAATATTATCTATCTAATTCGCTCCAATAGATGACGCAATAGAAGCACATTCCTTTCACGGTTAATCCTCTGGTTGGAGAACAGTATCAGTATAGGAAACGGGTTTGTTATGTTTAAAAATAAAAATAAATGGGAAAATAATAAAATATAATAATAATAATAATTTTCAGAAGAGCCGCCATGGCGATCTAGTGGTTAGAGCGCTGGACTTACAACCCTGTAGACCCGAGTGTCATTTATATTTGTTACTGTTGCTCCAAGATATGTGAATTTTTCCACCTCTTCGAAGGATAAATGTCCAATTTTTATAGTTCCATTTGTACAATATTCTGGTCACGAGACATAATCATATACTTAGTCTTTTCGGGATTTATTTCCAACCCTATCGTTTTACTTGCTTCAAGTAGAATTTCCGCGTTTTCCCTAATCGTTTGTGGATTTTCTCCTAACATATTGTTTGACAAGTATTCTTAAATAAAATAATTGAAACCGAAATTTTTTATTTTGTAAAATATAATTACTGTGAAGAAGTTTCTCATTGGGGTTTTGCCTCATAAAATTAAAATAAAATGTCTTTAAAGGGAAGATTCGACTATCTTACTTTACAAAAATAAGACATGGTTAGGGAAAATGAAATTCTTATCCAAGTCAAAATGTACGAGAAAAAAAAATAAGAATTTCTTTTATCTCCATACTGAAACTCAGAATGGTACATAATTGCGTTTAAGGTAGAACATATTATCTTCACAGAAGTTAAATAAAATCTGAAGAGAAATGCCATTAGTATTCCTCATGCGATGTCGAAGTGAAGAATATTTGGGAAAGTCCCGAATAAGGGGGAAGGTTAGGAAGTGAAAAGGAGGAAAAGAAGAGAGGGGGGGAAGCAAAATCCAGCAACTTCAAACTTCACAATCCGCTTTCAACGAAAAACTTTGTCTTCCCCTCCTCTGCTTGTAAGTTCAAATGCTTTGGCACAATCAAATTACCTTCAGTAGAGAGAATATTGGTGTGAGTGATACTGCGAAGCGCATTGTATTCATGATGAGATTTGATAGTTATCTCCTCGTGCCTGCTCTGTGTTTACATCACTCACTCCTAATGACTCTGCCGTTTTCTTACCGGATGGTATACATGCAGAAAAGTATATTCTATTATCCATGTGCTAAAAAGGATAAATGTTCATCTCCCCTCTTGCTTAAAAAAGTCCCTTGTGCAGACACTTGCATTTCCCTATTTCGACTATGCGGACATTTTACTGACTGACCTCTCCAGCGACAACAAAATGAAACTTCAACGTGCTCATAATTTGTGTGTACGTTTTGTAAGCAATGTTCGTAAATATGATCATATTACCCCAACCCTGGAAGCAGTAGGTTGGCTTAAACTAGATAAGAAAAGAAATTTACATTCACTTCTCTTTCTCTTCGAAATCTTGAACTCTTCTATTCCTTCGTACCTGTCGTCTCGCTTCACTTACCTTTCTTCCCACCATAATCTGAACACACGCTCTCGTCATGAAACAATACTAACAATACCATCCCATCTCACCTCCTCATACTCATCTTCTTTCACAATAGCCCTGCCAAGACTCTGGAATTCGCTACCTGCTAGCATCAGGGACTGTCGAAATGAAATTCAATTCAAACGCAAACTTACTAGGCACTTGGTCAGTAATTGATTACTTGTAAATAGTTTCTTTAATCTATCACAAAATATTTCAATATTCAGTAATTTCATCACTATACAATTTTGTTATTCTAGATTTAATTTGTAATTCAGTAAATATAAAATATTCTTTGTTTCTCTATGATAAATTATCTAGCTTTAATTATTCAGGTAATCTTTTCATACTTTGATTTAATTGTAATTGTAAATTTAATACTAATTGTAATATTATTTGTAATTGTAATTGTAAATTTAATACTAACTTAATTGTAATTTTATTGTTAATATTGTAGTTGGAATCTCCTGGTAGAGGGGCAGAGAAGGCCTGACGGCCTTATCTCTACCAGGTTAAATAAATAAATACTACTACTACTACTAATACATTTTGCACATTGTGGGCGGAGAAAGAAATTTGTGCACAGCTGCTGGAACAGAGAATGACAATTACAGTTTTAAAAGCTCCGTACTTTTCCATAAAATAGTCCACACATGTGGAGTAACGGTTAGCGTGTCTAGCCGCGGAATCAGTTTTAGTTCAAAATTGGCGGAGGGATACAGGATGATATCGTTATTAGACTCATCGCCTCAGTACACACTGGTTAACGTTCAAACTGGCGTCTCTCTTCCCAGCGCACCTATTGACGATATGCTATGAATTTTTTTATTTGGAATTTTGTATGCGTTGTCGATATCGGAAATGGATTTTAAAAAATCTCGTTGCAAAGATGTGTTAGCTATATTTCATTCCCGAAGTATGTAACTTGACGCAGAAATTGTAACTTTGTTCAAGATTTTTCACAAGGTGGGCATGTCATAGGAGAGTAGGCTACATACTGAGTATACATGGAAATATGAAACTCGTATATCGCAAGAGAAAGTACGTGTCGTCGTCTATCTTCATATTAGTAATTTTTCATTTCTGTTTCCTTGCTAGTTAATTTCGTTATTCTTTAGGCCCCTAATTATTTTCTATCTGGTTGAGGTTTTTTCTGGAGTTTTCCCTCAACCCAATATGAGCAAATGCTGGGTAACTTTCGGTGGTGGACCCCGGACTCATTTGACCGAAATTATCACCTACATCTCATTCAGACAGTAAATAATCTAAGATGTTGATAAAGCGTCGTAAAATAACCTACTAAAATGAATAAAAAATCCGATGATGATGATTTATTGATTCATGAATGTATTTATATATTTATGTATCTGTTATTTCTTTACGTATTTATTTACCTATTTATTAATTGCAGAGAAGTGGGAAAGAAAACTACGGAAAATGAATTCAAACGTTTGCATTCATTTTAAACTTCATCAGCGTAGCGTTTTTAAAGATAGCATAATTAAATACACAAGCGTCATAGGGTCCTAAAACTTCGTCAAAGTGTAAAGTAAGCATTAAAGTAGCTTCATTTTACCCCGTCCCCTGAAAAAAAAACGAAATATCTCATTTTTGACCAAAAATTATCAAATTTTCAACCATTTCCTCCCACTAACTATTAAAAAACTTATATACGTGATTTATTTCGATTTGTTTGCACAATCGAAACAACTCACTCGTTCTTAGCCCAGCCTCATGTGTTTTGGCACCGCTTCGGCTGAGAACCTGTTACTCGTGCATGAAATATGTCGCTTCACTTTATCACAGTGCATGCACGTAGTGCAGGAATCTGCCCAACATTGACTTACACCATTGTCTGGCCCATTATTTTAATCTCCCTCTAGGCGAGTTTTTATCCACTAACGACTATGCACAGGCACTCTGTGTGCGCAAAGTGAATGCATACAAACCCATATACCAGCCTCTTCCGCGCGTTACCGACCGGACAAATGCTGATTAATGGTATGATAGAATAGAAGTAGGCCTATAGTGTCGATACCTATCTTGGGGGACCAGAAAGAACCCGAGTAAAATACCAACTATGACTTTGTCCACCACAAGCGTCACTGTGGATTTTCAATGACTCGGACTCGAACCCAGACCACCTGAATGGAAGTCTTCGACTGGTCTAAACTACGTAGCCATCGCAGTTGAAACACACACACACATATACACATCTCGAAATATATTTTTCTATCCTGAACCCGAACTAGAAGCAGGAATTTTAGTTTACCCAAAAATAAAGCTGAAGCTAATTCTATGAATGCTATACAGAGTGTTTCCGTGCTGGTGTTACAAACTTTCAGGGATGATGGGGAAGGGCACATGTTTCAATTTGAGATAAGGAACCCTGGTCCTGAAATGACTGAGTCGAAAGCTATAAGCAAAAATAGTTGTGTGGAAATGGAATTGTAATTTCGCACCACGTGCTCTCCTTCCCTTAACCTTTGGAACAGTCGTGGAAAGATGGTATGGGCCGGGTATCTCCTGCGTGGGTACTTGGCCCCATACAATCTGTGAGCTTGTCTGCTGTTCCCATTGGCTCATCCGTATTTGAAAATCAGGTCTGCATATTCCGCTCTCGTTCACTCCTCCATTTCACTAGGACTGATCGACTGGACACTGTAACTTGTACACATACACTGCTGTCTACAGACGTGCATATCAGGACCGACCATGTCCGTTACACATTACGCTATCTGCATTGCTTTAGTGTAGTTTCCTGTCCCCATCCCTCAGACAGCGCACTGAATGGAATACTGTAAGTAGACAACGTAAACAACGTCAGACGAATACAGTATGTGTAAGATGTACTACAGATAAATATACTTAAGTAAGGTATACAGAGGAATAAAATTATTTCATTTCCACACAACTATTTTTGCTCATAACTTTGGACTCAGTCATTTCCGGACCAGGGTTCCTTATCTCAAATTGATACATGTGCCCTTCCCCATCATCCCTGAAAATTTGTAACACTAGCTCGGAAACACCCTGTATAAAAAGAGATGTAGATATGCTGCCTGAATAGTAATAGAGGAAGATTAGAAACTTCCTACAGATATCTGTTCCAACGCTTGGCTTCATTTACACGGGCTATAAAAGAAACTATTAACGGTAGGGCATACATACGTCTTTAAAAATAATTGTAGTGCCGGTTTAAAACGAAGAGGGATGCTAAGAATTTGTACGAGGGAACAGAGAGAGAAAGAGAATCAGACGAAAATTGTGTGATATTCTTTATTGCTTCTTTTTTCTTCCATTCTTGACTTCTGAAGCTGAAAATGAAATTACTTTTGCTAGGGAATAATAAAAAGGAGTGTACAAGTATTACGGGGATGTTTTAGCGTATTAAAATTAATGCTAGAATGACCTGCAGTATGAGCGATTATGTACGTATTATGTCGACAAATTTGCAATAAAATTTATTTAGTTAAATATTATGTTACGGTATGTGCATAGTCGTTACACCGTTCAGTGGAGCAAGAGTGGCATAACAAACACAACTGAAGTTATTTTATAGTAAGAACTATCGAGTATTTTCACTACACTGAGTGTTCAGTTCAAAGTGTGTCATGGCTCGCTGTATGCCGTCATGTGGCTAGCCGATGAGCCTAGAGAATTCAATCTTCCTACACTTCCGCAGAGGTGTATAACCTATGAGGCAGAGAAGTTGCCTAGCAAGTACGGCGTTCATTCTGAAGAGTACGTACCGATACGTACGGTAACGCCGGTAGTGGCAGGAATGTGAACTGTTTGGAAATACGTACTGTCGGGATATGGGGAGAGGGTTAAGACGATTACTTACGTATTTGTTGACATTAATTTCGACGGTCAACATGGACACGGAGCATTTGATTTGATTTGTGATGTGGAATGTTACCGTACGCAACCTATGATAACAAATACCCTGCGTACGACTTTCCGGCGCAAAACACAGTTCGAAAGAGGTTATGGTAGCACACAGACCGTAATCTGTTGCTACGACGTTCAAGTTATACCGTACACGTTCTCAAGTTCAGATTGAAGAACGCCTTAAATAATAGGCAACTTCTCTAACATATAAGCTGAAACTCGCTTCAAATCGGTGACCCAACAACAGTGACGTCATGACACACTTTGAAATGAACACCCAGTATTTGTGTTCGTCTACAATCACGATGTGTTTTAATCAACAAAATGCAACCATTCCAGCATATTTTCGTAGGCTACCGTTATCAATTCATTTAAAAATTTGTCAAAATCTGGTAGAATAATAAGTCGGAATCTGAGTCGGAATCTGAGTTCCCAGGGATTTCTAAAGAATGTTACATCATATTAGGGCGTTTTCGCTCCCTCGTCGCCCGCTAAACTAACGCTATGTTCACGTCAGTAGTGACGTATTTTGTGACGTATGTTCGCGTTCGCAAAACTTCGGAAAAAATCGTAAGGGATCGGTGCACGTATTCCTTTAACGTAAGGCTCTGTTGTACGAATTTCCCGCTCCTTAAAACATTTATATGTCATAGTTCCAATGATAGTTAATCGCGCTGTAATTTTAATAATATACAGCTCAATGTCTAAGGAAAGCATTGAAAAAAAGTTCGAAATGAAAATCTTTTTTGAAAAGCGAGGAGCTATTGAGAATAGACGTTACTTGACGTGACCTGACGTCACGTTATGCTAGTGTTATGCTATTGTTATGATACTCTTGTGTCGTGTTATATGTCACGTTATGTTACGTTATAGGGCCTACTAGTGCTATGTTACTGTTACGCTATTCTTGTGTCGTGTCGTCTCACGTTACATTACATTAAGCTACAAGTCCCATTACGTCATGTCATATTACGGTATACCTATTTATGTTTTATCATGTTATATTGTGCCATCTTATCTTCAGTTCCCTTTTCGTCTTTATTCTGTACCTTCCTCTCTTCTCTTTTATCTGTTTCTATTTCTTCTTTCCTGTTCTATTCCCTTCTTTTTCTGTCCTGTTTTATTCTCTCTCTCCTGTTTCTTTTTTCCTGTAACGTTTCCCTTCTTCTCTTCTCCTCTCTTCTATTCTCTGTTCATCTCTTCTCTTCTCTTCTCTTCTCCTCTTCCCTTCTCTTCTTCTCTTCTCTTCTCTGTTCATCTCTTCTCTTCTATTCTCTGTTCATCTCTTCTCTTCTATTCTCTGTTCATCTCTTCTATTGTCTTCTCTTCTCTGTTCATCTCTTCTCTTCTCTTCTTCCCTTCTCTTCTCTGTTCATCTCTTCTATTGTCTTCTCTTCTCTGTTCATCTCTTCTATTGTCTTCTCTTCTCTGTTCATCTCTTCTCTTCTATTCTCTGTTCATCTCTTCTATTGTCTTCTCTTCTCTGTTCATCTCTTCTCTTCTATTCTCTGTTCATCTCTTCTATTGTCTTCTATTCTCTGTTCATCTCTTCTCTTCTATTCTCTGTTCATCTCTTCTATTGTCTTCTCTTCTCTGTTCATCTCTTCTCTTCTCTTCTCTGTTCATCTCTTCTATTGTCTTCTATTCTCTGTTCATCTCTTCTCTTCTATTCTCTGTTCATCTCTTCTATTGTCTTCTCTTCTCTGTTCATCTCTTCTCTTCTCTTCTTCCCTTCTCTTCTCTGTTCATCTCTTCTCTTCTCTTCTCTGTTCATCTCTTCTCTTCTATTCTCTGTTCATCTCTTCCCTTCTCTTCTCTGTTCTTCTCTTCTCTTCTTCCCTTCTCTTCTCTGTTCATCTCTTCCCTTCTCTTCTCTGTTCATCTCTTCTCTTCTCTGTTCATCTCTTCTCTTCTATTCTCTGTTCATCTCTTCCCTTCTCTTCTCTGTTCTTCTCTTCTCTTCTTCCCTTCTCTTCTCTGTTCATCTCTTCCCTTCTCTTCTCTGTTCATCTCTTCTCTTCTCTGTTCATCTCTTCTCTTCTCTTCTCTGTTCATATCTTCTCTTCTATTCTCTGTTCATCTCTTCTATTGTCTTCTCTTCTCTTCTTCCCTTCTCTTCTCTGTTCATCTCTTCTCTTCTCTGTTCATCTCTTCTCTTCTATTCTCTGTTCATCTCTTCTCTTCTATTCTCTGTTCATCTCTTCTCTTCTATTCTCTGTTCATCTCTTCTCTTCTATTCTCTGTTCTTCTCTTCTCTGTTCATCTCTTCTCTTCTCTTCTCTGTTCATCTCTTCTCTTCTCTTCTCTGTTCATCTCTTCTCTTCTCTTCTCTGTTCATCTCTTCTCTTCTCTGTTCATCTCTTCTCTTCTATTCTCTGTTCATCTCTTTTCTTCTATTTTTCTTCTCTTTCTCTTCTCTTCTCTTTCTTTTCTCCATTCTCTTTTTTTCCTTCTCTTCTCTTTCTTTTCTCTTCTCTCCTCTTCTCTTTTATTCTCTCTCTCTCTTGTTGTCTTTTTTCCTCTAACGTTTTTTCTCTTCTATTTTGCTTTTCTTCTTTCCTGTTTTATTCCCTTCTCTTTTCTCGTGTTCTCTTCTTTCCTGTTTTATTCCCTTCTCTTTTCTTGTGTTCTCTTCTTTCCTGTTTTATTCCCTTCTCTTTTCTCGTGTTCTCTTCTTTCCTGTTTTATTCCCTTCTCTTTTCTCGTGTTCTCTTCTTTCCTGTTTTATTCCCTTCTCTTTTCTCGTGTTCTCTTCTTTCCTGTTTTATTCCCTTCTCTTTTCTCGTGTTCTCTTCTTTCCTGTTTTATTCCCTTCTCTTTTCTCGTGTTCTCTTCTTTCCTGTTTAGTCTCTTTCTCTCATCGTGTTTTCTTCTCTTCTGTTTCATATTCTTCTTTCCTCTTCTGTTTCATTCCCTTCTCTTCTTTTCTATTTTCTGCTATACTTCCTTCTGTTCTCTCCTTTTCTTTCCCCTCTTCAATTATCTCATCTTCTCTCACATTTTCTTCTCTTATCATGTCTTCTTTTTTATATTCCCATCTATTTTCCTCTTTCTTCTTCTCTTTTCTTAGTGTTTTTCTACCTCTCTTCCTTATGTATTTATTCTGCATTTTCTTCCTGCTTTATGTCTTCATCATTTCCAATTCTACTGTTTCTTCTTTCTTTCAACGACTATTCTCACTTCCTTATTTCTTTTGCATCATCCATTCCTCTCTCATCAGTTAACTCTACAGTTAGGCCACTCTCGTGCACATAGCCTTTAACTCCGGACAGAGCAATACGAATTTAAAACAGGCAGAATGTAAAGGAAGTGGGTTGAAGAGGAAGGCCGTTCCATTTGCATCGTCGTCTGTCTGGTTCAGCTGGTAATTGCATCCATCCATCTGCGTTTTTGACCTCACTTCGCAATAGCGCTGCAAGAAATAAAACTTGTTATTGCTGAACCAACAAGTACTAAAGCAGGTTGTGCTCGGAATCCGAGATTTGCCTGGCTGAGGGTTTTCTATTCTCAAGATTGCTTCGTAATTTCCCGGATATTGGAAAAATGTTCACTACAAGTTCTTCACTTCATGTACCACGTCTCTTGTTTGTGTTAAGTATTCATTTTAGAGTCGTAGGAAGCAGGACAGCGCCACGGTTCATTTTGAGAATACGTAAGTCTACTTTATTTAACGACATTTTCAACGGCTGAAGTTATTCAACTAGGGTCAGAAATGGATTACAAGTCTTACCTGGATCACTTTTTCAGAAATATGGTTCTTCTACGTTTCGTAAATCAATGACATGGGATCTGCAACTATATTTCCATCTCGTAGAGACACGTTCTAAGGAGAATTATGTAAAACCCATCGCCTTGGCCGGGTTCAAACCGACGAACCTCGAATCCCGCGGCCAGCATGACAAAGGCAAGACCCCGAGAACGGCAGAAAAATTTTAGACAAATAAATTTATAAGATTATACTTGCTATTTAGGAGAAGGAAATTTTATCTGAATACTGGAAGGAGTCCGTAATCGTACCTATCTTTAAGAATGGGAAAAAGACTAACTGTAGTAGCTTTCGAGGAATACCACTTTCGTTAACGTCGCGACGCGCCTGCAAAAATTTGTCCAATATTTTTTTGAGAAGATAAACTCCATATGTAGATGAAATGACTGGGGATCATCGATGTGGTTTTAGGCGTAATAGATCGACTATTGATCAGATTTTTTGTATTCCACAGATATTGGAGAAAATAGGACTATAGTTAGTTATAGTTAGAGTGTTAGTAGGGAGGCCGGAGGGGAAAATATCTTTGGGGAGCCCGATACATAGATGGAAGGATAATATTAAAATGGATTTGAGGGAGGTGAGATACGACGATAGAGTCTGGATTAATATTGCACAGGATAGAACCGATGGTGAGCTTATGTTAGGGCGGCAGTGAACCTCTAGCTTCCTTAAAAGCCGCAAGTAAGTAAGAAATGACGTACACATAGGGGAAACTCGGCTAATTCCGCAATATTAAGAAGTAAATCTATCATATTTTTATCAAAATGTTCATTGAAAAATATTATCAAGGTATGTAGACATGGACGAAACCTTTCATTACCAAATGAGATAAAGAGACCTATTAAAATGCAAATATATTTAGTTGTACATACATTACAGTTGAAAAAGAACAACTGGTAATTCCGCAACAGTGCGGATAAATCCGCAATAGGACTTGACTAATTCCGCAGTCGTAAATAATTATGAAATAGATTATGAAAGTAACATAAAAGGAACAATTTATATGTAACAATGCTCACTTTCTTCACAGCTGTGTAGCAAAACACGAAAAACAGCCAACTTTCGATGTTTCACTGTATTGCCGACAGAGGTGTCGACCAATATCCTTGATTTTTTTCTATAGCACTGCAGAGGACACGCCTCCTGTTGACAGTCTCTCAAAACTTACGTTCACGCTATTGTAAAGCCGCAGTAAAATCATATATGCACTACTGCGGAATTAACAGAGTTTTCCCTATTTTGACCTTCCTAAGTGTAGGGTAACCAAAATAATGAATAATTATTTTATCATGTCTTCAAAAATTGCAAATATCATGTTTTCAATCTCGAAAAGAGATGCGATTTTAATGTTAATGTTGTAGAGTGTTTCTGATACGATTTTATCGTCTTTTATGCCCTCTGCTTGTTTATTTTATAGTTCATTATGATATACCCTATATATTGACTTAGTCGATGCACATATTTGTGCTCATTGACTGTCCAATGTTCAATAAATTCAATACAGAATACTGAAAAATAAATAGCAATCGTTTTCATGTTACAGAGCAGTGATCGCCAAAAGCTGTGTCGCAACACATGCCCCTGTCTCCACTCAAGCATAACCATGACATCATATCCCCACCCTCTGTTTACAGCAGCCGCGGCGAAAATGTGACTCACGAGCACATTGTGGCTCGCAGTGCTTTTCTCTCGCTTCCTACCTACAACCCCCACCCTCTTACTCACTGGAGTCAAACTCCGTACTATTTGTATTTGTCTCGGACCTGCGAGTGGCGTATCGTCGCAATATCTCTCTCGAAACCATGTACCTCTATAAAAAACGATGGGAGGATGCATTCTTTTGCTTACAATATGATGAAAATATTAAATGTATGATTTGTTCACAAATATTACTAGGAAAACGGTTGTATAACATAAAACGGCATTATAAGTTACTACATGTTACTGATGAAACATTAAAAGGTTAAGTGTTATTATTATTATTATTATTATTATTATTATTATTATTATTATTATTATTATTATTATTATCATCATCATCATTATTATCATCTCTGTACGTCGATTCTTTTACAGCAGATGTACGAATAATGCGGTCAGATTTTCAATTTAAACTCACAGATTTACAATGTGACGTTAAATGAAAGCTAGGTGTAAGGATTTGACAGATATTGAACTTTTCACATCTTTGGAAAAAAAAATAAATATTTGAAGCTTCGTTCTTTCGCTTGCTCTGTTGAAGCCATGTTCGCTGTAACTTACGTTCGTGAAAAATTATTTTCAACAATGAAAATAGTAAAAATCAAATTTAGATCACGACTGACAGACAAATACCTTCGTGATCAACTGCGATTGACAGTAAGTGACATAATTCCTGATTTTGAAACTTTGTCGCAGAGACATTCTGAAGACAGTTAATTTTAGGTTGTGATAATGTGTCCTTTGTTTTCCTGTTCATTTCTTTCTTCGTTACACGTCCTAAACATTAACTTCCCCTTCGGTTGTCCGCCTCCCTCTATAGGTGCTATGCACGTTGCAGCTTACACGGTGGCTCGGCGCACCATGGCCTTTTCGCCCCGGCTGGTTTACAGCCATCACTTCGATATAAGTAAAGACATTTATCAGCAGCGGACGTACGCATGTAATGTTACAAGTGTGTAGGATAATATGTTTCGATGTCTTTTCGAAAACAGATAGTAAGTAAAAACTTAATTTTAAGGAGCATGGGAGGAAAAGTATTTATTTTGTGCAGATGGCAAAAATATGAGATACTTAATTTGCTGTAAAATTTTAAATGAAGTATAAAAGAACAATGTACGTTGTCATTATTTTTCTTGTTATGAAGACTACCACGCCCTTACCTGTAACTTGAATAATAAACCAACAAAAAAAAAACAGTAACGGCTTCTATGTCTTAATCGGGGTAAAATACATCGACGTTTTTTTCGACGTATGTAGCGTAATTTTAATATTTCATTAATAAATAAACAATAAAAAGTATTGGCTTCTGTGTTTTAATCGGTGTAAAATACTTCCACGTTTTTTTTCTACGTATGAGTGTAATTTAAATATTTTATTAATAAATAAACAATAAAAAATATCGGCTTCTATGTCTTAATCGGAGTAAAATACTTCAACGTTTTTTTTTAAGTATGTAGTGTAATTTACAACTTCATGACCAGTCTGGTACGTTCTTCTAATTTCAAATATCTGCTGATGTAAAGTACACGCTCTTTCTATGGTAAATAAGAAAATAAATTTATTTTATTTTATTAATAATACAAAAATAATTAATAGGAGGATAAAAAATTAACATGGAAAAAAGTGTGTATAGTTAATAAGTAGAAGAATATTATATTGCTTTCGTTTTTTGGTCACAGTCCGTCTCTGCACTGTTATTCACTGCATTACCTGAGGAGATACCCACTCCACCCCTCTCCTTCCGATAGTGGTGTGCGGGTTGCATTTCTATTACGTCACAATTTCGTGGTGTTTGGCAACCACTGTTATAGAGTCTTCATTTTATGTCTTCGCAAACGGATCACCCTGTAGACGACGAAAAAGCCAGACGAACTTTCCTTTTGTCACTTAATAAAACCCATGCTGTTTCAGAGGTGATGCTTAACTGGCTGAAAAATGTAGACGGTTCATTGTACAGCATTCAAAATAAGAAGTTGATAGAGAATTCATATTAATTGTAATTTTATTCTTCATATTATAGTTGTAATCCCCTGGTAGAGGGGCAGAGAAGGCCTGATGACCTTATCTCTACCAGATTAAATAAATAAATACTAATAAATACTAATAGAGAATTGAGAAAACTATCAAAGGACAAAATAGTAATCCTCAAACAGTGACTTTCAATCAGGTATAGAACTGTTATTGTTTGTGTTACAGACTCTTACCCGTCATCGGCCGAGGCCTGTTTCCGTCAGCCGGAAGTGGTCCCGCAGTTATCCCTCTTCCACAGTCGCTCCCAGCCCGGGGCCATCCTCCCCCATTACAGAAGACGAGGTAAGTTAGCTCGAGATGATATCTTACCCACTGTCTCTTCAATCTATCTTCTACTGGGTGTTCAGTTCAAAATGTGTCATGGCTCGCTGTATGTCGTCATGTGGCTAGTCGATGAGCCTAGAGAATTCAATCTTCCTACACTTCCGCAGAGGCGTATTACCTAAATGCGAGAGAAGTTGCCTAGCAAGTACGGCGTTCATTCTGAAGATTACTTACCGATACGTACGGTAACGCCAGTAGTGGCAAGAATGTGAACTGTTTGGAAACACGTACTGAAGTGAGTTTTTTTTTCTTACTGTCGGAATATGGGGAGAGGGTTAAGACGATTACTTACGTATTTGTTAACTTGGACGGTCAACATGGACACGGAGCATTTTGATTTGTGTTGTGGAATGTTGCCGTACGCAATCGATGATAACAAATTACCCTGCGTACGACTTGCCCGCGCAAAACGCAGTTCGAAAGAGGTTATGGTAGCACACAGACTTTACAGACCGCCATCTGTTGCTACGACATTCAAGTTATACCGTACACGTTCTCAAGTTCAGATTGAACGCCTTGATTAATAGGCAACTTCTCTGACATAAAAGCTGAAACTCGCTTCAAATCGCTGACTCACAACAGTGACGTCATGACACACTTTGAAATGAACACCCAGTACTTTCTCATTACTTGAAGTATAAAGTGAATGTATGTGATGCTGCAGAAAATCCATTTCGAGACCTCATAGAAATATACATACGAGCTATTCCATCTCAAATCGACCGAAGTATAGAGAAAATTGACCTTACAATTTCTAAATACAATGAAACTTTTTTTGTACGTAGAGAACTGTGATACAATGCTTTGTGCAAAGTTTGAGGCATCAGAACTTCATAGTGTTTAAATTAACAATATTTAAATTTATCGTATTTTCATAAAATTAGCAACTTTAAACTGCTGTAGCTCCGAAACCCTTTCACCCAATGATCAAAATCATGGTTTATTTTGATGCTGAGAAATTAAAGTTTATATTGACATATAAACAGATTTTCTTAATTTTTATGGAAATGGAGAAATTTAGATTTTTCCTCATTAAGACGCCTTTGGCTAGGAAAAAATATTTTTAAAATATATAGTTAGATTCCGCATTGAAAGTACAAATAAACATATTTTTACTGATGGTGTGTTGATAAGAAAGTATTGAAAATATCAAATAAAGAAAATAAATAGTACGCGCGTGAACTAACCAGCTGACTGTGAGACGGGAGCTAGCCTAGACACGCAAGGCCAGGAGAAAAACAGGTGATGTGTCGTCTAGCAGTCCTGGCTGTGCTAGCTTCATCACAGGTTTTCATCACAGGAGTAAAATGACGCCCAACGCTCGCTTATCTTCAGCTCTCGGCCAGTGCGTGCGGTACTGCGCCGTTCAAGTCTAGGCGTGTGACAATAATCTATTTAATACCCTCGAAACTTATTGCCGTACCACTAAGCAAACAATGCCGAATACCTCTTAATAATGCAAGGTTTTTTCTCAATATTTTTTTTACATTTTTACAAATGGCCAAAAAGCCTAAAAGCAAGTAAAATCAGATTATCTGTCTCTCTCTGTACAATAAAAATAAGAATTACTTCTTAACGTAACCTACCAAATGTCAGCTTCAAAATGAGCTCTCGTTCAATGTTCTGCAGTAAATGGTTCCAGAATTCCGAGCGCTGAAAGAGGCTTGTTTTGAATAATTTCAAGGGAAAAATTGTTCCGGGGCCGGGTATCGATCGTGGGACCTCTGGTTGAACGTACCAGCGCTCTCCCAACTGAGCTACCCGGGAACTCCACCCGACACCGTCTCAACTTTTCCCTTTATATCCACACAACTCGCGTGGGCTGACGAAACGCCAGAGACCCACATCGAGTGCACACAAACTCTGTGTGACTTGGAATTGTGGTTTTCTGTTAACGTACACAGTGACGTATATAACATAATTCCAATTCATATATCACGTATTAGCTTTCCTATATCTTTACTATAAATGGGGAGAAAAATTAAAACCACTGCAAACCTAAAAATAAAAATTTTCATTGTCACTATAAATATTTCATTTTTTACTTCTAAAAGTATTCATTTAATCATAAAACCCATCACTATTTTGTTAACCACAGTGTTTGGAACATGCAGTAAAAATTTCATGTTTCTAGCATCAAAATTGTAAGAGCCTTTACACTTCGAATCTGACGAAATGTTCTGAAAAAAAAGTGTGAGAAAACAGCTTGTAAAATTTGCATTGGAATTGAAGTTCAAGGGTACAGCCTATTGCATAATTTTTATGCTTTCGAGCGCCGCTGAGCATTTAAACTTGCTCAACATATAAATAAGAAGTGCGGATTCATTTTTGCAAGAAAACGAAAATGCGATTTTTGACTGAAAATTACAAAATTTTCACTCGTCACTCCCTTAATGGGACTTGTTTGAAATTTAAACCACACAATGACGATTTATTCCGAAAAATAAAAGTAACTTTCTTTTTCATTAATTTATTGTTTTACGTAGAATGAACCGGGGAATGAACGAATACAGTCATTTCTCTGTTGGAATGTACAGAGATTAGTTTTATGAATTGCAATTTTATGTTCCAAGTCGTAACATTAAATTAATTTTTAGGTGGGAACTCTGCGAAACATGAAACTTAAGTTTGATGTTTTGAAATTTACGAAAGAAAAGGATGTATACGTTATACACTAGTTTAATACAATTAATTTTACACAAGGTTACGTAAAATATCATATTTTTTATGAGTTCATAGTGAAAGAGATTTTATTTTCATACAGATTTGTACTTGAGTGCTTTAATTTCATATAGATAATTATTCTTAATACAGTTCATAATTTGAAGATATATAACCTGTATGGATAACTTCCAACTTATTGAAAAACAGGGGAGTTTAACTCTTACGATGAAAGTTGTGTCCTCTAGAAGTTCCTTAGTTTGCCACGGGTCCGAGAGTGTAGCTGTGTTCCGATGAGTACGATGGAAATAAATTGGTTTATAAGTGTTCCCAATCTGACAATTTTATAAACAGATATTATGAATACAAATTATTTACAAGATTTATCAGTTTTATAACATTTATATTATTACTGAACTATAAAATCTTCTTTTTGTGTAGCCGAAATTTACAATTTCAGCCGTAGACTAAGTAGCTATATTAGCCACATGTCTTCAGCTGGTCAGTGGTGAGATGTTGGCAAACCTATTACAGCTTATAATTAAAGACACATTCTGTTAATGCGAACAGATCAGATAAGAGAGGGACTGTGTTATCAAGAGTTTGTCAATGGCCTTCAGTTTAATGTTCAACTACTATATTCATATGCATATAATGATAATGATAATAATAATAATAATAATAATAATAATAATAATAATAATAATAATAAGAAGAAGAAGAAGAAGAAGAAGAGGTGGAAAAATTCAAATATTTTGGAGCAACAGTAACAAATATAAATGACACTCGGGAGGAAATTAAACGCAGAATAAATATGGGAAATGCCTGTTTTTATTCGGTTGGGAAGCTTTTGTCATCTAGTCTGCTGTCAAAAAATCTGAAAGTTACAATTTATAAAACAGTTATATTACCGGTTGTTCTGTATGGCTGTGAAACTTGGACTCTCACTTTGAGAGAGGAACAGAGATTGAGGGTTTTTGAGAATAAGGTTCTTAGGAAAATATTTGGGACTAAGAGGGATGAAGTTACAGGAGAATGGAGAAAGTTACACAATGCAGAGCTGCACGCATTGTATTTTTCACCAGACATAATTAGGAACATTAAATCCAGACATTTGAGATGGGCAGGGCATGTAGCACGTATGGGCGAATCCCGAAATGCATATAGAGTGTTAGTTGGGAGGCCAGAGGGGAAAAGACCTTTGGGGAGGCCGAGACGTAGATGGGAGGGTAATATTAAAATGGATTTGGGGGAGGTGGGATATGATGGTAGAGACTGGATTAATCTTGCTCAGGATAGGGACCAATGGCGGGCTTATGTGAGGGCGGCAATGAACCTCCGGGTTCCTTAAAAGCCACTAAGTAAGTAAGTAAGTATAATAATAATAATAATAATAATAATAATAATAATAATAATAATAGCATGTACTTTTGCAAATTAAACTAAAAGGAATATAATTCTGTTTTTCATACCGAAACATTTTTTTTATATATAAATTGGTAGAACTACTGCACATACACTACCAGTCAAAAGTTTTCGATCACCTATCACAACTATGGATTTGTGGTTAAAACAGGGATTTCGTTTTGAATATTCTGTCATATCATAATGCTAGAGAGAGAAAATATTTATTTTGTTGGTCTATTTAGTTTTTCCCATGTGTTTGTACATTGAAATAAAGTGTATAATTTTGTTTTTATAGCCTATCGAAAACTTTTGACCGGTAGTGTATAATCAGCTGTATTTTAGTCTGCATTAGACACGAACACAGAACGGTCCAGTTTGAGATGTAAAATAATTAATAACTGGTCCAACTTACATTGAAAACAAGTTAAGTTACTATTTTATTTACCACTTGATTCAGTGTTTGAGTACAGAACGAAGTTCCGTGCATATGACACATTCTGCTTCTGACATCCAGGAAACAAAAGCGGTGCTGACAAATGTATTGTATTGGCATGCGACCACGTGCGTTTGACAGTACAACATAACATGCCATCGTGAATGTCGGCTCTGGTGTAAATAATTATTTCATGTATGTAATGTTATCTTCAATTTTATGTTCTAAGCAAATATTTGTACTGTCTATTGTAATTGAGGCTTTGCCCTGTTATAGACATAAATAAATAAATAAATAAATAAATAAATATATATATATATACATACAGGGTGTTTCCGAGGTGGTGTTATAAACTTTCAGGGATGATGGCGAAGGACACATGTATCAATTTGAGATAAGGAACCCTGGTTCGGAAATGACTGAGTCGAAAGTTATAAGCAAAAATAGTTGTGTGGAAATTGAATTGTAATTTGACACCACGTGCCCTCCTTCCCTTAACCTTTGGAACGGTCGTGGAAAGATGGTATGGACCGGATGTCTCCTACGTGGGTACTTGTACAATACAATCTGTGAGCTTGTCTACTGTTCCCATTGGCTCAACCGTATTCGAAAATCAGGTCTGCTTATTCCGCTCTCGTGTACTCCTCCATTTCACTAAGACTGATCGACTGGACACTGCAACTTGCACACATACGTCTACAGACATGCATATCAGGACCGACCATGTCCGTTACACATTACGCTATCTGACAGTGTACTGAATGGAATATTGTAAGTAGACAACGTAAACAACATCAGATGAATACAGTATGTGTAAGTTGTATAGATAAATACACATAAATAAGGTGTACAGAGGAATACAATTATTTCATTTCCATACAACTATTTTTGCTTGTAACTTTCGACTCGGTCATTTCCGGACCAGGGTTCCTTATCTCAAATTGATACATGAGCCCTTCGCCATCATCCCTTAAAGTTTGTAACACCACCTCGGAAGCAGCCTGTATATATAAATAAGTAACTAAGTAAATAACATCTTCAAGATTATGTCACTGAAGTAATGTTGCAATTTAAAAACTGTATTTTCACTCAGATGGGATAAGCGCCAACTGAACAACTTAGGTGACGTAGATCAGAAAAAGATAAGGTTTTCTTCCCAGTATCCATCCCTATTGCTCAAAGCATAGCAGGACATAGAGATCGTTGTTCGATTTCCGGAAGGTTTTGTAAAAAGTTGTATTCCACACAATGGTAACAGAATTGAGTTTTGCGATATTACTTAGATTTCCACAGTTTTCATTTTCCTACGATTGCATATTGTTACGTAGTACATATTTAAATTCGTTCGTCGTACATGCACATATATACATACGTACATACATGTATGTATGTATTTATTAACACACAATTGGGTATACACCCGGTGGCAATGATATATAATATACAATAATACCATCACAATAATATAATAATTACAGCAATAAAAAACAATAAAATAAACGTAAATTTATTTCTAACTATAAATAAATAGATGCAATAAATCTAGTACTATAAATAAAAACTATTCTATATTAACGCCTACAATAAGCAAAAGTAAACCTAACTTATAAGTACTTCTGTTTCACCCAACTATTACCAATTTAAGTAACTACATATCACCTTAATTAATTACATATCAACTTAATTACATATCATCTAAATTAATTACATATCACTTTAATTTATTTACATATCAACTTAATTACATATCATCTTAATTAATTACATATCAACTTAATTAATTACATGACAGCTTAGGTAATTACACTGCACCTACAATCACATTATTTCAGTCTAATCTTCTCAGGCTTTCCTTAAATGTATTGATTTTAAGAGGACCACCCTGAAAGATTGCCGCAGGTAAGCTGTTCCAGTCTACTATTGTGCGGTTAACAAACTTAAATTTTTTAATAGCGTCCCTGTGGATACGTGACATATAAACACACACACACACTACATAATAGTATTGTGCCAATTCTAGGGAATAATGTAGAGCTATTTTCAAAAAACTACAAATAATGCACATGTTTTGTCAGTATATTTTTTCAACAGTAATCTCACTAGAGGTTTTGATTTATCTAGAGAAAATCAAAACTCGAGTGGGATTTAATTGACTATTACACGATTAGAAGAAAGTAGGCTATATAAAGATTAGAAATAACAAAATGTACAATAAAATATTAATTGGCTTACGAAAATACAACTGTCTTCAAATGTATTATTGTACCGTCTCAACATTACGCTAGATGGCAGTAGTGTTTTATGATGATGTTTTCTTGTTACTGGTATCAGTTGTGCCAACTATGGAATCATCATTGAACTCTGTGGACTGTTACTAGTCAAGAAGGCTTTGTTGATTCAGTTTCATTTTTATTAAAACTTTTGCATACCATTTCAATCATCCGGATCCCAGTAATCAACGTCACTTGACAGATGATTTTCAATAAATCTTAGTATTAAACAATCTCTGATACGTGACTATCCATAATATATAGCAGAAGCTATAACAAACATAACCTAAATAATATAAACAAGTGTTAGAAAAGTTTTAATTAGGGATGATGAAATAAACAAGAAACGTTTTAATTAACGATAATGAAATAAAAAATAAACATGGATAATTTTAAAAGAAACAATTATTGAAAGTACAATTTTCAAATTTGAATGTTTTGGTGGTTGGTGGTTGGTGGTTCAGTTGATGTTATATTGGACGTGTGCGTAAAAGAAGTGAACTCGTTGATGTACATGGTGTATCCCTCAACTCATTCAGGATTTCCGAATGGTGCTCTTCATATATGACCAGTGATCTTTATTAATTCTTGTTCTTGAATGCCAAAATGCGAGTCATATTTGAAAGTGATGTGCATCGACTGGAGTGGTTTGTAATTTTCTGTTTTTTGACGTCCAGACCAGTGCAGTTTCAAATGTTGGCAAACAAAGAAACAAATGCTAGGGTAGTGATAAAAATAAACAAATGCTAGGGACGCGATAAAATTAAACAAATGCTAGGGACGCGATAAAATTGTGCGATAAGCAACCATGACTGGGTGAAAGACGTCCTTTCGTGCCGTTTTATTGGTCGAAAGTAGTGTGACGTAGTAAAAGTGTAATAGTCATTAATAAACTTCCTCGTATGTAATCATGAAAACTTTGTAACTAATTCAACAGTTCTTAGTATAAATACTCGTCAAAAAAATTACTTTCATACTCCATCGGCAAGTCTGTTGTGCTGTCAAAAAGGAGTGCGTTATATGGTAAAAAAAAATTAATAGCGTCCCTATGGATATACGTGACGTGACGTGACGTGACCTGTTTCTGCTTTGCAAGATCTTCCACTCGAGAACAAAGTATTAGTTAACTGTACAATTTTTTAACATAATAATAATAATAATAATAATAATAATAATAATAATGTAGTTAATCTAAATAATCATGTAATTATACTGAATAACCAATTTTGTAGATACGAGGTATCACTTCTTAGCTATCGATTCTGTTTCTGAAATGTATCTCACATATTACGAAACACCCTGTATGTGTGTTTGCGTGCAGAGCAGCAGACATTATTGAGTTAAATATAAATATGTATTATTTAAAAATTAAAATTAAGCATTATGAGAGCACCAGCAGAAATATACTCTTTTGTTTTTCTCTCTCTTTTTCTCTTCCTCCCCCTTAATGTTTCACTTTTTATTATATAGATGGTAGCAGTTGTCCTTCCAGATTAAAATGTAAAAACACGGCACGTAAAAAGAGCTCGGTTGCGTTTAGCATCACAAATTTAGTTACATTCCCCTTCTCTTCCCCTTTTCTCCAAATCACAGTTGGATGAACAATAAGTTCATTGAATTAAGAACTAAAACACAACGACTTGCCCATGACAATGATGTCATGCGAATTATATCATTCTGACAGTTTTATATATTATTTTAGCTCTGATAGTGTATTTAAATTACTAAGATGTATTGATAGCAAATGTATTTAGCCTTGAACGTCCATTATAAACAAAAGTGAGAGCGATGACATGGAAAAAGAGTATGTTATGTGACAAATTGTTACTCCATGTTTGGTGATAAAAATACTGGTCGATTCTATATTGTGAATTTTTTTAATTATGTCAGATAAAAAAAAAATTCCATTTTGATAGATTCAATGTTGATCGGTGATAAAGTAGGCTACCTATTTTTAAGGCGCATTACAAGGTGCAATCAATATATTTCCGAACTGCGCTTGTACAGGGACATCATTTTATTTTTACTTGCATTTTTATTGTACCTGCATTTCTGAATGTACTTCACTCTCACTCCTTCACTAATGTCCTTGCTCCCATCAGACACACAAACTTACGGCCGCTGTTGCATTCGAAGTCTTCAAGCAGTGAAGTAAACGCTGCAGTGTATAGTGTGTTTCATAAATATGATTGCGTTTTCTATAGAAGAAAGAACCTATATTAATAATATCGTACTAAAAATTATATTCAAGAAACGATAAATTCAATTTCAGAGAATATGCTTCAAAATGTTTTTAATAATATGCATACTGAATTGAAGCCTGCATTGTAATGAACGGCAACCATTTTCAGCAACATGTTTAAAAATTCAGATTAGCTTATTTTGAATTGAGGTGGCTAGAAGCAAAGGAATGCTAGTGACATTTGTAATAACATGAGTTAAGTGCATCCAGTGTAAGCTAAAGTATCTAAAATTTTAGTGGCAAAGGGATATTTTAATCGCATCACACATTAAAATTTAAATAAAAAATTTCACCGATTTTACGAAAGCTTAAATATTTAAACCCCATTTTCTCAAAAGTAACAAGTGCACTTACAGCCCTTTACTTATGAGCCCCTCAATTTAAATGCACTCTCTATATTGTATGATAACATCAATAATTAATATGCTAAATAAAGTAGACAATACATAACGAACATAGCCGCCAGAAAAGTTGAGTTTTTGAAAAAAAATGTTACTACTGTACTATATTTTGATAAATTCCGTAAAAGTGATGATCAAACTGAAAATCGTAATATCGTATTTCCATACAACATAAATGGATACACTACTTTTCTCTCCTCCTATACCTAGTAAAATGATTTGTTTACATATTGCACTAGTAACATCAAACTCCTGTAATGGAAGGGGGCAACAGTGTTTCCGAGTATAGCCAGGTTAATGTTAAAAATGTTGGTAAAAATAAAGTGATGTCCCTGTATTTATTGTACCATTCAACATACATGCGTGTCACTGAAGATCATTGCTTCCATGTCTGTTGAGTCAGTCTATCAAACAGCGTCAGATTGTCTTTAAGAACTGAGCTTCTACACGTGACTTTGTGCAGACATGTCAAAGGAACTATTACCAGTTTTCCTGGAATCTCTTCAAATATGCGTTATGACTAGTCTTCTTCTCTGCCTTTCAAGTGATGCATTTAGTAAGATAGCAGGCGTTTCCCTTGTTCTAGATAACTTTTCCGTTGCCTATGTCCTGTGTGTTGTCTACATTCAGGGCAGTCCGGAAAATTATTGATTGCTCCTTGTAGGAGTGAATTTTGACATTTTTACAATTTTGATCCAGTTTATTTCATTTTGTTAACTGTTTGTTAGATGCATTAACAATGTGTATGCAAATTTTGAGCTCAATCCGACAGTTTTGAAGTTAATTTTATTTTAATTATGCAAATGAATCCTGTAATCAAAATGTTCCAAGCGAAGATATAGATGTGGAAGTAGGATTTCGCACTTTGTTTAGTACAGTGGATTCATGCTCATCGATTTACGTGGAAATAGTTGGCGACACTGACGAAACAGAAGAATGACCATGCGATAAATTGATAGTGATAAATCGAGCTGCAGAAATTATCGCGATGTATGACTGTGATTGGTTAGAATTCAAAATGTCATTACACTTCATTGACCGAAAATGGAATGACGTCATATAAACGAAATAGTCAATATAAATATGCACCTAGCTCTCTTTATGTTCATTTCACGCGATATTTTTTTTTCAGTTACTTCCAAAAAAAAAGCACATCTGGATGCGTTAAAAAATACTATGATTCAGACGCCGCATTGTTCTGTTCGTAATTCTCGCGAGAGATAGCAATTGTTAAGATTTTAAACAGTTGTTATGTATCAATGCTTTAGGGAATTTTTAACGTCTGTTGATGAAACCGGCAGTAACTTATTAGTTAAAATTATTGTTATACTAGTGGCTTGTGCAGCAAATGCAAATGATAGTTATTTGCTTCCATAATAATGAAACATACTCCCTCTCAATGGATTTTTTTAGGCCAAATACTTTTTCTTGAACCTATCCAACTTCTGTTTTTTAGTATCAACGCTAAAACGCAAGTATCAATGTCAGGACGATAGAAATAGCTATTTCAGGTCATTGTGGATTGTAGGCAAAAGTTAAAAAAATGTCAGGTTTGCTAAGCTTTCGAACAATAGCATTTTCGTATAACTGCTGCATGTAGAACTTGAAATGTAGAGCGTAAAATCATTTTATCCTACTAAGAGTTCTTGCTGAAATGATCTGGAGACTAAAAAATTTTCTAGGCCTCTTATTTTATCAGTAATACCTTTTTATCTTTCCTTAAGAACTGTAATTTTTGCGCTCTCTCGAGCCAATTCTGAAGACAATGACACATATCAATATCTACACTACACCGCCATTAAGTATATGAAAAAGACCCAATCCCACTGGTTTAATAAGTATAAAAATATTTGATTTTTAATAACAATATTATTATCTTACTTAAGTTTTGTAGTTATATATAGCAGTCACTCAGTAAATTATAGAAATGAATATCTAAATTAAGATATTCTGTACATTTACTTACATAACCTCAAAACGTTTCTCTTTCATGTCATCAATATAGCATCAATATTATGTACAATTAATGAAGAATAGACGCATCATGATATTAACTATAATAATATTTAATTTCTAATGGTAATAATGTCATCAAACCACCTCAAAGTTCGTAGATTTGAATATCCAATACACAGCTGTACTCAGAAAATTATACACTGCAGAATCAGTTTTTAATAACAAATTGAATTGAGCTCTAAATATGTCGGCAATCCTGCAGGTCATATAGCCTTCGTGTAATAGCCTATTGTTTATTGTAGTGTGTGTTTTGTTCTGAAATTCAATCAAGTCGGCCGTGATTCCATAAAATTAGTTCCCAAAAATGACAACAGGTGGATTTTGGAAAATCGGAAAATTATGTAGGAAAATTGACATTTCACTGAAAACTTTGGATGCCGGGCATGAAAATGAGGGGTTACTCATTAATATCCGTTCAGCCGTTTTCCCGTAATTTCCATTACCAGTTCAAATTTTATTTATATATATATATATATATATATATATATATATATATATATATATATATATAGATTGTGAACTAAAGTACATAGGCTACTCTTACCTCGTTAGAACATTATATTATTTACCTAAATAAAATACGTTTACATCAGTGGCGATTCCTCCATAAAGTATATGAGGATGATCCTACAATTTAATTTCGTGCCTCTGAGGATAGAAAACATTTTAATTACAGATTTTGATTTTCAATGCGTCCCGACGTAATAATTTCCTTTAATCTTCCACTTTCTGTCGTGAGTTGTCGCCACTGCAAAGCTCAGAAATAATTTCCGAGGAACCATCCAAATATCTTACAGCAAACTGTTTTTTCTAGCGGTGAAGTTAGTTGACAGGGGAGAGTGTGGAGGGAGGGGTATGGCTTGAGTTTAACAGCGTTTAAGGATATGACCGCGTATCCTAATACTACGACCCTTCTTTCTGGGTGATGGAGACCCTATTAGAGACTACAATAAGAATTTTTAAGTACCCTTGTAACATTCTTAAATGCAGTTCATTGGTCATTTTAAAAGAATAGAATAAACGAAATAATAAATAATTTAAAATGATATAATATATAAAAAATAAAATAAACGTGCGAATAAAAAACAAAATTACACGGAGATAAATAAAATAAGCTATAATAAATACAAGAATTAACAGGACTTTCAGATGACAGGACAGCCGAAAGAACATCTGAAGTTGTATTTGATCATTTAGAAGAATTTAACTGTAGCAAGAAATTAATTGCGCAAACGTACGACGGAGCATCGGTAAATATCGAGCAGTACAATGACTTAGGAGCCATCTTCGTAACTAAAATCTGGAGGAGAATCGAACTTCACTACAAATAAATTGCCAGTTCCAGATGGATGATTCAAAGACTAACATAGGCCTACTTGTATTGATTTTGCATGCTCTGTTATTATTATTATTATTATTGTTATTATTATTATTATTATTATTATTATTATTATTATTATTATTATTATTCTGTGGGCTAAAGCAAGGAGATGCACTATCACTTTACTTTTTAACTTCGCTCTAGAGTATGCCATTAGGAAAGTTCAGGATAACAGAGAGGGTTTGGAATTGAATGGGTTACATCAGCTGCTTGTCTAAGCGGATGACGTGAATATGTTAGGAGAAAATCCACAAACGATTAGGGAAAACACGGAAATTTTACTTGAAGCAAGTAAAGAGATAGGTTTGGAAGTAAATCCCGAAAAGACAAAGTATATGATTATGTCTCGTGACGAGAATATTGTACGAAATGGAAATATAAGAATTGGAAATTTATCTTTTGAAGAGGTGGAGAAGTTCAAATATCTTGGAGCAACAGTAACAAATATAAATGACACTCGGGAGGAAATTAAACACAGAATAAATATGGGAAATGCCTGTTATTATTCGGTTGAAAAGCTTTTATCATCCAGTCTGCTGTCAAAAAATCTGAAAGTTAGAATTTATAAAACAGTTATATTACCGGTTGTTCTTTATGGTTGTGAAACTTGGACTCTCGCTTTGAGAGAGGAACATAGGTTAAGGGTGTTTGAGAATAAGGTGCTTAGGAAAATATTTGGGGCTAAGAGGGATGAAGTTACAAGAGAATGGAGAAAGTTACACAACACAGAACTGCAAGCATTGTATTCTTCACCTGACGTAATTAGGAACATTAAATCCAGACGTTTGAGATGGGCAGGACATGTAGCACGTATGGGCGAATCCAGAAATGCATATAGAGTGTTAGTTGGGAGGCCGGAGGGAAAAAGACCTTTAGGGAGGCCGAGACGTAGATGGGAAGATAATATTAAAATGGATTTGAGGGAGGTAGGATATGATGATAGAGAATGGATTAATCTATCTCAGGATAGGGACCAATGGCGGGCTTATGTGAGGGCAGCAATGAACCTCCGGGTTCCTTAAAAGCCAGTAAGTAAGTAAGTATTATTATTATTATTATTATTATATTATTATTAATATTAATATTATTAATACTATTATTATTACTATTATTATATTATTATTAATATTAGTTTCTGACTTGGTCATCAGTCGTCAATCTCATATCCTACATACAAAAACTATCACGAGTCGCCACTGGTTTACATTTTACCTCCATGATTTCTTTCAAAAGTCAAAACACACCCAGGCTTTGAGGAAGAGGTTTACGTCATGCAAACGCACTTAAAATATCAACTCCGCTTTCAGCATTCTGTTTTATTACGATATTCGTAATGTGCGTGCACGCATACACACATGCGTGCACAGAATTTGAAGTGCCACTGTCAAATTAACTGGCGTGTGAACAAGATAAAAGGGGCTGAAAGACCTGATACAACTTTTCTCACTTCTCGTCGTTGTATAGATTTTATCTGTTACGCCTGCCCCTCTCTCACTAGAGGAATTTATGCTACCGGAGAGAAATACGAGCATAATTAACACTTGGCCGGAGGTGAGAACTGTTTTGTGGTCTCTGAAGTTCTCCTGATGGATATCCAACATGTGAAATCCAATAGCTGCAAAGCATGCAGGAAGCCAATTCATCCACGGTTCTATGAAACTGTAATTACCACAAGCTGAACTCTGAATGCTCTGATAGGCCTACACTACGTTGTGCGGCTGTAGGCGTTCTTGCAATACAGCTATTTACTGTTTAATTTTCAGTGGCGATAAAAAATATTAGAATGTCGGTTTTGAGTTTTTGGACAATTACGCTGTTTGCACGACTCACATTTCTTTCCACCAGTTTCTCATCATCTCAACACTATTTCTCAACCTCGTCTCTCTGACATATTATAAGTTCGTAAGAGTCTAGGTTCGAATCCCGTCTCGTAAAAGATACGACTCGGATTCGAGCCAATGATAGTATGTATGACAAAGTTTGCCTTTTCCTTCACTATATTTTTCTTCCACGCTCGAATTTCTCCCAATTTAATACATTAAACCTCATTAAACCTCGATATAACGCTCCAGTTTCTAATATTTTGCCGCTTTTAAGGCGACACTATAACGAAATAATGCTGAAAAATTAAGAAAATCCACATTTTCTTGTTTTTATGATCGTAATTATACAGGGTGGGTTAAAAGTCGCTTTCCCCAAACACTTTCTTACATTTAATTATATACAGTTTACATTTTACTTATACATTCCTTTACAGATTTTGTTCAAAATTATTATTATTTTTTAATTTGAGTAGGTTATTTTACGACGCTTTATCAACAGCTTAGGTTATTTAGCGTCTGAATGAGATGAAGGTGAAATGGGACCGGGGTCCAGCACCGAAAGTTACCCAGCATTTACTCATATTGGGTTGAGGGAAACCCCCGAAAAAAAACCTCAACCAGATAACCTGCCCCGACCGGGAATCGAACCCGGGCCACCTGGTTTCGCGGCCAGACGCGCTAACCGTTACTCCACAGGCGCGGACTTGTTCAAAATAAATACCGTGTTTTTCTATGCACAATTAACAACGTTTAGACACTGATTTACACATGACAGAACATAACTCACGATTTTCATCGATTTTTACGAATGACTGTTCGATCAACTGTCGCAACTGATGCAGATCCTGCGGGTTCTGAGAAAGAAAAATCATTTTTCAGGATACCATACAGCGAAAAATCATATGGCGTCAAGTCGTATTGCTGGTTCAAGAAGTCCCTCATTCCTACACCAAAATGAGGTGTGCCCCATTCTGTTGCCATATCAACATTTATTTTTTCTGGAAATTAATTCTCAGAATCTGCATTTGTTCCTCGCCACTCGTTAAGTAAAGAACAAGACATTATATCGAAAAAACAATTGACGCACGAACATGGTTGTCAATCCACCACTTATTACACCAGCTATTCATTTGTTCAAGTTACGACATCTGTATATGTGTACAAGTATGAAACCTAACAACGAATATTGGGGAAAGCGACTTTTGACCCACCTTGTATTTGAGACCGTTTTAAATGAAATCAAATGCTGCAAAAAAAACAGTTTGTGAGTGACTTAAGAGAAATATTTTTAATGCTGTTTTCTCGACTTTAAAATTTTAAGTAGTTTATTGAATAAAAATAACTCCTTGCACAACAGTTATTGTCAGATTGATCTGAAACTTGTTAACAGAGGTCAATTAAATGTTAATAAATAAAATTTAATTAGCATTATTACAAAATATTAATAGTAAGTGCCTTCGGGACATATTCATATTGCACTTAGATTAAAATATGCTGTAATGGTAAATTCATTAAATTAAAAAATTTATTGTGAGACACTATTTAGACTGAGCTCAAAAAACTACGGTAATTAATTTTATTACCATGACTATTTTCAAGCTTTTGAGCAAATATGATCTAAACATTTTGACGCAGGGGGGCCTTTCTAGTGACGTCAATATAGAATATATTTAAAAATATAATTTCAAAACTATTAGCCTTAATGGCACCAAATATTACTCGTTAATCTGCGTAGGCATATATTAAATAATTGTATAACTGTATAATAAAATAAAATCATTAAAATACACTCAAAACAAAAAAATACAATTAGTGTCAGCTCTTTATACAGAAACATACATGATAAATGCCAATCTATTTTTTTACCAAATTTTACATGTATAGGCTTAATTACAAAAACTACTTCACTCACAATATATTTGTTGAAATAATGACTGAAACAATGGCTTTCACTACACTCTGAGGAATAATTTCGCATGTTTGCAGTTTTTACTGGTGCTGATTTTCAGATGGGAAAAAAAAACTGAAATGGGCTCAACCTCGTATTACTGATGATGCCGCAGAACATCCTACTGTTTATGCACGCCGATCGATCGATTTTATGAACTAAGCATGATCTATCGTGGCTTGTACTCCAAAGAGAACATTGACCAGCGATACTAATACTTGAAGCACTATTGTACCGTTGAAGTGAGTTCAGTCTCTGGATAAAATAATATGGACGAAAAACTAAAGTTTTATGCGGCAGTTCAGAATTATTTTTAATGTAATTATTGAAAATGAGATAATTGGGACTTTTCCATAAAAATACGGACTTTTAACAAATCTTTAAAAATAAATACGGACGGCAGGACAGACCTTCAAAATACAGACATGTCCTGCTAAATATGGACGTTTGGTTCCCCCTACTGGGTAGTAGTTCATTTAACGATGTTTTCAAGTGCAAGGTTATTCAACGTCAAAATTCAATACTGGAAATAAATGGTCGATAAATTTTGTCTGAAGCCCTTCTATCAGGAACAGAGTTCTACGAATTTTAAACCTATTACTAGACACAATAAGAAAAAATTAAGGGGACACTCAACTTAAAAATTGCAGAAAAAGTGTCATAGAAATGAAAAATTAAATTTCTACACTAATTTACGTGACAGAACTAAATCAATACGCAGAATTCTTCCCCTATTCATTGAGAAGTCACAGTCAAATGCACAAAGCCAAAAAATAAAAAATGATAATTAAAAGTGATATTTCAATTAATGATTGATTAAAAATTGAAATATTTTTTATTTTGAAAAGTAATGGATCTAATGAGCTGAGATTTTGCATGTTACTTTCCATGTGTATATTAAACTTTTTCTCCAAATTTGAAAAAGATTGTCAAATAGGAAAAAAGTTCCAAAATATAGTTGAGTGTCCCCTTAAGCTGTGTTGGAAAGAATGGGTGAAGAAAAAATTATGCTAAAACTGATCAGGAAGAGAAAAAGGAATTGGTTGGGTCACTGGCTGAGAAGAAACTGCCTACTGAAGGATGCACTGGAAGGAATGGTGAACGAGAGAAGAGTTCGGGGCAGAAGAAGATATCAGATAATAGACGACATTAAGATATGTAGATCATATGCGGAGACTAAGAGGAAAGCAAAAAATAGGAAAGATTGGAGAATGTTGGGTTTGCAGTGAAAGACCTGCCCATGGGTAGAACGTATGTATGTATGTATGTATGTAGTCCACACCTGTGGAGTAACGGTTAGCGCGTCTAGCCGCGAAACTAGGTGACCCGGGTTCGATTCCCGGTCGGTGCAAGTTACCTGGTTGAGGTTTTTTCCGGGGTTTTCCCTCAACCCAATATGAGCAAATGCTGGGTAACTTTCGGTGTTGGACCCCGGACTCATTTCACCGGCATTATCACCTTTATCTCATTCAGACGCTAAATAACCTAAGCTGTTGATAAAGCGTCGTAACATAACCTACTAAAATAAAAAAATGTATGTATGTATGTACTCGAAACTCTCAGCTTTATTTTCTTCTCAGAGGAAGACATGCTGTGAATTTTTTTCGCCCTTTAAAGTTAATCGCTCTTTAATTGGTTTGGTTACGACTATATTTGTAGTTGTATGTTAAAAAGCCGTTGTCTTGTACGTGAAGCCAGGACCCACTTTATACAGGGCACCACCATTGTGGAGCGCAAAGTTAAGGCATGTGGAACGGGAGTGTGGGTTGGAGTCGAGAAGGAACAAATTGACTATGGTGGCTGGGGATGTTTTAGGGGTTCTGTTTCTCAGGTTACGCCACGCCGCCGCTCTCGGATGTTTTCATTATTTTAAAACGCTTCTAACGAAATTGTTCGTCTCTATCTCCATCTCTGTCGCTCTCTTTTCCTATCCGACCTGATCCTTCGGTTCAGTTGTAATTAATCAAAGACTGCTTTCTTATATTATAATTAGAATAAAAGGAATTGGTGGCACCTTAGGGTGATTATTCATGGGCGTTGTTTCCTTCAAGTTAAAATAGAATTCAAAGAGATATCAGCGAAAAAAATAATGAACTGTTTTTATAGAAAGATGAAAATATGCAATCTTATACCTAATCATAACAGCCTTAAAGAATACTGTTTGTACCTTTGTTAACATTCTGTAGTGAAGGATGAACTGTTCGTATCAATTACAAGAAAAAAATATAGCAAATGAGACTAAATTCTTTAGATTTATAATAATATATTCGGTTAGTTCAAAATAAAAATAAGTCGGCCTAGACCTTACTACTTGCTCTTTCGTTGCCGAGCTACCAGACGAGGGATCTAATTGCTCCTATGATAATAAATCAAACGCACTATAATTCAGCAAATAATTGAGCTGGAAATAATGTCCTCGTGTGCTTTCTGGAACGCCAACGAAAGAGCCGAAATGGCGGGCGATTATATTAAGTATTTACCCAGCCTTAGGAAATGCAAAACGTCTTCATCAGCGAATCACAAGACGCACACGTTTAAATGTAGCTGACCTGCAACGTGATTGGCTGCCGGAAATTAGAGCGACGGGACTATATATACAATAGGAATTGCTTTACGGCAACAATGGATATAAACTTCCTATTGCTTGTGTTGTTCACTTACCACTTATCGTTGCTCCAAATGAATGAAAAAAATAAGCGAATAGTGTAAGATAGAGCGATCAGCATCCCATTTTTAACGGGATTGTCCCTTTTTTCAGTCTCTTGTCCCCTTTCTCGAGAAAAGTATGTTCGGGACGCCAAATGTCCCGTTTCTCTAAATTATTGTTGAAACATTTCTTTTTCTTTTATTTTATTTAACAATCACGTAAAACATTGATTAATTCTATATTGTTTCTATCAGATGTCACCGCAATGAATTCAATAAAGGCCTGTTAATCACAAAATGTAATTTTAAAGATGTGTCTTGCATGGAATTCTATAGTTTCCTGAAGGAAAGGCCAACACTTCTAAAGCAAATTCACTCATCAAAGAAATATGATGCTGATTGTACAGTTCATCTTCATGGAGAATGTTAAAATAGTTAAAAGGTAGGCTAATACGAGGCAAAAAATTTTGTTATGAAACTGGTTCAGATATGGATATAATGTAAGGTCCAATTAACCTGAAGTATTTTTAAACAGATAAGTTACCCTAATTAATGCAGAATAGTTGCAATATAAAAAAAATGGTTAACAATGACAATCCAAGTATCCATGCTAATCTATTATGTATAATTATTAGGCCTACAGCCTAGTTATTGTAAACATATAGTATTTATTACTTCAAAATAAGTATATGGCAAAAGATCTCTAGGTCGTCCAAAGAAGAGATGGACTGAAAATTCTAGTTTGAGACCGTAACAGGCCACTTGGCCTAATACTTGTTAGGAAGATGATGATGTTGATGAAATAAGTATAAGTAGTTGTACAGTTCATCTTCATGAAGAATGTTAAAATAGTTGAAAGATAGGCTAATATGAAGCAAAAAATTTTGTTATGAAAGAAGTTCAGATATGGATATAATGTAAGATCCAATTAACCTGAAGCATTTTTAAACAGATAAGTTAACCTAATCAATCCAGATTAGTTGCAATATAAAAAAAAGGTTAACAATGACAATCCAAGTATCCATGCTAATATATTATGTATAATTATTAGGCCTACAGCCTAGTTATTGTAAACATATAGTATTTATTACTTCAAAATAAGTATATGGCAAAAGATCTCTAGGTCGTCCAAAGAAGAGATGGACTGAAAATTCTAGTTTGAGACCGTAACAGGCCACTTGGCCTAATACTTGTTAGGAAGATGATGATGTTGATGAAATAAGTATAAGTAGTTGTACAGTTCATCTTCATGAAGAATGTTAAAATAGTTGAAAGATAGGCTAATATGAAGCAAAAAATTTTGTTATGAAAGAAGTTCAGATATGGATATAATGTAAGATCCAATTAACCTGAAGCATTTTTAAACAGATAAGTTAACCTAATCAATCCAGATTAGTTGCAATATAAAAAAATGGTCAACAATGACTTAAGCCAAGAATCCATGCTACTCTATTATGTATAATTATTAGGCCTATAGCCTGATATTGTAAACAGTGTAGTATTTATTACTTTAAAATAAATAAAACTGGACCTTATTGCTCACTGACATTATATAAACTCAAGTAATAATGAATGTTTTGATAAAATGTTGATTCATGTCAACTTTAATAAGTGTCTCGTTTTTTTTTTTTTTTTATTTTGGGAATCTTGTCACCTTAGTGTAGGATGGGTTTAAAATTTGATATCCTTGCACATCATACACAGAACTGATATCTGATTTCCGTTGCATTATTTCACGTAACCGACTATTGGAAAAGAGACACGTAACTAGTAATAATAATGGAGTTAGGTTAGTCAACTTTGCCACATCCAAAAATTTAAATGTCAAAAGTACTTTTTTGTTTTACTTAAAATAATAGGAAAGTGAAAATAAGTGAACAGTTACGTAACATAATTTAAATTTGTGATTGCAGGTTTTCTTCACAAAACCATCTGGCCCAGCTGTAGCTCCTGTCGCAACTCGATCTGTGGTTCAGTCCATGATGGAATACGGGGACGCTGTGGACTCTTCTGTGGAACACGTGACTGTGGTAGCAGCTGATTCTGGCTTTGTGCACGCCAGAGACCAAACAGCTCACATTAGCGAGCTGCAGTACTCCAGGTGGGTTTATTATTCCAGTTTCTAAGTTGAGAAGAGGTTCTAAATGTGCATCTACACGGTTCAAATTTTCTTTCAACTTTACGCATTCAACCAATGCATGCAACATTGAACGAAACGCATTCAATTGTGCATGCCTTTTTCCATTAAAAAATGAGAGCGAATACAGCTTGTAGTGAGCAATTTACAATTCATATTAATTTTTCAGATAAAATTATACAATCATGTCATAATAATAGATTTATAAATAGTGCAGAAGAGTTTTACATAACTCAACAATATTTGCAAGATGGTACAATAGTAAATGAAAATTTGGTCCATAATAATAATCCTTTATATGCTCTTTGACCCGTTTAAAAATAGTCCCCCATTCAAACAGTCAAAATGTGGACGATTGGAGCACGTGTTTGGTTACCACTCAGTTGTACATGTTAGTCATTCTGCTTCACTGACACCGAGAGACGCTCTATTACTTTTCACTCGGTAGAGATATAATCCAAGTGCACACAACTTAACACTTTTGGTATCAACTTCCTAGCTCTATTTATTATTATTATTATTATTATTATTATTATTATTATTATTATTATTATTATTATTATTATTATTATTATTATTATTAAATCAGCACTATATTATTACCTAGTGGTGAACTCTCATTGGTATAACATGATTATTGGGTATTGAATTGCTCTGCTTCGTTTCACAGACCATCAAGCTGGCGAAGAACACCGCTGGAGTCCAGTGATTCGGGGCCAGATGTTGGCTGCTCCCGCATCTGGAGTCGAGTGTTGGACAGAGTGTTCGACAATTCCAACAGGCGTCAGTATGGAATGGGAGTTGTGGGGCGCTTTTTCGGGTGAGTTAAGTACCAAATGGGGGCACGTGGTAGCATCACGGTTAAGGTTCAATTCCCGATGAGGTCATGAATTTTCTCCATTGATCTGATCCTCCCATCTGCACTATGGCCCTTGAATTTACTCAGCCTCTAACATAGGGCATTTCCTTGGTGGTGAAGAAGGTAAAATTGACATCCCTACTGCCATTAATCCGAGTATATAGGTAGAGTCTTGGGCCATTCGTCCACGAGGCGTCGTTTCATAGATTCGTCACAGTAGTGTCATGCCTATTCCTTGCAGCTATGAAACCACTACGCCCGCGTTTTCGTTCTCGAAGTGTACAGCAGTCGGCTTTTATCTAGTGACAAGATGTCTAGCAATGAAGAGGTTCTGGTCTTGTATAGTTACTGCATTCGGAATCGCAGATGCAAGCTAATTCAATCCGGTGATTCGTGATGGAAATTGGAGAGTGTTTCGTAATAATTGTAATCTTTTTATTTTTTTTTTAGTACAAAATTTTCTAAAATTTGAAGGCTCCACGGATATAACATTAACTTCTCTTAAATTTTTCAGGGGAACATTTCTTAACTTTAATACACTGCTAAGACATTATAAATTTACATAATCATTTAGTTTAAGTTGCCATGTTACAATGCAGGCTTTTTGCCATTCTGATTTACTAGAAAGTTAGTTCACTTTATTAGCTAGCAGAGATTTACCACACCAAAATCTCTTGGTAAGAAATCTTAATCAATAAGTACATACTTTCGACAAATCCCCTGATAAATTCATTACAAATCTTGCGTGATTATTTTTTATCCATTTTTTTTTTTTTGTACAGCACATTGCACATTCATCTGCAAACTGGACATTAAGTTCGAGTCCAGGGAACTTAATAATTAAAATACGAGTCTGTTGGATTTACTGAAACTGTACCCTTAACTAACTCACCCCACACCACTTACATAAGATGTAATAAACGATTTTGTATATAAAGGTTAGTTTTTTTTATTTTAAAATAATAGAAACAAACTCGGCAAAAGCAATATTTATTTTATAATTTTCCGAAAGTAATAATGTAATGAAAACTAATAACTCTAATACGTATTTCATTAACATATGTTTTATAATGTCATACTGTTAAATACAAATGGAAATAATGTGTTAAATCACTTTTTTATGCCTATTTTCAGGATTCGGCTAATATAGATCTAATCTAATCTAATCTAATCTAATCTAATTCTATAGCTTTTCTCCATTCTTCTCTCTTCTCCCTTGCCGCCACACCCTATCTTCCAATCCCCTTTCTCTCATTGTTCTAATTATATGTTGTGACCATGCTGTTTCTTTCTTTTCCTCTTTGGAATCCATTCATAATCGTTATTTTATTTCAGTCTAGGCCCTAATATTCAGATATTGATTCCATTATTTACTTCACCTTCATAAAAAGGGGATTATTATTTTTTTATACTAACAATATTCTTCTTCATACACTCTGTTAATAGAACAACTCAGTATAAGAACGTATACATATACTTTGGAAAATGTATTGTATGTCTTTCACGTGTTACCTTGTTAACACCTTGTTAACATAAAATTTAACACGTGAAAGACATACAATACGTTTTCCAAAGTGATATAGTGTTAAAAGTTGTGTAATCAAGATGTATTATACATATAGTTAATATATTCCACTAATTTTATGATGATGCAGAAAAATCTGGTTAAAATCCCCTCCAGAAAGAAATCCTGCCTACAACACTCTTCTTGAGAAATATTAATGTTTCAAGGATAGAATTTAATTTAATTTAATTACAGCCATAAACGTAAAACAAATGCTATGGGCATAGTCAGTCAATACAAAACACAAGTACAGATTAAAAATAAAATTGAAATTAAAATTAGAAGTGAAGGGTTCGTGCTTGTTCAAAATATTCACTTACATTATAAAAAGGATTACCAATAAGCAATTTCCATAAAACGTTTCTAAATCTAGGTAAAGTAATACTATGAGCCTCATAATATAGTTTGTTGAATAATTTTAGAGACATTAAATCAAACCAACACTTTGATTTATTCAATCTAACTGCTGGTTCAAGTAGAAGATAACTGGACCTGGTATTATAATTATGTACATCTCGTCCACTACTATAGTAAACATTCAAATATATAAAGATTCACTACAGTCGGTATTTTCTCTTGTTTAAATAAAGGTCTGCAGTGAGCATTAAAAGGGGCAGCCGTAATGATATGTAAGGCCTTTTTTTGCAAGATAAGTAATTTTGATATACCAGAACTATTACCCCAAATACGAATCCCATACAAAAATAAGCTATTAAGAAGGCATAATATGATATTCTAAGATAGGGAGTATTTCGCTGTGCTTAAACTTAGTCTTGTTTCCTTCCAGACGATCGATGAAGGGTTCTGTAGCGAATAGGAAAGCTGTCAAAGAACAACTGGACGACATCGAGGACCATCGCCCATTCTTCACGTATTGGGTTACTACAGTGCAAGTCCTCATTCTCATCATATCACTGGCATGCTATGGACTAGGACCTGTCGGCATTGACCTCAACCATCGATCTGGACAGGTGAGTTAAAAATCAGTTTGTACTGTTCGCAAACGATTTCTTGGTACATGGGTCCCCTGCAGATGTCTGTTTTGTACCTGAAGTCTCTTACACACATGTACTGACTGTTACAAAAACATTTTAGTTATTTATTTTGAGCATTCGAACATCCAATGGTATGAAAAGTATCTATTAATGACGGTCCGCAATTCAGTCAGTCAGTCTGTCTGTCTGTCCGTCCTTCAAAAGACGCCTGATTGATTAGAGTGTGTTAACGGATTGTGATAAGTGGCTTTCATCGGAAACTTTATCATACGACTTCGATACATGGCGTGTTTTTAAGGTGACCGTATTTTTCAGAGTCGAAACTGGGACCAAATAGGTAACTACCGCAAGAACCTCCTATCGGTAATTTTGTCGATCAGGTACAAATACTATTCTACACGCGGGGCCATAACTACTTCTTTCTTCCTCTATGCTTCTGCATTTACAGAGGCACTAACTTATGAGTAAGGGATGGATTCATAAGCACCAAAAAATGGAAAAATATACATGCACTTAAAACCAGGATAAATGCAAAAAATAACAAAATATACACTGCTAAAATAAAAAAAAAAACTATTTTATGTTAAGCAATAAGCAATTTATTACTATCGATGGTTTTTCTGCTATACATAAGAATATTGGGACACCATCATTTGTTAAAGTTGCGTGTCCTTCAACTCACTGCTTAAACAGTACACTTCTAGCACATTTTTCTTTAGCCGTTATTGATAAAACTAATTCAAAATTGATTATTTTCGTGCGGCTAAGCTATATAAATAAAAATTTTACATTTTATCTCTGCCAATCAGTGGCTGTTAAAATTTCAAGTGTCTTGTCTTGCTACTTGGGCATCAGCGTATTAAAAATCATTACAACCTTTCTGCCATCTCCTTGCCTCCCCACCATAAATGTGATGTTGCACAGAGACAGAGATAAGATATATAAGATCTGTACAATGCACTCTCAACACACTGTCGAAGTTTCTTTGACATGTCACCATTCATTCATTCATTCATTCATTTAGTGTTCTGTCCAAGGGCAAGTCTTTCATTGCAAACCCAGCTTTCTCCAGTCTTTCCTTTTTTCTGCTTTCTCTTTGTCTCCTCACATGATCCATATATCTTAATGTCATCTGATATCTTCATCTGTCCCGAACTCTTCTCCCGTTTACCATTCCTTCCAGTGCATCCTTCAGTAGGTAGTTTCTTCTCACCAGTGACTCAACCAATTTCTTCTTCTCTTCCTGATCAGTTTTAGCATTATTCTTTCTTCACCCACTCTTTCTAGCACAACTTCATTTCTTATTCTGTATGTCCATTTCACAAGGTCCATTCTTCTCCATATCCACATTTCAAATCCTTCTAGTCACTTCTCTTTACTTCGTCGTAATGACCATGTTTCTGCCCCATACAATGCCACACTTCACACAAAGCACTTCACTAGTACCTTCCTTAGTTCTTAGGTCAGTTTTAAATAAATATAATTATGTTTTCATTATTTATGTTGCAGGTACTAGTTACGAGCCTTTCCCTTCAGCAAGTAGATTACCAGGAGCCAGCAAACTTTTGGATTGGACCAAGAGCTGTAAGTGCTATCTAATAATGGTAGCGGTATTTGAAACTTTTAAGAGGATAGAATGTACAGTGAAACCTGTTCAAATCGGAACCTGAATAATCCGGAATACTGTCTGTTTCGGAACAATTTATTGGTCCCGGCGAAACTCGTATGTATTGTGTGTAATTTTTCCTGAATAAAACGGAAACTGTCCAATGCGGAAACGGAAACTGCCTGCTACTGTTCAAAACTGAAATAATATTTTGGACACACTATATTTTGTAGGTATATTTTTAAACAGCGTGTAATTTCAAGGAATATACGAAATATGTAGGTCACTAAGACAAAAACAAGCTCTCTTTGCACAATTTTATAGGGTACAAGGGTGTGTTGGCCTGTAGGTCATAAATTTTATTACCCTGTTGACTAGGCAGACGAGTCCCTTCAAAGATTTGCAATGCTTCACACCCGTATACTGTCGTAGCTAGACATAGTGCAAGTGTAGTGATTTCCTAGTAAAAAAAAGTTGCATAAAATGTGGCATTAACAATAAGTGATGAGGTAAAAGTTATCGAGTTAAAGGAAAATTAGAAACGAAGTTGTGAAATAATATTGAAGTTTAGTTGTGGAAAACTCAGGTGTGACACTTTAAAGATAAAGATGATAACGAGTGGCTTGGGGCCAATATTGGTTACATAAAAGAAACCAGAAAACAACTGTTTATGTGGAAATAAATATACCGTTGTGGGAGTGGGTTCTTCATGACCTTTCAAAGAACATGCCAATTTCAGGATCTATTCTACAAAGCAAGCTATTGAACTGGGAAAGAAATTAAATAAACCAGAATTCAAGGCTTCTAATGGATGGCTCCTAGTCCAATTACGGTAATTAATAATGTGCAGTGATATACAGAACAGTATTATAATATAGTATTAGATATTAAATTGAATAAGATTAGTAAACTTTAGCAGTGTTTAATGACTGATGAATGAGTTACGATAACATTTATACAGAAAATGAGATTTTAATCAAGTTGATCCACCAACGGAATAAGCGACAGAAAGCTGATTTAACGTGATTAGTATTAAACAGAATATTTTGTACTTCTTGCAGTTTACGGCATGTCATTTTCTTTCTCGTGTATACGAATGATAAAATATTCCATTTTAATGTATCACCTGAATAATACGGAAACCTGTCCACAATAGAAAAAAAATTAGTACCATGTCACTTCCGTCTTGAACAGATTTCACTGTATAATATTTTGGAATGGCTGTCTTATAAATTAGATTATACAGGGTGTTTAAAAAATACGGGGCATAATTTCAGGTATGTATTTCCCACATGTAGACAATCAAAATAGTTTATTACAACATGTGTCCGGAAATACTTCATTTCCGAGTTATGGCCTTCACAAATTGGAAATTTGTTATGCCATCTCGTGTGAACTATGCTTCATCTGTAAATAATACAAAGGCAGGAAAGTTCGGATTTACACCACACTGCTGCAAGAACCACTGACAGAACCTAACTCGTGCAGGGTAATCTGCTCGTGACAGGGCCTGTACACGTTGCAAATGATAAGGATACAATTGATACTCTTTCAACAGTCTCCAGACAGTCGTATGAGGAACATTGACTTGCAACGCTACCCTTCGTGTGCTGATAGACCGAGTCATGTTCACAGCCTCCAGAATCTCCTCCCGTACTTCTGGAGTTGTAGATCTTGGTCGTCCCCTTCCCAAACCAGGAGAGTTAAATTTTCCATACTCGCACAGACAGTAATGGAGACGTACAAATGTCTTCCGATCTGGACATTGTCGCTGTGGGTACCTCTCCTGGTACAAACAACGATCCAGCGCAGCATTGCCGTCCGCCTTACCATACATGAAGTGTATCTCTGCCAGCTCTTGATTTGAATACATGTCGCACAGTCTAACCCCTACACAACACTGAATGTAACCTTTGCCTCGGAATGAACTGTCAGAGTGCCTTTGACGGCAACGACCTGCGGAAAGAAAAACGTTCCGGTGAATTTCAATGTTGTGAAGGCCATAACTCGGAAATAAAGCATTTCCGGACACATGTTGTAATGAACTATTTTGATTGTCTACATGTGGGAAATATCTGAAATTATGCCCCGTATTTTTTAAACACCCCGTATAGTGATCTATAAATAGTTTCTTATAAATTGTAAGAAGAATAAGTAAACAGTTATTCATCCATAATTACTAAAATGGATTATTTACTTTTATTTCTCTTCTTAAACAGGCGGACTTAATACATCTTGGGGCAAAATTCGCACCGTGCATGCGGAAGGATGCAAAGATCATAAAAGAAATAGAAAAAGGAAGGGAAAAAGAACGTGAAACGGCATGCTGCATTCGTAACGACGATTCGGGCTGTGTGCAGTCCTCCCAGGCCGATTGCTCAGTAAGTTTCATTTCCTTGTCTTACTTTGCATGAGATTTTGAAGAAGTTATGCTTGTACTGAATATAAATTATCATATCTGAGTTAAAATAAGTATGATGGTTCATTAATATGATAATCGAGCACTAATTCTGCTAAAGATTATACCGGTATAGATAATTAACGAGAAAGTATCATAGTTGAAATATCAGCTGATTATGACTGATTTAGTACCGGTAGCAGAGCTTCAACTCTGTTTATTAGGCAGAAATATTAACTGCTTTTTAACTGTGATTTATAACATAAACAAGCTATAATTGTAATTAACAAACACATAAGCAAGAATTTGATTGTAGATTTATATTTTTGAGAGATAAGGAATGTATATATCAGATTACTCTTTTTTTCTAGGAAATTTAGTTCCTCTGTCATTCAGTTATTCATAGTTTTACCACAGTCTAGTATATACAGCCACGAAGCTTGAGTTTATGAGGGTACTAGAAACAATAGACTGAGCAGGCACTATTTCGCATTGTCATAATGAGGTGATAGTAGCGATCCTAGTGGTTAGCAACTATCTATGGATGCATATTTACTACGTATTGAGCTTCGTGACTGTATATACTAGACTGTGGTTTTACTATAGTGTTTATTCTATGTTATTTGTCTTAGTATAATGATAACACAATGGGAAGTAAACTACTTTTTGTGTGCAAATATTTACACTCTTCTAATAAATGTAGTAAGTTCCATTAATGTAAGTGTGAATTAATTTTAAAATACAGTGAGATATGTATAAAATATAAACAAAATATAAGTACCAGTACGTCTATCCATGTAATGTTGAAACATAAAAAATATACCTATATAAACAGTAAGGGCCATATTCATAGACATTCTTAGCGCGGGCTTCTGGTGGATGATCAGTGAACTGTTTTTCGTATTCATAAACCAGTGTTAGCGATATGACATGATATGAATCCTGTACAAGTAATCAGTTGATAGCCGGGGCTAGTTTAGCACGCTCGTAGCGCGGCCTAGCAAAATTTCTGTGCATAGCACCCTAATATTTTATCAGATAAAATGATAATGATTTCAAAAACCAGCTTCAAATAGGGATGTATGAACATTATGAACTCTATTCGGAAATCGATAATACATTAAGTTATCACTGAAATTTTAAACACTTTCTTTTTCAAATAAACATTTTTGTGATTTTGAGTCATACAAGAAGTACTTTTAATTTCCTTTAACAATCGAAGTTGCTCTCTGCAATTCTTCAAGAGCGATAACAATCCATACAATTTTCGAAAGAAAAATAAAGCCAAGGATTGTATTTTTATCTAGTAGGTTATTTTACGACGCTTTATCAACATCTTAGGTTGTTTAGTGTCTGAATAAGATGAAGGTGATAATGCCGGTGAAATGAGTCCGGGGTCCAACACCGAAAGTTACCCAGCATTTGCTCTTATTGGTTTGAGGAAAAACCCCGGAAAAAACCTCAACCAGGTAATTGCCCCGACTGGGATTCGAACCCGGGCCACCTGGTTTCGCAGTTAGACACGCTAACCATTACTCCACAGGTATGGGCCCAAGGATTGTATATCATAGCTGTCTTTGATGCTCGAAAGAAACCAGTTTTATATATTTTTACTTCCTCACTACACTAACTATAAAGAGAAAGTGTATCAGTAGTGTTGCTACAAATTCAAATTCAAATTTATTTACAATTTACATTTGAAATGAATACATATGTATGGATACCTGAAATGAGCATATGCTCGTGCTCGGGTACAGTCCAGTAGTCAATCTATTTCGAAAAAAAAATTCTCAACAATTTTTTTATTGCGTAAAATGAACTTGCAAATGAAATGGTGTACTGTAGTTCGTATGAAAAGGAAAACGATTTCTCTAAAGAAATTGTTATCAGTCGAATAATTATTTCTGTTCTTGGTTGAAAATTTCATATCTACATTCTGTTATCTCAGGTAGGGCTATAGAAAACTTATCAATGTCATAAACCACCACGTGATGGGATATTTGTCCTGCCTAACCCAGAGGAGTTCTTTCTTGAAGAACTAATGGTCACTAGTTTCAAGTCATCCTTGTTATATATGGACAAATGTACACAGAAGCAATTAGTGTTGCAACTTTCATACTACTGGTTATTAAAAAAAGAAAAGAAAGGAGGACCATGCTTAGAAACTCATTATAAGGGTCACTCCATACTAAATTAGCAAATGGGATGTGGCAGTTAAGTTTCATATTTCATTGAAAGATACATACAATCTGGGTATATACAGTATACAAAATATTTGGACTAGGTTCATAATATTTTTCAAGATATAACATCCCAACTGTGGATGTATTTTGTGAAGGGAAATTTTTGCTAAGCATTCAGAAAAAGTTGAATATCTGCAAATCTAATTGAATTATGTAAGTTACTTGGAGCTATGCCTGTACATTGTGTATACATGCGTGGAACTACTGAAATAGATAGTTAAATTCACTGTGGTCATAATTATATAACGTTGGCAAAACAAAAAGTTAATTAAAGTTGGCAGAGATGCCAATACTGTATTTCTTTATGTAAATTCAAAATTGTAGTTTGTTTTCTCTCTTCAAAATTTATATAGGTAATTTAGCGTTCGGTATTACACTTTAGTGAAATCACCATTAGACAGGTTAATGCATAATAATGTGTTTCAGATGGAATGAAACAAAGGTATTTTCATTTCTCATGAGCTGGTACACGAGTAATGAAACATGTTCCCTATAGGAATATGAAAGTTGTTCTGGTCCCGATATACAGAAGTTGGACAAACTTACGTTCTCTTAATTTTAACGAGCACTATCAAGTTTAATTGCTGACTCAGTGCAAAGAGAATTTGAAAGGAATGAACATATACAGTAGAACCCCGATTACCCGTCACCCTATTAACCGATTGACGGATTATCCGACTTTCTTTTTATCACTTATTTCTTTCTTTTTTTTTTACTGCCGAAAGAAACATGTAAGAAACTTAGTACCGGTACTATACCTTATATTAGTACCTATTTTCTCTAGTGTTTTTTATTGCAAGCCTTTACCCTTACATAGTACTATTGCCAGCAATAGGAACAGTTACTTGAAGGTGTTTTTCCCAACGTATAAAATAGTCATTGCCTGCATTCAAGGAAATAGTCCCAAGAACTCCCGCACAATATAGCAAACCTGTGTAGCTTTCAGTTCTTGTCCTACTTTTCGAATGCCCATACTTTATAACTTCTACGTAAGATATCTTCCACGGGTGTTAAAGTGCTTACTAAGTATCGAAATAAAAATGAAAATAATTGAGAGGTTTGGAAAAAGAGGAACCACGGCCAATTTCGCATCAGAATACGTGATTGGCGTTAGAACTGTGCGCGATTTAATGAAAAGTGAGGATAAAGTGTATAACGTAACTAATGTAGATCTACAACAGGAGACCTCTACCTATCCTTCCGCAAATAACCATCGCAAGGAATTTCCTTCACCCTTATAAACCCATCATTGACAACCAGAATTAGATTAGTGAACTTCTGATTCACTATCTAGCATGTTAAACACAACACCACGGAGGAAATTATGAGACTGTAGTATGCATTTATAATAATTATTTTATGGTACGGATTATCCGATTCCATCCCTTCATTACTACGGATAATAGAGGTTATACTGTAGTGTATATATTGCTGAAAGTTATTCGTTCATTTTCAAGATGCAATAGAATGATATCACTGGTACAACAATCAAGTTACTGGTACTCTGAATTCTATTGCAAGGTATAACTTATGTTCTAACCTACAAGTCCATCTTTACGAAATGTATTTTTTGTGTTTTGTGAGTAATGGTATGGCATGTATAAGCACATTTTACATCTTTTACGTACGAAATCAATTGATAAAAATATGAAAAATTCTACATCAGTGATGGTGCTGCATCTCGATACAAACACAACAAATTGGCAATTTGGTTAATCACACAAATGATTTTGGCCCAGAAAGAAAATGGCACTTCTTTGCCAATAGTGATGGAAGAAGCCCATTTGTTGGTGCAGATAGCACAACAAACGAATTGCAATCGAAGCCATCTACAGAGACCATTTGAAAAACAAATTTTTTCTGTCCAAGACTTTTTTTTAATTATTTGTTGAGGAAAATATCTCATGTGTAAAATAGCTTCTTGTTAGTCAGGAAGAAATGTCAAATAATGAACCAGAAATAAGTAAACGTTTCCAAAACTATCTCCATATTCCATATTGTTTCATTCCACTCACTCTGAGAGCATCCTGAGTTTCTGGTTCAAATCCTTTCTTTGAAATGCCTATCTTTAGATCGTCAGATCGTCCTCTTTCATATCAAAATATTGTCCTGTACACCTATATAGTTTGCACTTATGATAAGAAATGGTGAATTGGCGCTGTAATTGAAAGAAAATGATGAGAATTATAAATGCTTAATTAAATTCATGCATCCTTCATTGACTCCAGAAGGAAGATATATGTTGCTTAAAGCAGAAGACATATTATCAACAATACAGTCTCCTGCAATAGCACCTAGACATCAACACAACCTCAGTGGAAAGACGATGAAGACTCTAACATGAATTGTCCCTAGAAAATGAATGGTCAGTATCAAGTTTTAATATATTTTCATCAACGGAATAGAGGTAAAATAATTTTTGTAGGACTTCGTTGGTGCCATCAGCCTCATAACTCCGATTCTGAACCGAAAAGAATTGAAAATTACCTAGGAAATATAGTGATAAATATCTGTAACATATTCGTTTACTTTTCTCCATACCGACTCAGGCTAAGAAATTTTAATTAAATCCAATGTTAAAAGTCAAAATTAGGTTGATTCCTTTTTATTATATTGAATAATTAAATATAAAATTAACATTCCAGATTTATGTGAAAATTTAGCAAGAGATGTTAGTTTAATTGAACGATTCCCTTCATTTTTAAAGTAAAAGCAATTTTAATAGATTGATTTAACTGTAGTCGATGTGAAAATTAAGAGTTTCATGCAAGTTTAGCAACCTAAATTGTTTCTGCGGAAAGTTTCAATGAAATACGAAACAAGTGTGTGCCACCAACGTTTAACTAATTTTGCTGTTTTGACAAAGAGTGACCCATAAACCACTAATATAAGTTCCAGAATCGTGACACCTTGCAAAATGGAGATAGTAAAATAGCGAACTTCATATATAAATTTACGGAATAAATAGCCTATAAATATCGTATTCTATAAAAATAAATGAACCACGATAAAAACAATACGTTGCTATATATGAATAGAATAACATAAATACAGTAAAAAAAACATCTTAGGCTATACTGGTACACAGGGACGGATGCAGGATTTTTTTTCGGGGAGGGATTTGAGGAGATAGTAAAAATGGAGTAATGAGAAATAAGTTTATATGCTCACAATTTGTTTCCGAGTTACAAACATTTACAAGTTGGCCTGAGTAGCGTAGTTGGCATAGCCTTCTATGCTCGAAGTTGCGGGTTCTAACTCGATGGCATTTAAGTGTGTTTAAATGCGACAGGCCTCATATCAGTCGATTTACTGGCATGTAAAAGAAGTCCTGAGGGAAAAAATTCCGGCACACCGGCGATGCTGATATAACTTCGGCAATTGCGAGCATTGTTAAATAAACCATAATTATTTAATTTTAACATTTATAATGACTGCAATACAAAAACAATAACAGAATGACATTTACAGAAGAAGGTGACGAGGCTTTTTAGACATTTCATCCAGTACTTCATGAGCTTTTACCTCTACATTTTTATGTATATACATCAAGGCCAGTCCATTTAATCTGTCTGCTCCCATCGTGCTCCTCAAGTAAGTCTTCAAATACCGCAAAGTTGAGAACGACCGTTCTGGTGTTGCTGTAGTTACAGGCAACGTGCAGAAAAGTTTCAGCGCCTTGTGAGTGCAGGGAAAAATAATTTCATTGCACCTGTTCAAAGATGATATAAAATAAGTAGGTATTAGGTGAAGATTTTTCTGATCAAGGAAATTTCTTCTCCACATCTTCAATTCATTGAAGAAAGACTCTGGTGATGCATCAACATCATTGGGCCACTGATTTACTATAGCCTCAACAGCAGTTTCTAAATCTTCATCTGATGCTCGCACTATATTTTTAGGCAGGAAAGTTTGTATGGACTTTAGGATTCCCTTATGATTTAAAAACCTATCCTTGAGCTCACTAATGAAATAGTCTAAGAAGAGACGGAAAATTAAAAGCCTAAAATACTCCTCATGACTCTCTTTCTTGAAGTAAGAATGCTGTGTTTGTCTTCCTGCTGTTCTTGGAATTCAACATTTTAGCAAAGAGAATTTAAGTGGAAAACTCTCTAATTCCTATGTACATTCAAGAATTAAAATTAATATTATTTTTGTTTCTTGTTTCGTATTTTTCTCAAAATTTCGGGAGGGGATATATCCCCTCAATCCCCCCCCTTGCATCCGCCCCTGCTGGTACACATTGAAATCGATTCCATGTGTTGAATAGATCGGTACAGAAGGGATTCAAATTGATCTGCTGTGCCCTTAAGATTTTCATTACAAATTTTATCTGGTGCAGTTGTTTTCTTGTCTTTCGCCTTGAGAATGGCTAGTCTTACTTCTGCTATTTTTATCAGCTCTATATCATATGACTGACTCTGCCTCTTCGATTTGGCATGCAGTGGTTAGGTTACCTCTGTTGAGGAGAAGGGAAAAGTGTTTTTCCCAAGATTCCATTGGCATCTCGTGGCAGTGCAGGTTTACTTCCTTCTAGAGGCACAAAGGAGATCTGTTAGCTATTGATAATCCATTTTGAATCTTGCGTACACTACTTTTAACACTTGAATATAATTAATTGATTAACACTACAATGAAGAAGTGAACATAATCAAATGCATAGCACAAAAAAACGGATACAATCCAAACATAATAGACAACATCATAAGAAAGACAAAACAAAAACACGCAAAACACAACACAAACACAAGAAATACATCACACTAACATATGAAAACAAAAGCACACATAAGATCGCATCTTCATTCAGAAAGCAGAAATACAACATAACATACAGAACAGAAAACACACTACAAAGACATCTCAACACACAAAAAACACAAACAAATAAATACGACCACACAGGTGTTTACAAACTCACATGTAATAGTAAGTTCTACATAGGACAGACAGGCAGATCATTCCAAACACGCTACAAAGAACACATTAAAGCAATAACCAGAGGACACAATACATCTACATACGCCGATCACATAACCAATGCTAACCATACATACAATAACATAAATACGGACATGGAAATCCTACACATACAACCCAAGAACCAAAAACTCAACACACTAGAACAATACGAAATATACAAACACACTAAAACACACCCCGATCAAATTCTCAACACACAGATCAATTTCAGTACACACACACTATTTGACTCCGCTCTTCAACACCTTTCAACAATCAAACACGGCCACATAACAGGCAGAGAAGTTCGAAATGACGCCGTGATCTAGTAGGCTCTGAGGATGGTGCGTGAAGCACTGAAACAGCTGTAAGCCGGACAAATCTTACATAATTAACACGAGTAAGTCCACTAGTTAATCAATTAATTGTTAGCTATTCTTCAGTTTGGGTTTTTCCTTTTTCTATGAAATTAGTTTCTTTTGTCTTTAGCAGTTCATTCAGTAAAGACGAAGTAAGTTGTACATTTTATGTTTCTAAATATTGTAGTATTAAATTGAATGAATTTCAGTTCAAATACTTTCATGTTCAAATTATCCGGCAATCTGGATTAGCAGAGTTCAGACTAGCCAGGTTGTACTGTACATAGGAACATCTGAAATGTGGTCTGTTCCCTCAAACTGCACCATTCTGCATGGAAAATGGGAAGATGGGAAGAGTAGCAGTGATTGGATGCAGAAACGATGATGAAGAAGAAATGGGCAGCATAACTTTGTTTGCATCATCACCATCTTCTTTTACCTGTTCTTTATCTCATAGCAGAATCATACGACATCCACGAAGTGTCTCCATTGGATCCTATTTTGCGCCAGCTTCCTCACCTTCTTATATGTCTCCCCTTCCTTCATAATTTCGTCTCCATGGTTACTTTCGACCTTCCTCTTCCTCTATTCCCTTGATGATTCCAGCCTTTTCAATAGATTCATCATCTTTCCTTACTTGTTTGAATTTGAATTTATTTATTTATTTATTTAATACTTTACACTTGAGCTACATTAGGCATTGCAGCCCGAAAGAGGAGAAGCTCGTGCTCGGGCGCAGTTCAGATCAGTTATACAAAATATATCACAAAATTAAGAGACTTCATTGTGCACAATAACTTTAATAAATGGTTAAATACATACAGCATGTAATAATAGGGTCTATATACAAATAGAAAATACAAAAGTACAAAAATATTAGAGTATCAATTTTTAACTCAATTAGCTTAAACAATTAAATAATTAATCTGATTTGTTTCTTAAATCTATGTGTGTTAAGTGTACTTAGTTCAAGGTAAGCTCTAATTAATGCATTATATATTTTGGGTCCAAAATTTCTGCTGTGTTTTAATCCAGCAGTTGTGTGGCATTTGGGAGTATTTAGAAAGACACTGTAGTTTTGTCTCGTACGGTATTCGTGAGGATCAAGTTTAAATTTATTGTGGTTTTTATGGAAGTAAATCAGCAATGTTTGTTTATAAATTTGTTCTAGATTTGATACACCAAATTCCTGAAAAATTAATTTTGTTGGCTAATCAAAAGGTTTATATAGACAAATTTTGATAATTCTTTTTTGGAGCAAATTTAAAGGATGGAGAGTCGATTTTGCCATTCCTCCCCAACCTAAAATACCATACTGAATTATTTATTGAAACAGAGCTAAGTACACAGTACGCAGAACATAAACAGGTAAATAAGAGCGTAGAATGGAAAATTTGTGGATTGATTTACGCAATCTGTTACACAGGAAGGAGATATGCTTGTCCCATTTTAAATGTTGGTCAATAATAATGCCTAAATATTTAACTTGATACAGGTGCAGAAATGTTAAACACGGAGAAGTGGGGAAAGTAACCTTCATTGGATACAAATGTACCAGTAGTGAAAGAGAAAAAATGGGGAGAGTAACATTTATTGGGGTAGAGATGGCGAAAAAAGGTGGTGAAGGGCTTTCCTATCCTGCCAATTCTGGTTAGCCCTACAATAGTATAGAAGTGAATACCATAGTCTATATAGTTTAAGAGATTTCTAGATTAACTATTCTAACAAGGTACCGGTACCATTAATTACAGTAAATAATTATAAGTTAAATAATAAATAATTACAGTAAATAATTATAAGTTACCTTGTAATTAAGCAGTCTTAATTTTAACTTTCTTATATGGTTATATTTTGTTCAGGATAGAATTTCTTTAAAGATATTTTAATTGATTTCAGTTCGTTGTTACCTTCAGATTATTTTTAATTAGTTCATAATGTATGTGACTGAATTGAAAATACCTTTATCTGTTAATGTTCTTAAGGTGTAAGCATATGTATAATATAATTTTCTGTTCTCTTCCAACCAACTGGTGCGGGGACTAAGACCAACGGTATGTTTTATCTCCTGGTCCTGTAATGCTTGCCTGTGACTGAATGACTCTTGTTAGTGCCTGATTGAAGCAGCATTTCGCAGGCTGCAGATTGCATTGTCGTTTATTTTTTTCTGATTACCCTGCCTTCCATTCCTTTCGTTGAATTGGCTGATCCTTGTTTGACTTTCACACGTACTGAAATTTAGTCAGAATTATAAGAAACCGTGTGCATGTTTTTGTACGTTCGAAGTGTCCTTTGACCTTTAATGTTTCTTTATTTCATGTGCCTTTGGTCTTAAAGTTTTCCTGGCATTGTACTGTAGAAACTTCTAAGGTTGCTGCATAATAAAATTAGTGCTAATATGTGGTTGGCAACATATTTGATAAATGTAGATTCTTTCTTCACAGGAGCAATATCTTCGTCGTCTTGGGTGCATTTTTATAAAACATGTAATTTCCTCTGTGATCTATCCATATATCTCTCATTTAATACAAAAATCAGAGCATAGAAATGTAATTCTTTATGTATATACAGGTATATACATGATCTTAAATGTCTTCATGTTATAAGAGCACAAATTTTGGTAATATGTCTCTTGATAACTTCAATTTATTGGATGTGCACATATAATGAAAATTCAAGACTTCATTACCGTGGTTCAGTTTTGCTCAGCATAATGCATGTATGACAGTTCGTAGACAAAATCGAAGATAAAATGATGTTTTTTTATTTCAAGATAATGAAGGTAAAGCATGGGTAACATACTGATAAGAGGAATTTTGCAATACTGAAATTATAAACACTGTACAACTTCATTATGCATGTTATTAAAAGAAAGAGAATGGAATGTCATATAGATTAATTGGCTATGACGTTATACTTTTATTAATTTTGTTAATCTTCTTCTTCTTTTTCTTCTTCTTCCACAGTACATTACACTGCATAATGTTTCACTACGAATTTTCATTAAATTAATTTTTCCAATCCGATATTTTAAGATTCGTACAAAAAAAAAACATAACCCAAAAGCTTAGGAAAAAATATTAGGACTGATCATAAGAAAGAAGTAATGATTTTAATACCCTAACCCTACACCACTAATAACGAAAATAGAAACAAGTTGAATGTGATATGAAAGTATGTCCTTCTATACATTTTGCATTAATCCTACCTGTCTAGTGAACATATGATTAGGTACTGTGTACCGGTATCTAAGTTTACATGCATTTACAGAATAACTTCTTGGCTATTAACTTAACAGGTGCTGTGCATGAATTGTTACAAACCATGCAAAGATATATTCATATTTATTGATTAGTAAGGAGTGTTTATATTGTCTGATTATGCATTTCGTGCTGCACAACTTATATTAACAGTGTTATGTTTGTATCGCATGATTGCAAATAAACTTCATAGTACAGTACATAAATTTTGTGATGTTATGTGTCAGTATGTGCCAGAAGTATGTACAATGCTCTATTTTAAGCTGGACTGATATTTTATTTTCATTATAACTTTTGTTTTAAACTCTTAATTACGTATATTATTCTTGTTAATGGTACGGTAGTTATGTGTCTTGTATGTATCTGTGGTTCTAATAGAGAGTATTTCAACTCGAAACATTTGGTCATTTCATAGTTAAGCCTACATTTTTATAGTGTCCTTCAACTGCCTGTAAAAAGATTTTTAAATTGTCTATTTTTGTCTCATTCAGGAGATTAGTTTACAAAATTCAAAATAAGGGTACCGGTAAATTATACATAACTTGAAACAGAACAAGGAGTTATTTTTATTTATTTATTTTTTAAATAATATTCTTTGGTCTCCAGTATAATTATTTTCTTATCATATAATCTGCATGTTGTAATTGTTGTCATTATGAATGTAGCAATAGTAGTATTTTAATTATACATCTAAAAAGATGTACCGGTATTTTGTTTCTGTTTCATATGTAACCAATATCTGATTAGTAAACAAAATATGAAGACTCTTGTCCCTCGACCAATACATATCATTGTAGTATAGCTGCTTGGGCATACATTTTCTTTAGAATAAAACATTACCGGTATATTAATTGCATAAGTAGGCCATTTGTATTTCAGACTTTTCCGATCCCAAAATAGTTTAGTGTAAGTTTTGAATTTGAACACTCACTTTGTTATTACATAATACTGGTTAATGAATATTATTTTGACCACCATGGTGGCTCAGTGCTAATACGTTGAACTTATAAGCCAGGAGGTTTATGAGAGGACTGTTACCTATTTTTCCAGATCTACACTAAACGTAAATAAAAATGTTATTGTTAATTTATTTAACACTTCTGCCATTGTAGGCAGAGCACAAAAACAAAGCATAAAAATAACGAGGAATACAATTTTATATACGCACATACAAGTATTCTGATAAATTTTGATAACAATGAAAAGTAATAACATAAATCAGTGTAGCTATCTTTCAAATCTTAAATTAAAAATTACATTTAACAAGATTGAACAGTTCAAAAAAGTGCTCAGAACAATAGTTCATTTATAGTTCAACATTTCATGTAAATGGACTTAGTTCAGATTTTTATAAACAGAATTAATTTCAAACAAGTAACTGATTCATTTTAGAGTAATTAAGAGGAATGTTGTCAATATGCACGTTCTAAAATAAAACTCAAGAGAAACTTACAGCACATGTGAATGAAAATTATAAAGTAATTAAAAGTACATTTGTATCTTCGTTTAAAATTGTAAATATGAAATAGCTGTCATCTCATTTTCCTATCTGAAAATAGAATATAGATAGTCCCTTCCCCATTTAGTGAATTTTCTACATTTTAGCAGCAAAATCTTGCTATATTTCGAAACATAAATACTGATACTAGTATTCATTGTACTTATAGATAATTATATAAGCACAAATTCATGCATAATACTTCGTAATACAAGCCTGTGATAAGTTTATTACCGAATACAATATTGTAGGATAATGAGTTAATTATTGAATAACTCTAGAAATATGTTACAAATTTTTTCATTCATTGTCACCAACTGTGCAGTATGGCTTAAGTTTTGTGTATAGATGTGTTTTTGTGTATAATACACAGGTAGATACCTATTTACTGTGAAGTTGTAATTTTTTTAATGACAGGTAACTGATTTAGAAAACTCCTGCATGTTATGTCTGTAGATGTGATTTTCATATGACTATCTCTTTCTTGCAGAAAACAATATCTACATGGAAAAAATGGTCGGCTGGAGATTCGGGGCCTGGGGGGAGAATATCTGGATCGGTTTGTGGACTTGACCCCAAGTAAGTTTCAAAGCTTTAAATAACTGCCATTATATAATGACTAACAGTGGAATTTTTTACATAATTCCTACAGATACCAGAAAATAGCGTTAAAGTTAGTCCACAAAATACAGAAAAAGTTGACTTCGTGTATTCTCTCTCTATGGGTAGTATCGGTACGGTATCTGTTTGTCTGTGTCCAGTGATTTTTCCTGAACTGTCGAGTGAAGCTTATTCATATCCAGTATCCACAAGTCAATTTATCCTCGAATAATGCTCATAAAATATAATAGCTAATTTCTAGTGAAAGTGGCTCATTTCGCCATCATTAATTCACAGATCACTATCATCCATACCATAGCCCAGGTTAACTTCACGGTGTGCCATGCTGTACTTGTACAATAGCACAGCTTTTCGATTATCCAATAATTCACAGAATAGGAGTGGAAGCCTTCGGATCCCTCCTTTGTATGAGAGAAAAAAATTACAAAATATGGATTAGATTAAACAATTCAAAGCAATTAATCATAAATTAAACGAAATAACTTAGTAAAAGCGAAATGGATTTTCTGTTTAAGAGTAGTACCGGTACCTAAAAAAAAAAAGAACTATTGTTGATACTTCATGAGTCTAATTTTTACGTATGTGGCCCGCACTCTGTCTAGGGATAAAATAAGGACCTTAACTAACTTCAAGTTGGACAACCCTATTCTAGTTCCTTCTAACATGAGCGCATAGTCTTCATTTTTTTTTTATTTTCATTTTTCCATTTATTTATTTATTTATTTATTAGTTGTCAATATGCTTCTAAATCTTAAAATTATAAATTAGTAACAGTATACTAAAACTATACACAATAACTAAAATTAAAGATTACAATGAATTACAAAATGATTGAGAGTAACAACTATTTACAATGAATTTTACATATATTGGCATTTTGCAAGAAAACTGAAAACAACAATTCATAGTCCGTTTATTGCGTCCTGTAGTCATTGATAATGAGTGTAGATTCTAGTGATGGGATTCTTCATACTCCAGACCAGTGATGGCCAAATGTCGGCCCGTGAGTAAGTTTCATCCGGTCTGCAAATAAAAATGTATGATTTGTTCCTTTATTAACTCCATGCGTAAAGTTAGAATGTAGCTGACAATCATAATGTACTTAGTCAGCATTTAAATACACTTAATTTACAATTGCAAGGGAAGACCCAGACAATTTTTGTAATGATAGCATTTGTAGATCCTTTCAGAAAGAAGTTAAATCTATTTCAGCAAATGTTGAAGGCAGATAATTTATGCCACTTTTCCTGTATGAAGAAGAAAAAGTTAGTTTTAAGAAGTATGTTGAGTTTATTGAAGACCACATTTTAGTAGATTTCAAGATTTTGAAGTATTTCGATCACAGGTGGAACCCTTCAACAATGCCATGAAATGCAAAGTAAAGTGCCAGCCTGAGGAACTGCAGTTAGAACTATGTGAACTCCAGCATGATCCTTCTTTTCAAACATCAGAGGCATCTGGTGTTAATTTTTGGAGACTCATTTCAAAATTAATCTATTAGATTAATCGACTAAATCCCACAACACTAATTACTATATACTAAAATATTTACATTTTATTTACTCGTTCGTAACAAAAATTGTCATCTTTTCAAGGTTCTGTGAAGCGCCTGCCTCAATTGCACCTTATGAGTGGCCTGACGACATCACCAAGTGGCCAATTTGTCGGAAGACCAATTCCATCTCACAGCAGCGCTTCCGCTATAAAGACAAAATGGCAGAGCACATGGTGTGCGAAGTGATTGGTCACCCTTGCTGTATCGGCATCCACGGCATGTGTCGCATTACAACCAAGGAGTACTGCGACTTTGTTAGGGGCTACTTTCATGAAGAGGCTTCTCTTTGTTCTCAGGTTTGTTCAGAAACGTTCATTACTATTCTGCATTACCTAAATGTATATTTTTTGTGTGCAACACACCCTGATTTTGTGTTGTTTTTGTCTTCGTTGTAAATTTTGAAAATGTTCATATTTCAAAGTGATTTATTTGAAGTCAAGTATCCTTAAGTCCTAAATTCTCATTATTAATTTTTACACACTTACAAGGGAATTGTTAATGATCTCTTGTCGGAACTCCCCCTCAGACTGCGGACATTGTCATATCTCCACAGCAGATAGGTAAATACAAAATAGTACATTATGCAACGAGCCTATAAAGGTAGTAATTAAGACGCGAGTATGTTTGTTTATGCTCGACCATACCGAAATGTAGTAATTATACACCTGATAGTAGACCTTTAATGCACCTCATTAAAGTACACCTATTCATTATAATTCAGTTGTTCAGCCAATGAGAAATCACCATTGTACCATTATAAAACCGCAAGTATCGATTATTCTCGGATATGCAATCGAAAGACAATCGGCGAAAAGTCATGGAGGCTGGAAATCCAATACTTTCGCAGAAGGTTATGTTCTGTTACTATAATAATTAGCGTTAATTGTAAATAATATTCAAATAAATTCAATTTGTCATCTCGTTTTTCAATTCTAAATCAATTTCCAGGTTATATCAAGCCTAATGTTCATGTTATTCTCTAGATTATATCCAGGTCAATGACGTTCGTGCCTCGGAAAATATCAATACTTTCGCGTCTGCGCACATCTCACAATTCAGGTCAGTTCCGCTCCTCACTTACATAACCATAACACGAATACTTATGAATAATTTCAAGTTAGAAATATGGTCGAGCATAAAAAGTCGTATGAAACTTGCCTATAATGATAATTAAGACGCTGGTATGAAAATTATGAAACTCGCTTGCGCTCGTTTTATAAATAGCTTATCATATACTAACTGTGAGATTGATAAATTAAAGCTTAAATAAAAGATTATTACAAAATTGACTATCACCAAGCATTGAGGCAGTGCTCACTCCAATGCACTCAGCTGACAAAAAACGTTAGATTGCATGATCTTATCACGCAAGCCACATGACTGGGTAGGTTTTTACGAGGCTCTTAATGTAATAGGCCTATTCAAATTCTCAGAGGTTTCATCTAGAAGGTAGGGAAGGAAAGCAAGTTTAGGATTTAAAAAATTAATAACTGACAAGCAAACATTCTGATAGGGACAGATAAAAAAGTGGAAAATGGTTCATTTCAGAGGAAATAAGGAGGAAGTATGCCATGCAACTTCTTCTCTAAAACATTTAATCCCTTTCTCAAGGAAAAACTGAAATATGGCGCCTCTGATATTTTCAATATAGTACAATTACTTTGGAGCAATAAATACTTAAGCAGCTATCAGATTATCTTTTTTAATATTTCTAAGCTTTATAGTAGAGCTTCGGTTGTTTGATCTTCAACTATCTTCATTTATACTGTCGATCACTATTTAATACTATCAAATACAGTTTTGTGTATTGCGGTAGGCAATTTTGCCAAGTTTGTCCACTGTGCCACAAGATCTCTTCTCAAACATTTAATCGGAGGCATTGCAACACTTTACACATCACAGTTCAAAACAGATCACAAATATAGCAATTCACCAAACAAACTGTACATGTACTACAGACCTACTATCTGTCCAAATTAAAGGCATGTAAGGAAAGCATGTTAGCGCTATTTTCGACAAACTACTGGTAGACCTACTGAATATGGGAAGATACATGAGAGACATCTTTCTAATAATAATTTTAACCTCAGGGTGGGACTTGTATTGAACAAGAGTTGGGGGTTCGAATTTTAATGTATCAGTTCAATGAGGGAATTAGCTGTGATAAGATCTAGGAGTTCTCAGGTAGAAGTCCTGCAAACCATTACTCCTTTCACTTATATTTTTCAGTTGATAGGCTACACTCAAATACCACAAGCTGAGAAATACCAAACTCTAAGAGACAACATTATAAAATGTTAGTGAAAAAGAGTGGGGCTGTAGTAGATGTTTTTACAGCTTATGTAGGTACCTCTTGATTATTTATTAACTCCATCTAAAGGATTGAAGCTACCTCACTATCACTAGGTGGGTACCTACGAGAGTTTATTGAGTATTGATAGATATAGAGGAAATGATCTCCTAGGCCTCGAATGCTCTAATACCATCAGAGTCGAAAAGAACAAGAGTTAGCCAAGGGAAGCTGGATAGGAAAGAGCAAAAGGAAAGAAAAGGGAGGCTGATACTAGGAAAGAGAAAGGATCAGTCTCGGTCATAAGCCCACCAAGCTGACCAGTGCTGTTTGGTGGGTAGCCCATCCCATTAGTTCATTTTACATAAGCAAAATGGTAACACCTGCACCACGAGAAGATAGGGATTGGACACTAGGTTATTGTTCAGGCCAGTTCCATTAAGTCCTCAATATGGGCAATTAATGGGTCTCCTTCCTGTGTTTGACAATAACCCTTTTACAGCAACATTCCCAGACACATACAAACTTTCTTAGCAAGAGCCAGGACAGGCCATATTATCACTCAGAAGTATCTTCACCGCTTTAATCTTGTTGACTCTAGTAGTTGTTGCTGGCGCAACAATATTGAAGAAGATTTGGAACATATCCTCTTAAACTGCCCTGTCACAAACATCCATAGAACTAATCTAAAATCTGCAATCCCTGTAACATTGGATAATTCTCTCCAATACATACTGAATACATCTCATCTTTGGAATGTGGCTGCTGAAATATACAGCCAGCATCGTGCTTTTTACCCATCATTTGTAAGAAGAGGAAATTCATAGTGAAACATAGTGGAACACGTGTTGTCAGCAAATAGCTGGATACACTACGAAGATAGAACATTATAAAATGCAGTATTACGTGATTTAACATAAAGTATGCACTGTATTTATTCAGGTTTTCTGTTAAAGTCCTATAAGATATGTAATTGATGTAATAATTTTTTTATTAAATTAAATGATTGTGTTAATGTTAGTGGAAGATATTCCTTGTAATACATAATTTTGTTCGAAACCATAACTTTAAAAGTGTTTATATGTATCTACCTTTTATTTTCGGAACAAATTAGGTTTAAATAATTTGATTATTATTCTTTTTATAACAGTCATAAAGCTTCAGTTTATATACGAATTAACTGATTCTTACCTTATATCCCATTCATATATGTCTTTTAGTTATTGTAATGGTCTACATCATCACAGTTCCATTGAGATTAAGAGATTGTGAATAGTGGTGGAAACAAAGCAAAGATTATTTTGAAATAGAATTAACTTCTTGTTGAAAAGAACACATACATTCCTCAGTTAACAGTATGACTGTATCTGTAGTGTTTTTGACAATGGAAGTTTTTTACTAGACTTAAAGCGTAAAAAAATGTGCTAATACCGGTACCAGTATTTTTTCGTGACTAAGATGTGCTATTTATTTTGTTGTTTATTTATAGTATACATGCTAGGAAAATAATTTTGTGTGGACAGTATTCTATACAGTTTATGTACAGTATTTATTTTGTAATTTTGCTCTAATATTCAAATCTGTTAATTTAATTCGTTTTATGAGCTATTAGAATGTGTTCTTATGTCTTTGCTTATTCAAATAAGATAAACATGTATTAAAAAAGTATTTGATGCTTGATGAACATATTGGTTAGGATGTTTGTAATTAATCAAATACAGCAAAAAGTAATTAATTATGTAATTCTATTCAGGTATCTTGTCTGGATGATGTCTGTGGGATGATTCCTTTCTATTCACCTGAAGTCCCTGACCAGTTCTATCGACTATGGACTTCGCTGTTCCTTCATGCTGGGTGAGAAAATGTTTATTATTATTCTATATTCATTCTTACTTACTTACTTACTTACTTACAAATGGCTTTTAAGGAACCCGAAGGTTCATTGCCGCCCTCACATAAGCCCGCCATCGGTCCCTATCCTGTGCAAGATTAATCCAGTCTCTATCATCAATTCTATATTCATTCACATTACTTAAATCTGCAACGACTTAAATACGTACATTGTATATTATAACCGTGTTTTACAGAGAAGAATGTTGGGTATATATTTTTTTATAAAGTTTAAACTTAGATTTGCGTTTGACCAAGGACATACAGAATATTTATAACAGTTACAGTTGTGATATTATGGGCATGTCAAAATAGTTAAAATATGAAATTTCAATTAGGCTATTTTATTATTATTTTCTCCAAACATCTGAAAATACAACTAATTAAAGATACAAACGGAATCAAATGCAATCACAGAGTTTCAATGTTTGAGTTTACTGTGAAAATTAATCATTTTCAAACAAAAACAAACTGTTCACGCTTATTTATAACTTTTGGATGTTTCACTTTTTTAACTATGACACAAACACAAAAACACGCAAAACACAACACAAACACAAGAATACAAGAAATACATCACACTAACATATGAAAACAAAACCACACATAAGATTGCATCTTCATTCAGAAAGCAGAAATACAACATAACATACAGAACAGAAAACACACTACAAAGTCATCTCAACACACAAAAAACACAAACAAATAAATACGACCACACAGGTGTATACAAACTCACATGTAATAGTTGCGATAAGTTCTACATAGGACAGACAGGCAGATCATTTCAAACACGATACAAAGAACACATTAAAGCAATAACCAGAGGACACAATACATCTACATACGCCGATCACATAACCAATGCTAACCATACATACAATAACATAAATGCGGACATGGAAATCCTAAACATACAACCCAAGAACCAAAAACTCAACACACTAGAACAATACGAAATATACAAACACACTAAAACACACCCAGATCAAATTCTCAACACACAGATCAATTTCAGTACACACACACTATTTGACTCCACTCTTTAACACCTTTCAACAATCAAACACACCCACATAACAGGCAGAGAAGTTCGAGATGACGCCGAGATCTAGTAGGTTCTGAAGATGGTGCGTGAAGCACTGAAACAGCTGTAAGCCGCACAAATCTTATATAATTAACACGAGTAAGTCTGCTACCTAATCAATTAATTATGACAGAAACTTTCTCCATAGATACATCTTCCTTCTTTGGCCAGATCCATGAACTCCCACTATAGCCAACGAAACCACGATTGAAATAATACCAATCAATTAACAAAGTTTAACTGTGCTGTTTATGATAACATGTAGATTTTTATTTTAAAATGTTATATATCCATGTCTCCTGGACTATGTTGCATATTTTGACATACAGAAATATCCACTTTTTATTGAAAATATATTTTTTTTAACTACAAGACCAGTTGACATGAAATGACCCCTATAGTATGGTACTTAATTCCATAAGCATTTTATGAATAACTTGTTTAATTTTATGTTGCAGAATTTTCCAGTTGCTTATCACATTGGTTATACAGTACTTCCTGATGAGAGACCTCGAGAAACTGACTGGGCCATTAAGAATTGCTATCATCTACATGGGATCAGGAGTGGCTGGCAATCTTGCCAGTTCCATTTTTGTACCCTATCGTGCTGATGTAAGTGATTCTCAAGTTTAAAATACTAATATAACCTACAAACTAGTCCGAATGTCTTGTTACACCCTAAAGAACAACTGTGAGACTGATGGAAGGTAACTGAAGGAACTTTAAATTGATAAAATTCTTTACATTTTATATTGCGACTGGTTCTCAGTCAATAAATTAGTATTAAATTGTAACAAAACTAACATAATTCAATTTAAATGCTGTCCAAATTCAACGTCGCAAATTTCTAGCGCAATAATTAATAATAGATCCTTATTAGAAACAAAAACAACCAAATTTCTTGGCTTAAAAATCGATAATGTGTTAAATTGGAAAAATCATATTAAAGAAATTACCCCCAAACTAAATTCAGCTTGTTTTGCTATTAGATCTATGCAAAAGATAGTAGGCCCTAAATATCAATACCTTAAAAACAATATACTTTGCATACTTTCACTCGGTATTGAGTTTTGGAATAATATTCTGGGGAAATTCCACAGATAGTAACAGTATATTTCTATTACAAAAAAAGAGTAATTAGAGTAATAGTAGGTGCCAAAGCTTGGGAATCGTGTAGGACTATTTTCAAAAAACTATAAATAATGCCCATGGCTTGTCAGTATATCTTTTCATTAATAATCTTCCTCATATGTAATCGTGAAAACTTTGTAAATAATTCAACAGTTCATAGCATAAATACACATAAAAAAATGACTTTCATATTCCATTGGCAAGTCTATCGTGCTATCAAAAAGGAGTTCGTTATATGGCAGTAAAAATTTTTAATAGCCTCCCTATCAATATAAAAAATGAAACTCAAAACATAAAATTATTTAGGGCCAAATTAAAGAAGTACCGGTACCTAATTTCTCACGCCTTCTATTCTGTAGGTGAATTCATGACATTCAATAACACTTCGTGAAACTGATACTAAAACTTTGTGTTGTACTAGTGGACTATATTGTAAATCTCGTCTGTATATATTTCATCTAGACTGTGACTATAAATTAAGACTTTATAATAGTATTAAGTTTTTTGACTTGTTCCATATTCTAGCTGTAAGCATGTATGAATACCACGGAATGTTAATAAATACAATACAATACAATACAATACAATACAATACAATACAGACTTACTTCAAATTGCCGATTTAGGAGGTCAGTATGATATAAACTTATTCGTCTTCTTATCCTGTGTAAGATTTTACAAAGACATGCCTTATCAGTTTGTGTACCGGTAAATACAAAATAGACCCTTTTTTTTTTCAACTGGGAATTAAAATCTCATATGTATATTTATTTACACTGCAAGTGGGCAAACACCCGGTGGCAGTGGTAACTTAATTACACACAATAATTTACAATTAATACACAATAATTCAGGGGTGTAGTCATGCGAGGGCACACCAGGGCGCCGCCCCAGTACTTTTTTCTGCAACTTGGGAGCGCCCTGCTTCTTTATTTTTAAATAAAAAATAATAATTGTCTTACTTGCGCCTTACTCAACTTTGTATTTTGTAAGTATGGATTAGTATTTTTTCTTAATTGGTTATTGAATGACACTATGGTTACCTAGTGTCTGAATGAGCTGAAGGTTATAATGTCAGCAAAATGAGACCTGGACTCCAGCACCGAAAGGTACCCAGGGAAATGAATTGAGAGAAAACTCCAAACCTGGGTTTTCAGCTCTATGTGCTGACGCTTTATTCACTAAGCCACACCGGATTCTAGTTCTTATTTATATGTTGAGCAAGTTTCATGCTCTGTGGCATTCGAAAGCATAAAATTTGCGCAATATATAAATGGCTGCACCCTTGAATTTTCATTCCATGCACATTTTACAAGCTGTTTTCTCACACTTTTTTTTTCACCACATTTCGCCAGGTTCGAAGTGTAAAGACTCTTACAATTTGGGTGCCGGAGATAATTTTTCTCCATTCTACCCATTCTTCATCACATGGTAATGCAGAATTCCTGCACGGAAATATCATATGTACTTCGGTACATCACAGTAATACGTGGTACAGTCATTAAGTTCTAATACTGAGCGCATAGTGGCGTTGTGGTGCACTATAGCGCATAGGTGGCGCCATGGTATGATACCTTGTCAGTTAGTCTCTCGACCCAACAAGAGACAGTTGAGTGTATGCACTGTAAGCAGAACTACGGTCTTTGTTGTGACGGTGATTTGAATGCGAGCGTCGGAACTCGAGTATGTTGCAGTTTGAGCAACGGGCAAACGTCACGTTCTGTCAGAAATTAGGCGAAACTGCTATAACCGATCATAACTGGAGACGAAACATGGTGTTTCCTTTACGATCCGCACCTGAAGCGACAATCCGCCACCTGGAAAACGCCATTATTTCTACGACAGAAAAATCCGCAACAAGACAGGTCAAAAGGCAAGGTGATGCTTTAATAGTTTTTTTTATTCAAATGGAATTGTTCACATAGAATTCATCCCACAAGGTGCAACTGTAGACAAGATCCTCTACAAAGAGATTCTTGGCCGTTTAAGCAATTCAATTCGTCGCAAGCGTCCTGAGCTTTGGCATAGGAAGAATTGGCTGTTGCTACACGACAACGCCCCTGCACATTGCTCCATCCTTGTCCAAGAGGAACTTGCAAGGCAACAGGTCGCTGTTTTGCAACATCCTCCGTACTCACCTGATCTCGCACCATGCGATTTTTTTTTCTCTTTCCCCTCATGAAATCAATCCTACGAAGGCGTAATTTTTATGCGGCCGAAAAGGTCATGACTGCCACAAGAGAAGCCGTACGGCATCTTCCTGCCAACATTTTTCAGCGGTGCTTCCAGCAGCTACACCTACGTTGGCAGACGTGCATAGCGGCCAACGGCGACTATATTGAGGGAGGATGTCGATCTGTTTAAGTGTACGCCGTATCACGCGGCATCTTCTGAGACATCCAGATTCTTGTGGGTGCCTACCCTTCAGGCGTCAGCGTCAGAACTTAATGACTGTACCACGTATAAATAAGAGATTGCCTATTCATAAATAACTATTTATTATAAAATCTATATATATAATTTGAACTGGTAATGGAAATTACGGGAAAACGACTGAACGGATTTTAATAAATGACCCCTCATTTTGAAGCTTGGAACCCAAATTTTTTCAGAAAAATAGTAGTTTTCAGTGAAATGTCAATTTTTCAACATAATTTTCCTATTTTCTAAAATCCATCTGTCGTCACTAATTGCATTTCAGAATAAAACAAAACACACACTACAGTATACACGAAGGCCATGATCTCCAAGAATACTGACATATTTAGAGCTCAAATTAAATTGGTTATTAAAAATTTCAAGACTGTAAAATTAATTTACAGGTCTGATTCTGTGGTGTGTAATTTTCTGAGTACAGCTGTGTATTGGATATTAAAAACTACAAACTTGAGGTGGTTTGATGACATTATTACCATTAGAAGTGAAATATTATTATAGTTAATGCCATGATGTGACTATTTTTCATTAATTATACACATTAATGCTATATTGATGATATGAAAGTGAAACGTTTTGGGGTTATATAAGTAGATGTAGAGAATATCTTAAATTAGATCTTGATTTATATAATTTATTGAGTGGCGGCGATATAGTATATGTTATTGAAAACTATAAAACTTACATAAGACGATAATATTGTTATTAAAAATCAAATATTTTTGTAGTTATTAATCAAGTGGGGTTGGGTCTTTTTCATATATTTAATGGTGGTGTGGTGTCGATTTATATGCGTGATTCTCTTCAGTATTGGCTCGAGAGAGCGCAAAAATTAGAGTTCCTAAGGAAAAACCAAAAGGTATTACTTACTGATAAAATATGAGGCCTACAAGATATTTTTGTAATCTCCCGATCATTTCAGCAAGATCTCGTAGCAGGATAAAATGATTTTATCCTCTACATTTCAAGGTAGTTTACGAAACATGCAGCAGCTGTACCAAGATGCTATGTCTATTGTTCGAAAGCATAGCAAACCTGACTTTTTTTTTTTTTTTTTTTAACTTTCACCTACAATGCGCAATGATCTGAAATAGCTACTGCTTTACTCCCATATGAAAAACCGACTGATCGTCCTGACATTGTTACTTGCGTTTTCGCGTTCAAACTAAAAAACTGAAGGTTTATAGGTTCAAGAAAAAGTATTTGGCATAAAAAAAAAACATTCTGAGGGAGTATGTTTCCTTATTATGGAAGTAAATAACTTTCAGACTGTCTAATATTCTTCATTGAAAATAAATCTGAAAAATGTTTATTTGAACGTCTAATGAACTTAGTTTGCAGCATTTGCTGCACAAGCCACTAGTAATATTGATTGTAAAATGTTGATTATAGGAATGTAAATTTATATTTTTAACTTCTAGATCATTTTAACTCTTTTAAATGTTTTAATTATGTGAATAGTAATATTTTATTATAACCTAAAGATAGATCTAGATTCATTTTCCAGGCTGAGAGGCCGTGGTCTATTGGTTGGTTTTATACCAGAAGTTTCGTCTGCAACTGCGGCAGACATCTTCAGTGGAGTGGTATCCGAGGTCGCAAGACTCTTCTCGGCGTACCTGAGGCAACTGATCCTGTGGCTGGTTGTGCGGGCGTATTTATAGTGCGACTCGCGGGCCGAGGCCTGTTGTCGCTGCGGACCGCGCCGCTTTCTTCGCTGCTCCCGTTCTGGGTTCCGTCCTTTTGTTGTAGTGGCTTCTTATCTGTTCTGTTTAGGACCGGGTACCAACACTTGTTTAGCTTTACGCCTTCTTCCTTGCGATTAAAGTTGTTGTTATGTTTATATATTTCGATCGCTTCTCTATGTAGACGGGGGAAGAAGTGCTTCGTCATGCTCAAGATGTCCATGTCCTTGAATCTTATGTTGTGATCGCCCTCTTCATAGGCATGTGCTGCCACTGCCGATTTGTCGATCTGACCTAGGCGGCAATTCCTATTATGTTCTGTCAGTCTCGTCCTGACGCTCCGCTGTGTAGTACCGATGTAGACCTTCCCACATGAACACGGAATCCTGTAAACTCCGGCAGACAGCAGCTTATCTCGTTTGTCCTTGGATGACCTCAGCATGCTTCGGATTTGCTTGGTCGGCAGGAAGGTCGTTTCCACTTCATGACGCTTCAGCACCCTACTGATACGGTCCGTCACATTCCTTAAATACGGTAGGAAGACCGTGCCCTTCTTAGTCGCTCGTTCCTGTGACCGCATCGACGGTGTTACTCTGGGGCGCATGGCTCTCTTTAATCTCCGGCCTTGAGTAGCCATTGGCCATGAGTGCTGTCGATACATGGCATGACGACGCACTTCTTCCCCTGTCTACATAGAGAAGCGATCGAAATATATAAACATAACAACAACTTTAATCGCAAGGAAGAAGACGTAAAGCTAAACAAGTGTTGGTACCCGGTCCTAAACAGAACAGATAAGAAGCCACTAGAACAAAAGGACGGAACCCAGAACGGGAGCAGTGAACAAAGCGGCGCGGACCGCAGCGACAACAGGCCTCGGCCCGCGAGTCACACTATAAATACGCCCGCACCTGTCAAATTGCAGATTTAGATTTCACGGCACTTCTTCCGACGGCCTTCACATGCTTTGTCATCGAACAACAGATGACAGCGTCTTGCCATCCTAACGGCAAACACCAGCCGGCTCTTCCTCTTCCCGTTCCGTGATCACTTGATCAAATCTCAGTCCCCCTCGCGTATGTGGTACCTAAGAGGTTACGTCCCATTTCGGCTTCCCCTTCAAAATTTTCTAGAGTTCCTTCAGTGGAACAGCGTAACCCGGAGTGAGACTAGTAGCCAACAGGCTTGGAGCTCACATATTTAGTTTTGCACAGCCCCCAACCCCTTGTAAGGACGCGTTTTGCGTACCTTTTAAATTTGTCCTCCCAATTCTCTTTCGATTTTTCGATTTTCGAGCCACAGGATCAGTTGCCTCAGGTACGCCGAGAAGAGTCTTGTGACCTCGGATACCACTCCACTGAAGATGTCTGCCGCAGTTGCAGACGAAACGTCTGGTATAAAACCAACCAATAGACCACGGCCTCTTAGCCCGGAAAATGAATCTAGATCTATAGACTCCAGCCGTGAAAGCCTACACTGCAAGATTAACCTAAAGACACCTTAGAGTAAGACGAAAACATTTGCTACATGAACGTTTAAGAACATAAGATAAGGCATTAGGCCGAAAATCTTGTATGAATAGACACTTTAATGCAAAATAAAGATTGCAGAGAGAAAATGTTGGTGTTTAAAATGTGACGTTGTTGTTGACAGGTGGGTCCAGCTGGGGCGCAGTTCGGGCTGCTAGCCTGCCTCATCGTGGAGGTGCTAAACGTGTGGCCCATGCTGAAGCACCCGAACCAAGCGTTACTGAAGCTCATAGCCATCACTCTGGTGCTACTCCTATTTGGTCTGCTCCCGTGGGTGGACAACTACGCCCATCTGTTCGGTTTCATTTTTGGTTTCCTTCTGTCCTATGCCCTGATGCCGTACGTATCCTTCGGCCCGTATGACCGCCACAAGAAGATTGCCCTCATCTGGGTGTGCCTCCTCTCGTCCTTGTTCCTCTTTGCAGCCTTGGTCATTCTTTTCTACGTGATACCCGTGTACGACTGCGAAGTCTGCAACATCTTCAACTGCCTCCCACTCACGCGGGATTTCTGTGCCAGTCAAAATATCAATTTCAAGAGGGAAGAGCCCGTGGTATGACGAAAGTGGGTACGGTTGGCTGGAACCGTATGTGCGATAAACTTTGATGCGTTTGCAGCGACGGTGGATGTCTGCAGTCTCTCTCGAACAGTGATGGTCGGTCGGATGAAACCGGTTCGAGCAAGATCTGTGAGCCCTGTCAAGCTCTGGCTGCACTGGAAATGGGACCTGTTTAAAAGGATCTCCCACGTACCATTCGTACTTCGTATGGACACCACGCAACTGTGGATATGGACCACAAACTGAAAATTTAAATACACGTAATTTTTTTAAATAAAGAGACTACGTATGTGTCAGTTTTTCGTCAAGATTCGTAATGGATGGTCATCGTATTCTCTGCAACAGTTGTATATAAATTTGTTTTGTGGACCAATAATCACTGAGCTCCACTCGAATGCGAGAAAAAAATAAATGACAGCTGAAACTTAAACAAAAAAAAATACTGTAAATACATACATGTCTGTTTTCCTTCGAATTTCATCGTGCGATAAGAGGAATGGTCAGTGGAAACTTGTCAGCATTAACCATGTAAAATGCAAATGTTTTTTATTTAATGTTTAGTTTCCTTTGAAAACACAAAAAAAGAAAAAAAGAAAGGGAGGACAATTATCATTGTTAACTGCTACAAGAATATTGTAGATGTGATCCCATTTTATTTCCTTAAAACCACCCCCCCCCCTTCACTCCCTCGTAATTAATACAAAGCCGGTACTGTACATATTTCTGACATAAAACAATCCGCAGAAGTGCTTGGACAGTTACATCAAAATAATATAACAAAACAAATTATTCACAAACAAAGATACTTAACGTAATCATCAAGGTACCAATTTTTTTCTGGTGCCGTACCATACATAGAATGTTGGCCAGCTAAATATATCCGGTTTTGAGTCTTGGGTCGTGTGTGTAAAGCAGCGTTACACTTGTGTTAGTATTCTCTATGTCAGGTTTACAGTTTGTCTGTGAGTTATGTATCTAGGAAGAATAAGGACGCCAGAAAAGCAGACACTTGCATGGAATGCAGAGTTGCCACTGCACAATGCAGCATATGACTTACGTCATTGGTCATTATTTCAGACAATGTTAAAAATAAATTTTCTTATGACGATCAGTGCACTTAAGGAAGTCTGTATTATATTAAACTAATGCAGTGTTAGATCAGTTAATTATTTGTTAGTTCTTTATTCAGTATCTAAAAAATATAATTATATTCCATATATTTTGGTAGGAGTACCGGTAACTCTTTTGTTACCGGTATTTTTCTTTCAGAGAAGAGATAATTTTTATGTTGGTACATCATGAGCAAAATAAAAATATATTATTGGTTAACACTTTAAATGAATTCAAATTATTCATGTCTCTCCTTGAAGACACGTTAAGTTAAATTCTTTATAAGAAGCTTCTTAAGATGGCGTTCATGAAATTCAAATAGTAATAATATGTGCAGTCCTTTACCATCTTTATCTTCAACCAAATTAAATCATATATTTTAAATTCTTATAAACATTCTTGCATGAGATAAGTGTGGTGGGATAGAACTGTTTTGCATATAAAAATATGTTCCATGAAATTAGCTTAACCTCATAATAAAATTTTAATAATTTTATTACCATACATTAAAATTGGCACAGATTAATCTTAAAACAGCGGTTTTAACTAATATTGTTAATGGTTTTGTATTGCACTAATAACTGAAGTGGCATGATAGTCAATTCAGATATTAATAAATTCATTCTTATTCTCTTTTTCGTCATGGCTTACGTCACACAGCTTCTCCTAGATTACCGGTACTATTTCATCATTTTCTTGGCCTTTTTGAACTGGGCATACCAGTACTTATTTTTCTCATTGTTGCTCCAGCACTGTCTTTGGAAAGCGACGATTGTCCATTCTCTTAAGATGCTCACTGCTCTTCATTTTTTATTTTATTCCTTCATTATTCGATTCCAACTTTAGTTCCTCTCTTATGTCTTCGATCTGTATATATTCGTGAATAACACTTTACAGCACATTAACGTTTCATTTCACAGGATCATACATTATTTTCATCTCTTAATAACATTCTAACATTTATTCCTTTTCATAACTAAGTCATTAAAATATTGACTGTCCAGTGGGAAATTATTTCACTTTCCTCCAGAAATGGTATCAACAGCTTATCGAATAGATGTTAACAGGACTGCTGTTTTATGGCTATTAGCTCTGCCATAATCTCTATTAACCCCACTAAAGGGTTACCGATTCTGTTTTATTCATCCTGAGACCTGTTGAGGATTTTGCTCTGTTACTCCAGAAATAGAGCACGTAACCCAGGACGTGGATCCTTTTCAGGTACTACACTCTGGGATAAAGATATTTGGTGCTCCTTTATGATAGTATCTATTACGCATTTTAATACCGGTATTGCAGAAAACTGTTGTGGACATGAAGTTATAAAAGTCGACCATGACACAATTTAGCGCCATTAAATGCAATGACTGAAATTCTAACCTGTATTTTTATTTATAACTAAAATAGTTATTGGATTGGACGATTATTATTTCGTATTATGTTAGAAAAATATAAAAAAAGTGACTGTTGTCACTGAATATTGTAATTTCTGTGAGACTTTTTAGATTCTTCTTTGTTTAAGAAAAGATTCACTTTTTAATTTCAATTGTTTGCATTCATGAACTCCAGCTGACACTTGACTCTGAAGAGAGAGTTTATAAAATTATAATACTAGAATCCAAGGTAGCCTATATTATTTTATTCCTAGTGAAATTTTATATTAATTTCTTTCATAATGTTTGAAATTTCTTTTGACTTAAGGAACATACATATGTGTCAATATAAATATAATTAATCTTATGTATGTTTCAAGTGATTTAATGTTCGAAATTTCATTGTAATTTCTAGGAAAATTTAAGTATTTTCTGTATTTGTTTTGTACAGTACATTTACTTACATCTATACGCCTTAAAAATAATTTTATATTATCTTTTATAAAATTGTCTATACACTAACATTGGCCGTAAATAATGTGCTATGATTCAGGTAGTTATACAGAATATATTTTGTCAGAAAATTACTTTTATGTATAAAGATTATATTCAAGCAATAAATTATATGTTCAACGTTACTCTTATAGCATTCCATGTTTAAGTGTCTGCATTCTGCACTTTTACAGGTAAAGATGATTCAAGTACTCGAAGTAAGTTTGAATTGTTATTTTAAAAAATCAACCTCAAATAAGATATTTGCAAATCGAGAGTACATTTCTTTAGAATACCGTACTTTTTACATTAAAATCACATTACACTTTACGGGGATGGGCAGTTTATAGTCACATTTTTATGAGTGTCCATAAGGAAATGTATGTTTACAAATAATATGGCATAATCTAGTAAAATAATTAAACTCAAAATTCTACCGCATTCAGATAAATTCGGAATATTAAAATTCATATAACGAAATAAGACAACTTCTTTACCGATATTATGCCTTGTAAAAAAAATGTAACTCCGACCACACCATCTCATTCTAGTGCCGAGGTCATGGAAAGCATGGGGCTCTACCTTTATGCCCCCCCCCCCAAGTGCCTTCATGGCATGTTACGGGGATACCTTTACCTTGTGTTTACTACAGAGCATATTTAAGTATACCGGTATTTCTATATATACCAATATCATATACGATTACGACAATCTAATACTTTGTTTTTATTTTCACAGAAAACTTATTAACATACTCAAGTAACTCCTAATAATTGGAATGAAATTTACAGATATATACATATGTATATCGGCATTTCTTCGACATTAGAGAAAAATTAGATATTTCAAGGTTTCAGAGTTACCAGTCCTTCATAAAGGCAAACAAAACTAATCTAGTGTTTGAAAGTAACAAATTGTGCCAGTACTCAAGTTGTTTTCACAATGTTTCATTCTTCTTCAATGTATTGTGTAAAGAAACAAACAACTATAGAAAGAGAGAGATATATATACAGAGGGTAATTCACGAATAAAGGTCATAACTTTAGGATGTGGTTCTTGAAACCCTTTTGGGTAGAAAGTTCATATGATGATGGATCAGATTTTGAACGGTTAAGGAGTTATAGCAATTTATTTGGTAAAAATGAATGCATCATTATGAATCCCTTGCTACCAGCAAATAGGGTTTATATAGAATGGACACTGAGCGAATTTTCCTATTATGTTTTTCTGTGCACATGCGCTCTGTCGGCATTTAGTTCCACTTTCAAGTGCTAGAGGTTAGAGCACATGCTAGAGTTCCTCGATAACAATTTTATTGAATATAAGAGTTGAGACACAGGATCCAAACATCATTCGGCCTCAGTAGCGTAGTCGGTATAGCGCTGGCCTTCTGTGCTCGAGGTTGCAGGTTCGATCCCGGCCCAGGTCGATGGCATTTAAGTGTGCTTAAATGCTACAGGCTCATGTCAGTAGATTTAGTGGCATGTGAAAGAACTCTTGTGGGGCAAAATTCCGGCACACTGGCGACGCTGATATAACCTCTGCAGTTGCAAGCGTCGTTAAATAAACCATAATTTAATTTTTTTAATTTTTCCAAACATTGCTTACCGGTACCTTGATGCATAATCCAGCAACAGCTTTGCTTCCAACAAATTCAAGTTAACAATTGTTCCTTATTTCTCAGTGATAAACTAGCTATAATAATAATAATAATAATAATAATAATAATAATAATAATAATAATAATAATAATAATAATAATAATAATAATTTTTATGTTTTATATATAATAAATTATATTATAAAATAATATAATACATTATAAAATTATGTATCAAATTCGTTTAATATTTGTATACAATATTTATAGGTGTATGGTTTTACTTCTCATAAGAGTTTTGTTTTTCTATTTTCAGTGGTATCAAAGCATTACATATTTAATTGTTGATGGAGTCAACGTCTCAACTCTCATTATAAAGGAACTCTAGAGTCAAGACATTACAGATAATGGCGGAGTACATAATGTACCTAATAGATGTATTAATTGTATGTCTGTTATATTTCCGCTGTGTCAACTGCTAGCTGATGTGGTGTCAGCGCCAACTCTAAGGAAAAAGTAGAATCTCAAGCTCAAGGAGGTTCAGCTGGTTTGAAGGTCATTCAAATCAGTCACTACTACATCAGAGGTACCTACATGCAGTGTCCATACTTATAACTCCCTATACGCTGGCGCTACCATATGATTTTCTGTGTCATGACCTACTTCAATCATTATTTATAAGTAGAGACAGGATTTTCATGCACTATGAAGTGACCAAATATGCACAATGAAGAAAAAGATGCTAAAAATATGCACTATCAAAACTGAAACTTACATTTTATTTTCTAATAGTACAATGAACTGCCAACAGTCTTTCCAAATTTTCATCTGTCAAGATGTTTTTGTATATAGAAAATGAACTTTCCACGTCACAAGAATTGATAAGTGCACATTTAAAAGATGAAATTTGATACAAAGTGAAACCAAATTCTGAATCTTCAACATTTTCAACAGAAATTAGTAGTTATACTAAACACATAAGTTTATAATCAGAATTTTCATTAATGATTTTGTCCAGTTTGTCTTTAGCTGACATACCCTCATCCACATAGGCAGATCCTAAATACTTTTGAGTCCACTGCTGTGGAGTAACAGCATGTCTGACTGTGAAACGAGCAGGCCCAGGTTCAACTTCTAGTTGGGACAAGCTCTCTGGTTGAGGTTTTTTCCGGGGTTTTCCCTCAACCCATTAAAAGCAAGATCTGGGTAACTTTGGGCGTTGGACCCTGGACTCATTTTGCTGGCATTATCATCTTCATCTCACTCAGACGCTATATAACCATAACAGTTGATAAAGCGTCATAAAATAAACCAATTAAAAAGCTTTTTGAAAGTTTCCAAGTGTATTGCGGTAGGCAATTTTGCCAAGTTTGTCCACTGTGCCATAAGATTTCTTCCCAAACATTTAATCGGAGGCATTGGAACACTTTACACTTCACAGTTCAAAACAGATCACAAATATAGCAATTCACGAAACAAACTGTACATGTACTACAGACCTACTATCTGTCCAAATTAAAGGCATGTAAGGGAAGCATGTTAGCGCTATTTTCGACAAACTACTGGTAGACCTACTGAGTATGGGAAGATACATGAGAGACATCTTTCTAATAATAATTTTAACCTCAGGGTTGAACAAGAGTTGGGGGTTCGAATTTCAATGTGTCAGTTCAATGAGGGAATTAGCTGTGATAAGATCTAGGAGTTCTCAGGTAGAAGTCCTGCAAACCATTACTCCTTTCACTTACATTTTTCAGTTCATAGACTACATTAAAATACCACAAGCTCAGAAATACCGAACTCTAAGAGGCAACATTATAAAATGCAGTATTATGCGATTTAGCATAAAGTACCTAACTAAAATATGGACGTAATATGAAAGATAAACCTCTAAATATGCTTATTAAATCTAAAAACTTGAAAACATAAATTATCTAACTTGACGATGTCAGTCTAACCAGACGACATCATTATCCAGGCTTTGTATAGTACTGGGTTCTGACAAATATTATTATTATTATTATTATTATTATTATTATTATCATTATGCATGAATTTATCCTTAGAAGGCCGGAACACGGGAAAAGTACAGTATAGGGTACAGGGCACTTATTTCGACTCACTAAGCCATTAAATGGATATTTACAACGTTTGGGAAGTGTAGCAAGCTTATATAAAAACATACATTTGCATAGTTTATTTAATGACGCTGTTTCAAATATACAGAGTTATTTAGCGACACTGGAATTAATTATAGTGATGTGGTATTTGACGAGATGAGTCCCAGATTCGCCATGTAATTATCTGGCATTTGCCTCACAGTTCAGGAAAACCTCAGAAAAAACCAAACTGGACAATCAGCCCAAGCGGGAATCGAACCCACGCCTGATCGTAGCTCTAGACGAGTAGGCAAAATCCTTCTATCATCTGAGCTACAGTGGTCTGCTATCTATACATACCTATTGATTTGGTTATGAATTAATTTTTCGTTTGTTTGTGTTGAAAATAACTTTTAAAATTTAATATAATAAAATAGCTAATTTTGTCAGGATATATTATGCTACCAGTACCTTGAAAATTATAACGAATATTGAAGGAAATGGAATATGTGACAGCACAGAGTTTGGCTCTATTTTCAAGAAAGAGAGAAAAAAAAAAGACTTAAATAAGACTCAGAAATTAAATGTTAAAAATTAGTTCAATGTTATAAAATCCTTTATCATTCTTAAAAATAAGTTCAATATTATAAAATTCTTTATCATTCATAAAAAAGCAAACTTTCAATATTAACATAATAAAATACCTGTCGTGTGTGTTATCAACAAAAGCTATGTAAGCTATGCCAATTGTCAGATTCTTGAATCAAAACAAAAAAACATACGTCTAGTAGGACTGTTTCTCTGTACATTCACATACACATACATACATGGACTATCGATCTCGATGGCATATTTACCGTCCTTTTCATTTTAACACTCACAACATTTCACTATAATAAAAATCAATTGAACTTTTCTTTGTATATTAGTCACAGGAATGGATTCTTGAAAATATTTCTCAAAAGCAATTCATCCGAAGTATGTGAAAATGTTGTTTAAAATATTTGGCTGCAATGGGTTGACGATTAAAAAATCTAAAACAAATCATATTCAAGATGAAATTATGTAAGGAATACACATACGAATACATATGTTTGTTCTCGGACTAGTTTGTCATTACGAAGAAACTGATTGTTCTCAGGAAAGTAGAGAATGAAAATCTATTTAATTTGTTGCCGGTGCTGTACGTATAGCTGCCCATCCCTTGTCTTGATTCCAGAAATGTATAGAATGACAACGTAATTGTGCTTGCTAGGTGTCTGTGTACTCGTAACATCTTACAAGAAAGTGAATTGAACTATGGAAAAAGAACGGGGTTTGAAACAGGAACCAGCTCGAATAGAAGCACAAAAGAATCATCAGCCACCCCTCCTTCTCACTAATATAACAGTCATAAGGGAATCATCTCTTTTCTGCTCCTCAAAATTATTTCTGTCGTTGTTGCTACCGTATTTGCTTGCAAACAAATGTTACATATTATAATTAATTCTCTATTCATCCCTCTGAACACTTCCTGTCCATTAAACCTTCCACTAACACCACCGTCGATCCTTACCCCTACCCCGCCACCCCCTTGTTGAATGATATCTGAATGTCAAACCTCTAGGATGGGGTGGAAAACAGACCTATGTCACATTTCGAAAAACTTTGCAACGTTTTGCAATGTGCCCTTTTTCTATAAAAATTATTTAAAAATAAAAATGAATATAAAAACCTATACACACAAGTGTCTATATAAGAAATATATATATATATAAAATATAGAAATGAAATGATCGTGTACAGTTTGTGATAATTTTTTCATCGTGAAAATCATCATCCATAGTGCTTTTTTGAGCATGTGATATAATTCTTTTTATCATTCATCATAAAGAACTTTTTGTACTCATATTGTGTTAATGGCAGATGAGTGCAAAAGAACTTTAAAACTATCAGAGAAATAAAACTAACACATGAAAGGAACTTTGAAATAATTACAAATATAAAAATACTGATGTGTACCATGTGTGTCCGTTAATCTTCAACAAATTTCCCCCCGCCCTTCTCTACCACACGAGGGGAAATTATAAAGTACCATATTGTCTGTCTGCTGTCCTATTCAACAAGGAAATACTAAGAAGAACGTAAGATATTCCTTTCTCTATTACTATGTATGAAGAAGATTAAGCTTACTGCAATCAAGAGAGAAGCTGTTGGTATATGAAATGTTTTGGTTCGAGTTATAACATCACGAACTGCAAATATGTTTTGTATGTTACTTGCCTCTTATGACATTATACAAGGCTATGAATGTTTTCCTTTTGTTTCAAATGCTCGTTAACTTTAACTCAGGCTTTTACTTGAAGCATCGTTGCAGCACAAGAGGTTCTTCTTAAGAGTATACAAGAGATAGACCAATAGTTGAAAGGAATATTTATTGCAGTGTTAGAGGGGCGAAGTAGGCAAAGTCCTCAGGAAGTAGACTTTGAATGGAAAATTTATGTTATAGAATGGTTCAAAGAGCTATAGTAAGGACGTTAGATACGGTATTGAGAAATTGTGCCTTGACCTCTCCCTACAGCCATTTGTTACAGCTGTGCAATGATTTTACGAAATTGAATCTGTGACACGCACATTTTGCACAATGACTTGCGTAACTCCTTTAGCTTCGTAGAATATCTTATTAACTGCCTTTAACTCACCCTGGATATACTAGTATAATAATTATACCAGTAGAGGAGAAGGTGGAAATATGGGCTACCATTTTGTTTTCCTCATAATAATGGGAAATGGTGTGGCATATTACTTGGACATCTTTATTGACATACAAAGTAATTATTCATATACAATTTTTCCAGTCTTAAAGATCAATAGTTGCAATAGATATTTGCATATAATTAATTTTTGAACGGAAGAAGAACTGCTCCTGTATAGGTAGTGGGGTCTAAATATGGGCTACCACAAAAAATTTGAAAATAAAATTCGAAAAAACAAAGAAACATAAGTAGGAAACCTGTGTCACATCAATGGCAATATTTTGTAACAAATAACGCAAATAATGATAGTGAAAATACGGGACGTGTCAATGTGCTGGTAATATGGGCTACCTATCCCATATTTGACAAATAGAGGTAGCCCATATTACTACTCCTAGCCCATATTTCCACCTTCTCCTCTACTACTTTATTGAAATCCTCTGCCCTTAAATGATGTTGACCAAGGGAATCCAGAAATTAAAACAAAATATTTTAAACATAGAAAAATATAAGTAGAACTTTAAAAGAATAATAGCGAGATGAATAATAATGAAATAACAAAAGCAAACATATACATAAAAGAAGTGTGAAATTAATTAGATACAATATATAGGTCATACTGTATTATTTGTACAGAATCTTTTGAGTATGTGGTTAAGAATTTTATTTACCACATATCGAAACTAGGAACTTTTAATGGATGGGCATTGCCTCAATCGCAGATATTTGTTTCTTTGCCACATCTAAAACAACTCAATCTACTGGCATGAGTATAGAGATCAGAGCATGATATAAGTAATGCATGCTTTTAATCTTATTCAAACATTCTATATGGAATTGAAAATAATATGATTATTTTTAAATAATGAGAGATCATATAGCAATAATGTACGTAAAACTAAAAAATTAAAGTTAATTAAACCATTTATTGACATAAAGTTGCTGCGTAAAAATCTAATTAATAAAGAAACGAAATTATTTTACATTTAATAATAATAATTGTATTAAACGTAACAGCTCATCTACGAGTATCATACCGATACATTCTTTCTCAAGATTTTATGTCTGGAGAAAATTTCAAGATTTTTTAGCCCGTCAGATTAGATAAGCTTACATAGTTATTTCTGTTTGCCTTCTCTTTCAAACATAATATAAGTATATAGGCCTATTACAAAAATGAAAATAACGTTGTACATCTCTTCTGCATTATTTAACATCCCCATCAAGTAAATCTGTATTAACCTCTACCTACTTTATTATCTTTCCGTCAACACTTGCCCATAATTTTTATTATTCCAGCTATTGCACATGAAAGCTTTTGAAGCATAAGTAGCGTAAATAAATTAATTAGATTCTGTAAAATATAATTACTCAACAGTTTACAAATTACTTATTCTGAATTATTCTTCACTTTAATATATAATTTGTGTACTTCTATGCGTATACAACTTTAAATATTAACTGCTCAATCATTTGTTACATGTATTTGTCAACTTCTTGTATTGGCGAGCAAAGATGTTCGTGATGGAATGTCATTTGCATTTTATAACCTGAAACATGCTATGGAATACAATTAATGTCGTGTTAAGTGTAAAATTGGAAGCACCATATTGATAATCCTAATTGCTATTCTATGTTTCATCTATGTATTTAATTTTTGTTCTTATTATGTATAATTACTATGTCAAGTACATTCAGTAGCATTTATTAATAGTATTATTTTCATTACACAGAATGTGCATGTCACAGGAAAATGAGATTACATAAATTTCTCCAGTTAGAATGAGATTGAGCAATTATTTACAAGTCTGTATTATTGAGTATATTATTCAGGTTAAAATGATAAGAATTTCTATTGGTAAAAAAACATATCTGGGCTATTATCACAAGATCTAAGACTGGATTTCATGAATTTATATGAGCATTTGTATCATGTCATAAGGAGACGTAGGTTTGGGTGAACTGAATGGATTTATTTGTAGATAACAGAAACTCTAGCCATGTGTTTTTGATTGCTGGTTTGCCTTGCTAATATTGGAGAACACTATTCTTCTTTTATGACATGTACTATTTCCACTTCTTTTAATTACCGTTACTAAATATTTAGATAATAGAGTTAGAAATAGTCATTGCTTTAAAGCATTTTTATGGGAAAGTTACATTTGGTGATGTGAAGCCCAAGATGTTTTTTTTTTTTTTTTAGCAACAAAATTTAATCTACAGCAAGCATTTGACACTTCTCTTAAGGCAATGTGCTACTAAGTTTTTGTGATTTCTACAAATGTCATTGTATCTTCTTGAAAATTTTACATCCGTTAGATTTTGCTAAATTATATGTGCACAATTTTTCTCAATTTTTATGTTGAAAAATGTACCCAAAAAAATTTGTTTATACTTTTTTATTAAAAAAATATTTATATTTTTAGTAAACACTTATTTGGGCCTCAAACAAGGATAATCAATTTACTAAAAGTTTAAAAGAAGCTAAGACTCCCTATAATGAAATGGTGCATTAGTTTTTTTCTAGTCAATATTCTTCATTAATTAAAAAAAAAAATTACTTTGAACATTTGATTTTTTTTTTTAATGTCACTGCTCGACATAAAAAAAATCACAGCTTTCTTAATAACCACAAGCGTACATGCACAGACCTGTTGTGAATATGTGTGCAAAGTTTCATTACTCTAGATACAACCATTCAGGAGATATCTCATTTCTAGTAAGTTAAAATGTTAAGAACCCGGATTTGTGGTAAAAATCAGTTTAAACTGATCAATATGCATTCTGAATATAGTAATCACTTATATGGGACAAACTGAATTTCTAACATAGACTAAAGATATCGCGATGAAATCTTCACTACAGTATTCGTCAAGAAACCGAAGAATTTTTAGCATCATATTTAAACATTGAAGAAAATGACCAAAACTCAGTAACACGTCCCCTTAATAAAGCTGCTATTAATTGATTTTCTTTAATTTGAGGACACAAGGAAAGCACAAAAAATCATCCTTACATTCATAGATAAATTTATTTTAGGCTTGAAACTCAAAATTAATACTAAAAACATAAATTCATAATTCATAAATAACTTAAAGTGTGGAATATCCAGGACAGTAATTCACTGCTCACCCAATGGAGACTTCTCCAGCTACTCTTCTTTCTGTAAAGCATTGTAGAAAGTTGTTATGTCTATAAAGACCATATTATTACATACAAGTTTTGTTGTTAAGTATTCACTGGTTTCATTTTAATAAGTATAGGAATGAATTGCATAATTTCCTAATTTTATCTGCATTGGTATGCTAAAGATTTACAATATAGTCTGACCCCGATTTCTCGAATCGCAACGGGACCAAAAAATAGTTCGACTTATAGAAATTTCGAGTTATCGAAATTTCATTCGAAAATGATAAAATAACGTACTGTAGTCTATTTCTTTAAAAGATAATCTGTACATGCAGGATTATGTTTTACAGGAGAAGTACTGTACTGCTGCAAATAATCTGTAATTTTCTTCTGTTTCTTGTTTTTCATATTGTTTTCTTCCATGTAATTTTCCAACACATTAACAGCACTGAAAATATGACTGTCCCTGGATGTAAGATCGAATTGTTGCTATAGCACCTAATGCCTGGTTCGCAGATGGTGTTGGATAACATTTGATCGACCTGCCCAACCTCGACTAACTCATCTTCTTCTGATTCCCCCGGATCCACTATTGGATTACTCTGGTCGATTCTTGCACTAAGTACGCCTGCATCTGTTGGATACTCGGCCACGATAACTTGAGAGTCCACATGAACGAAGGTATCAGTCTGGCAATCTGTTGGTACTGTAACTATTCATCAGGAGCGGAGGTTGTTAGCTCCTCTTCTTCTTCACGGTCATTGGGCCTTGAATCACCAGACGAAAATTCTGCTTTCCAAAAGCAATTTGAAATTATTTCCGTTTTGACGTCAGCCCACAACTTCTGCAGCAACATTATAGAATCAAGAAGGCTGATGTCTGTTAATGGCAATTTACAATCAATTTTCTGTACAATAGAATTCTAGATAGAGTATTTTTTCTCTTTTGAAATCAAAATTTTGCTTTTAGATATCGAAAATTCTAAATATCGAATTTTGACTTATCGATGATTATTATTAACACATAAAGTACATATAATGCGGTCGGGACTTAGAAAATTCATCGAGAAATAGAATATTCGAGTTATAGAGGTTCGAGAAATCGAGGTCAGACTGTACTTACATAGATATCAAAACAATAAATTTCAAATTACGACCTCTTAAAACTCTAATAGTTTATAATGAATTGAAATGGTTTATAATTCTGTTTATTTCATATATGTATTCAATCGACCAATGAAGAGATGCCTTTTTTTCCAAGAAAGATTTGTATTGAGTTAGCTTGCCATTTTTCTATGACATAATTATTCACCTTAATGAAACTATTTCCATCCATTATTCCTACATTGTGAATGACTTTTATAAACTGAAATAATTCTATCCATTCAATGATCTACACATTACAAATCAGTTTTTAGAAAACCATAGAACATTGTTCCTGGAAATAAAGAGAGACGTAAAGACAAAACCAATGAGGTAAAACAGTTTCATATCTTTTTTTATATTTTTTTACAAGTCTGGAGAAAATTTGTAAGAGGAATAAGTTTCTATTTTGTGACAGTGAACAAGAAAGTCTTGCTAGCATCTTCCTTCTATCCATGTATGAGGTAAATAATAGATGAACTTCTACTTGAGAAGTTGGCTTCCGTGCTTGAAATTAACTGCAGAATCATATCTGCACTAAAGGCATTATGTAGTCGGAGTCTTTTGCAACCATGCACACTTGGCTAGTCTGGTTTCTCGTTACCAACATTGTGAATTGTACAAATCATTTGCAGCCCACGAGAATTCTGGGAGCAAGTCATATTTTTAAAATTCCTTTAACAAAGGCTTTGATTTATCTGAAATAATATATAGCATCTATAAAGAGGCTCATATGTATGGATTTATTTGAATTATTATGATTTTCTGTTGTATGTGTGCATGTAATATTTAATTTAATTTGATACGGCAAAGGATAAATGGCCTCCAGTACACTTGAAGTATTGTTACTGTGATACTACATTCTATTGCCTACATTTTAAGTTTAAAATAAAATACAGTGATAAGGTGATCACATACAAAAATCCTGATGTCCTTCTAAATATATATTCAAGATAAAGTTATTTGTATTACCCTAAGGGGAAGATTTTTTTTACTATGCACATTGAACGTTAATATTAAATCGTGAAACAATCTGGTAATTCTTTTGTACTTCCACGTCTCAATTGAGTTTTGTTTGAAATGTAGAAATGATGAACATGTGCCAAACAGAAACACTGCGAACGACCATATGTTATATCGCATAGTAAATATTTTAAGTGGGTGGTAACTTGATATGGTCGTATGTAGGACACGTATAAACATTAAGTTACGACTTCCCTGACCACATTTGTTTTAGGATTTCTTGGATATATTGTTGGGGTGCATGATAGGATTAATTATTTTAAAGTATGGACATCTGTGTCATCACAAGCTAAGAGCTACAGAACACTAAACAGAGATTTTTGGAATAGAATTCATTGAAGTATCATTATTGGCCTAATAATTATTCGAATGATCAGAATAAGATCTTTAATTTCACCAAACGTTTTATTTAAAAAAAATTAGTTCAGATTAAATTTGAAATTAGTATTACATTATAATTTTAATTTCGTAAATGAGTTACTGAAGACTGAAAAATGTTTAGATTGATATTGCTCCATATGTTATCATATCAACATTTTAAGTGTAATTTAGTTATTATTTAGACATACAATCTATGTACCTAATAATTTATTCAAATTAGATTACATCTTAAAATTTTATATACTTCAAAGATTGGAAAAAAGAACAGTTGAAGCCAACATGAATCCAGCATAATTAAACATAACGAAACTGTTAAGGGCAATGACCCTAATTGGCGTTGAGTTGTTCATCGCTGATACGGCGCCCAAAGACTGAAAATTAAAAAATATATATATGGAGAACCAAGCAAATGATTTGAAACATAATGTTCCGCAGTGGATATGAAAGCACTGATGTAATCAGCTTTTGTATTTCCGGTAGTGTTCACAAAGATAAAACATTTAGTATATTAATGACATTGAAATAAAACATGTAATTGTGATTTTTCCTCCCCAACCTAGATTTTTATATGACAAAAAACGAATGGGGTAATTTTTGTGTAATGATAAAATAAATGATTATTACAATAAAATATTCCATTGTTTCATCATCATTCTAATTAGTACTGTAATCATCATCGTCACTTTATTCGCAGCTTTAGAGCGGTGTGTGCAACGACTCAAGCATAGCGTGTAAGCCATGGCCGCGAGTTCGAATCCCGCCTGGGGCATAGTCATTGTGACGTTCTATGTTATCTTGACACCACATCTCTGAGTTTCATCATACGTCTATCTATATCTAAAAATATGACACATCTATAAAAAAAAATACAGATATGAACTTAGGTCAAGGCACAATATGATATTCTAGTGCCAGAGAATGAAATGAGGGTCAGCAAAGGTGAACAGGAATACTAATTGGATGTTACAACTCACCCAGTTGCGTTACTTCTCACACAAATGTCAGATCTGTCACGAAACATTGGTGGATGACATAATGGAGTTGTGTGATGATAAAGGGTTGCAGTATTGGGATGCAAGAGGATCGTGGCTTCTTGTTATAGAATAAACATATCTGAAATTCTCAGCTAATTACCAGTAAGTATGTAACTATATTATAATGTCATACAGTGAAATCTCAGTATAACGTACATCAGAAAATAATATTTATACTTTATTTTGAAAAGTATGTTATAACGAAAAGAGGAAGTTTTATCCAAACATAGTTGTTCTGATTCTACATTACAAAATCCAGAGTTATACCACAACATATCTTATGTACGTACTGCAGCTCTGTTTATATTCAAGAAACTAAAGAAATCCTCTGAACCTATACAAAAGTATAAATAATGTACTTATTGCTCAGTTTTAAAATTACAACACAAATAAATGATTGAAGTTAAAAAAGATGTTAATATCTACAATTATATATACATGGTACACAGTAATAGTACAATCAATAAAATTTGAAGAAGTTCTTAATTTTAATTTCGTTTTTTTTTTCTAATACTTACTTTATCTTCTACAAACTGTTGAAGTGGTTCACTCAAGATTTGAAAATCAATCATTCCAGCTAGAAACAATTTAGGGCAAAATTCATAATTGCTCGCAAGATGGTATACTGTACTTTACATACAATATAAAGTTCCCTATAAATAATTGATTAAATGGCAATCTTACTCTTGTTATGTAAGCATGTGCAGCTTACATAATTAACATGAGTAAGATCGCCATTTAATCAATTATTTATATTCAAGTGTTAAAAGTAGTGTACGAAAGATTCAACATGGATAAAGTTCCCAGCCATCATATTTAAAATAATAATAATAATAATAATAATAATAATAATAATAATAATAAAATAGATAGGCCTGCATAAGATACATAGGTATATAGGTATAAACTCTGCAATTAACAATAGATAAAATAAAGTTACAGAAGTTAATATATATATATATATATATATAACTTCAAAAAATTTTCGTACGTTATAATGAAGTCATCAGAAGTAATGATAACGTAAAAATGAAGTTTCTTTGCATTGTAATGTATGGGATTTTAGTAGGGGATTTAAAATGTGTACATATAACTGAAAAGTACACTGAACTGAAGTCTGTTATATTGAGACAATACTGTATCAATTATGCATGTGCTATCTATTTTCACAAATATCATTATTTCCCTCATGTCTCTATTCAGCTCCAACTGGCTGATCAGATAAGATGTCCATACATTTTTTCTGTTGGCTGGGAAGATCTTTAGTAGGCAACAATGAGATAACAGTGTAGAATGAATGGAATGACGACATAGGGAAAGTCTGTAGCTCATGTTGCTCTTTTTCTGCCGCTGATTTGCTGCTGTAAAAAGTCTATACCAGTATCCTAATTTAGTTTCATTGTGCGACCTAAAATTCCGTTATTGTCAATTTCAAGAGTTAGACCTTTTTATTTGTTTAATTTCTTTTGGTTATTCCAACTGGTTTCTGAACTTCTATCATGTAATTATATACAGTAAAACCTCTGTATTTGGACACATTATATTGGACATATTTTTTTGGAACTGGACAAATTCTTATGCTTTTACATGTCTAACATATCTTCTATATTGGACACCCTTCAATCTTGGAAGCTGGACACCAGGGGCGTATATTGCAGGTGTTCAAGGTGTGCGCTGGACACCCTGTAAATTCGGTAATCTCATTGGCAGTTGACGTATATAGTTCAAGACTAATTTAAATTTGTTACCATTTAAATATTTTAAATGCCTGCTGGTTGAATGTGCACACAATCCCCAGAACGGCTTTCGTTTTATAACGTACGCTCTGCCTGACGAAGTGGGATGAGTTCTGGTCTGGTTGTCCTGTCAGTACAAAAGAACATCCCCTGCTGAGAGTTACTGCTATAATTCTCTGCGTGCGCAAGGTGGCATGGTGGGGATACTCGCTTCTCTCAAGCTCGCAGGTCATCCTGTATACAGGCAGCTCAACTTGTCAATAGTGTTACAAAATATTGTGTTTGACGTGTGTGTTTACGTGAATTTACTGTGTTTAGGTTTTACTAGGGTTCATAGTTGAGTGCCAGCGCAGTGAACAATTTAAATTACTTATTTAATGATAATAGCACTTGCAAATGTACACTGTAAAAGATCTTTTGCAAAAGCCATTCTCTTCTCGCCCACTAGGAAATTACATGTAGCGGGTAGACCTACCCCACCACTTCCGAATTTAGTGCAACCTTATAAAACAAAAAGCGAACAATACACTAGACAGTTTTCTATTTCACAATATGAAATTGTAGAATAGTTAGCGAGTTGTGGAACTTCAAACAGGTTATTTTGCTGGCCATGGTTGTTTGATCATAAATAATGCAATTTTGAATAACGTTATTTCAGTTGCCTCCTTTCTCCGGCATTTGCAGGGCAGTCATTGAAACAAGGTGATTAATTTTTAAGAAGTTGTGGTGCGAGTACTTAGAAATAATATTTAAATGTCATTTTCTTTTAATTTTATGTAATTTTTCCATTAGTTTAAGGGCATTTTAAGTAGATTTTTAGGTCATTAACATCCGCCCCATAGTTATTATCTATAAATAATAAATTATATATTAAAAATGGCAGTTAATGTTGACACGATATTTCACTTAGGCCTATAATAATTGTGCGAGATAGATCAACTATATATTTTCAACAGAATACCCAAACTCCAGGTTCAGCATACGCCACTGCTGGACATCCCTTATAGTTCTATCTTGGACGATTCTCTTGTTCTATTATGTATTTCTGCTAGGTACCTGTTTAGAGCTGAGTTTTTTTGAACCCTTGTATTTTATAAGGACCATAAGCACAGTGGAATGAGAGGGGATTTTCCTTGTGCAGTACAGCAACTGTGAACCTCTCTACTTTCCTGGAATTATCCACTTTGTCCTTTTTGTAACTGTACTGTGGCTAAATTTGAGTATGGAGTGAAGGGGCATTATTTTTCAGAAGAGTAAACTTTATTATGCGAAATTTTTCAGGGGGCCTGCATGTAGAAATCAGTCTCCATTGAGGTTTTTACCTGTGAGCGTCAGTTTGTGCAGTTTGTATAGTGCCTCAATATGAGTAAGTGTAAGTTAGTGGAATTAACCATTGAAAGGAAGAAAGAAATTACTGATTGTTTATGTTATGGTGTTAGTTGTAGGAAAATTGCAGAAGAGTTTGTAATTTCTAAATCGACAGTTTCAAACATTAGCGACAATAGGACCTCAATATTAAATGCATAGGAACAAAATTGCAATGGGGAAAGAAAAAGAGTTCGCAAAACTGTTAATGACGAACTAAATGACAAAGTGTTTGAATACTATAGTTCCTTAATACTATGTACAATAATTTCCTTTTCATTGCATACTAAAAAAATTTCTACTTTGCTCTACCTTGGACATCTCATTAGGTTGGCCAATTTTTTTATTGAACTATACATCTCCAGGTTAGAGAGGGTTTACTATATAATTTGTTTATCTTTTCTTTAATACTATTTCACTGTTTAAATTTGTTTTTAAGTTAATTTAAAATTCTTCCATTTCTTTATTTATTTATTGGTACCTGCCACATATCTTAAGAATTTCATTTCTCCCGATTTCTCATTGCTCCTTTTTTTTAATTATATTTTTACAGTCGTATAAATAGGACGAATAGATAGGTCTAAGCCACATCAGGGATTGATGTCTCGAGAAACTCATGCTGTCTCCCAAAGAATTTCAGGAAATAAAATCCAGCAGCATCGCGAAGTGGTCACACACTGCTGTCTTCTGGGTTGAATTCCAGTTCACAATGGGCCATTTGTGCCTAAATGCTTTAGCAGAAGGGTCAAGGATAATAAATTTGTTAGTCCAGGGAAATATATGTCTATAGTAACATTATCCAAGCAAAGAAAAGAGTGGGCAATACAAACAGAATAATTTGATTATCGATTACATTGAGATGCTATCAAATAGACTATAATCCATCTATTCCTCATATTCTTATGAAATTTAACATCATCTTCATTGTTGTTATTGGCTCGAAATGAGTCCATAGTCCTATGTGACTCTCGAGCTTCCTAAAAAATGTTCGCAGTAGTGTCCTGCAATTTCTTTCCCTATAAATTTCAGCATTCTAACTTATACCATCCCTCCATCTTGTCTAGGGTCTTCCCACATCCCATTTGCTGTTGGTCTGGCAATAAATACCAGTATTCTTAGTTTTTCGTTCATCATTGAAATGCATTACATATTCATTTCATTTCATTCTACAGTATAGCCTAGTAGGCCTATGTATAACCATGTCTGGGTAATTGTATCGTTTATCCATATCAAAATTGAAATTGAATTTCCATTGTTAATTTCAAGGAGCCAAGCATTTGCGCTCAACCATCTCTATAAGGAGTAGAATTTGCTGGTTATGCCGACAAATGATCTGCAATCTTCAGTAGGCCTATTTATTAGGTTTTGTGAGCTTAACAACCTACTACAGCGAACTGTATTTAACATTTTTGCCACCTCAGGGCATTAATAAATGTTGCTCCCTCAACATAAATATCAGAATACGGAAATGTAATCGAAACGAAGACAGAAAATTGAATAATCAATATTTAAATAGAGTCTTCTTCTTCTTTCTTGCTCCTAAGTTTCGTTGTTATTTCAGATAATTTTTAGATCAATCTCTCATTTTCTGATACCCCTAGCTGACATGACTATAACTTACCAGTACGCATTCCTTACTACGTCATCATTTCTAATTTATTACACAGAGTGGAAGTGAAGTACCTTTGCAGATTTTCTGAGCGAATTGCTCATGTTGTAAGTAACAAAAACTGTAATATATTGATGGAAAGTTAATAGTTTCTTCCCCCGGTACCGTAAAATGGGGTGAATCCGATCAGTTGCACATTTTTCAATAATGATGAGTGTACGCATTTCACTATAACAATAATCGCGCAGCTGATTTTTGTTTTTTTGTTCTTTAGTAATTGGTGTACAACAATGGTCAGCTACAGAGCGCTAAGTCAACAGATTTTCTTTTCAAGATAAGTTTCTAATATGTGCTGCATTTGTCGAAGAAGGTGGTGCTTGACAACTTCTCCTTATGCAACTTTATCATTGTTGTCACATTGGTACCGTATATCAGGATATATTTACTTTCTAATAAGGTTCTTAAATACTAGTTTTAATTTGCATGTGCATAGCCTACAGTATGTCATTTTGATGCTACATTTCACTAAACTCGATATTAGAATTTTGTGGGGTGAATCCGATCATGCGGTATATAACAAAGAGGAATCTTTGAAAACAGGCATGAATTCCCAATCTAATGCCTTGTCTGGTTTCAGGAAGGCAGTAATTGTTCCCTTCTGTCCCAATAAAATCATTGTCCAGATACCTGTGTCTTCACAGGTGACAATAATTCAGAAGAAGGATCTTGGACAGCATAATTTGAAATGCAACTGAAAAGGCTCGTTTTAATGAATCGACAAATATAACAACTCGTCAAGCAAAACGCTTACCCCTTACTACAGGCAAAGGAAGTGTTTAGTAAGAGACATATTGAAAGTGATACATACTTAGACTTCAACAAACAAAATTTGATAACTCAATCCCAAGGGAAAAAATGGAACTCCCTGCATCAAAATCCACAGTTAATTCCCGATTTACCACGAAAATCGTCTGTAGCTGCATTTAGATTGGCAACAGGCCATGATTGTTTGGCCAAACACCTGCATAGAATTGGAATATATCAGTCCCCTAACTGTCCATTGTGCAACTCAAACCAAGAAATGGATTCGGAACACCTCAAAATCTGTGCTTCAGTGGCTGGTCATGATAATATCTTTGAAAAATATTGGAGTACAAGAGGTCAAATGACTTTATTGTCAAACGCCTGGCATTAGAAAACAACAACATAATGGAAGTGATGATGACAGAGAATCTGCAATCTCTCAGGATTCAGTTGTGCCAGAGCATGGAAGGCGTGGTAGGTACATATTATGTTTTCAACAACATTAATGATCATGACATTGAGTAGTAAGTCACACCATTTGAAAATTTATATCACTGGAGCTAGTTTAAGGCAGAAATTATACATGTGTTGTCACTTGTGTAAATGTTAAATGTTATGTTTTATTTAACGATGCTCGCAACTGCAGAGGTTATATCACGTTGCCGGATGTGCTGGAATTTTGTCCCACAGGAGTTCTTTTACATGCCAGTAAATCTACTTACATGAGCCTGTCGCATTTAAGCACACTTAAATGCCATCGACCTGGTCCGGGATCGAACTCGCAACCTTGGGCATAGAAGGCCAGCACTATACCAATTCGCCAACCAGGTCGACTCACTTGTGTATCTGAGGGATTTTGTACAGAATATATGTTAAGTGAATCAATGAGGAGATACTTTCATACATTTTTAATGCATATTGTATGAGATTAAAAGTTAAACTGTACTAAAATTTGATGTATTTTACTTACACATATTTTTTAAAACAGAGATCGGTTCCACCCATTGGTAGTCTCAATCCGATAGAATAGGGAAAATAAATATGTGATCGGATTCACCCCAACTTGTGAGATGAAACCAATCAACAATTAACTTTTTAAAATTATATTAAATTATAATTAAAAACGAAATTAAAATAAATGTTATGCTGTAACAATTTTACATGGTATATATCTAGAAAAGACTGAAATTTTTGATCAGATTCACCCCACTTTACGGTAACTATTGCGAGTAGGATCGTGAATTTTGTTCATATCGGTAGGAAATCTAATAAAGAATAATTTATCCCTCTGGCGTATTTCAATAGCGTGGACAGTTTTCGTGTAAATTTAATTTTAAAAACACTCATTACGGTATTCAAGCCATTGCACGATGTGAGCAGATTGCAATGTCGAGTCAGAGAGCAGCTCACCTAGTGAGACAGATCGAGTTTGTTGACCTCATACATATGTATTACGAAAAGAGTGTGTTAGCGGCGATGTTGCCAGACTGCGCAAACTTCCAACTTCATTTTCTAATTAACCGTGCATTTAATCACAAAACGTAATATAGCCTAGGTTCTCTATTCATTTAAGTGTCCCGTGCCATGGCATTGTGGTCTGTGGCATTCTGCTTAGGACTCACGTTACGGAATGCGCGCTGATTCAAGTCCTCATGGGAGAAGAAATTTTTTCATGAAATTTCGGCCAGTGTATGGGACTGGTGCCTACCCAACATCGTGATGCACTTGAGAAACTATGATACCTAGTGAAATCCGGTTGCGAAAGCCAGCTATAACGGCTGCGGCGATCATCGTGCTAACAACATTATACCTCCATTCTAGCTGGATGATCGTCCACCTCTGCTTCGGCATGTGGACGTGAGGTCAGCAGCCGGCTGATCAGTCTTCGACCTTCATGGGCTGTAGCGCCACGGATTTATTGTATTTGTATACTTACCATAGCCTCGGATATTTATGTAATAGTTGATACAAGTGCTGCCAACGTCAGCAGTTTTCCACCAAATCTTGGGTATCAGAGCTTTTTGTTTACTGCGCACAAGTCACGTGACTTCGGTATGCAGGATAGTGTTGATTCTTGCTTAGAATTCATTAATGAAATATATTCAAAGTAGGGTACCGGTAATAAGATATTACAGTGTAGGAGAATTACTGATTATAGCCAGATTATGGTAAACTACTGCTGTTGCTTTGGATGCAAAGAAAAATACGTGAAAGGAGGAAACATATCGTTTCATTCGTAAGTATTGAACACACCTAACCTCACTTGAAGGATTAGTTTCTAGTTCTCGCATAACTTAAGTGATTTATCATCATTATATTCTTCATTTTTAGTTTCCCGGCAGATGAATCCAAAAAGAAATTATGGACCGAGAACATTCGAAGGGAGAATTTTGTTCCCACAAAATACTCGAAAGTTTGTTCGAAGCACTTCACCGAAGAATGTTTCGACCGAGAAAAGTTTGGAGGTGTGTGGCTGAAAGCTGATGCTGTGCCTACTATTTTTTATTTCTCAAAGCATTTGACGCGGAAAGTTTCTTTGCGAAAATCTGTTAAGAGGACTTCAGCTAGTAAGTACACTGAAATGCATGTTTTAAAGAGATAACACTGATAAACAAAAAATACAAAATCAGTGTCAGTATCGTAATGAAAACTACTGGTATACCCTGATCACTATATCTGATCAGGCTGGTATATTAATTAACCACCAAAACATTTTATTCAGGACCGGTCAATCTGACTGGGAGTTTTCATTTTTTTCCTCAGTAGCAAAGGCAAATGACGGATTGTATGTATGTATGTGCACACTGTGTGTGTGTGCATGTGTGTTATTTGTGTGTTTTCTTTACAGCATGTTCCATTACACAATGTAATACTACATGCTTGGGTAATCTTATTAGCTGTTTATAAATATTTTTTTCATTATTTACAATGCTATAATTATAGTTAATGTTTTAAGAAAGTTAAAAATAACCACCACCTCTACACTATGGGACTCTTATCATATGATATCATCAACTTATGCACTTCTTCGAATTAGATATTCCATGCAGATTCGATCCAACATCGGGATGGGAATCCGGTGTGGCTTAGTGGATAGAGCATCAGCACGTAGAGCTGAAAACCCAGGTTCAAATCCCGGTGCCGGAGAGAATTTTTCTCTGTTCCACTTATCTTTCATCATGGTTGCGTTTTATTTACAGGTCACTTTCCTCACTTTTGAATTACATTCATTCTTAATTTCTTCCTCTCCTCGTCGAGTTTGTTACATTCCTATAGGATGTGGTTAACTGTTTGCTCTTCTCCTCTAAAGGGACAGGTTGAGTCTTCACTGATGTGGAATCTTTGATAGTATACTCTTAGTCTTCCATGTCTTGTTAACATTGTAGTGAGGTTTGGTGTCAGTGTTATCCTTGGTTTAATTTTCTGTGCCACAGTAGGAAAGTATTGTCTGGTTTTTTCTCCTTTTGAGGTGTTCATCATATGTGTGGGTGTGTATGTGTATGTGTGTGTGTGTGTGTGTGTGCGTGTGGGTGTTTTTTTTTTTAATATTACGGGTACTTTCTACCATTCACCACAACCATCTTCATCTTCGTCTTTTTCTTTTTTGTTCTAAAATCATATTGATATTACAATTTACTTAGAAATGTTCCATATTAGCCAATTTTACGTGATATAGCTACTGTACACCCCCAAATTATAGCTACAGTTTGTAAAAGTCCATACCATTATAAAAATAAATATAAAGCACGCTCAGAATTTACATAATTATGTAGAAGCCTCGTCGTGTTACAACAATGACTGTAGGGTAATGAAAAACGATTTAGATTTAACAAGCATCAATTTTACTTGTACAGTATTAAAAGTATGAAGTAGGTACGGTATAGGACCATCATTAACTAGTTTCATAGAAATATGTAAGTAAGCCTATAGGTATGTTTGTGTTTGATGGCATTGTTGTTGTTGTTATTATTGTTATTATTATTATTATTATTATTATTATTATTATTATTATTTTATAAAGCGCGCACTGTTAATTTTATTTCTTTCCTAATCTGATCATGTTTCCCTTTCCTTTCATCCTTCACCAACATTTGTTTTCATACAAAGACATAAATAGTATGACGAACTGTAACCATATTAAATAGTGCAGCAACATGAAAAACTTTTAATATCGGTACTAGTACAAGTCTGAATGAATTAAATCTGGAAGTAAGCAGAACAATGGTCTTGTACCAAGTCCAAGGGTCTGGGCATTAAGTTTAATAAAATAATAAATAATAGATTCTTGGACAATCAGTAAAAATTCATTATACTTGGTGAACAATCCTCCATGCACCCATTTTCACTGTTTGCGGATCTTAGGTGAGCCAAACTGATAACTGCTGGTAAATGGATGTCGGAAAGTCTGCAGTAAATGTACCTACAGTTTGTCTAGTAAGTTATTACTAATAAACACTTAAAAAGTACTGGTAAAGTAAACGTATTATTTACTCACCTGCGAAATCTCTCTTGAAATCTTCTTACAGCATGAGCTGATTCTATATACACATATCAATCGTACATGAATATTCTTTGGGGAATAGAATAGGTACTTCAACTGAGCCATATTAACTTAATTAACACACTGTATCACGTTGCCTAAAGAACACGTGCTTACCGTGCAAGAGTAGGGCCTACAACTCACACTGACGCTTGACGCGACCTTCAGCACTGTGGAGGTGGGAGGTTTAGCAGCTGGTTCTGCGCAGACTAGCCATAAGCTGTGAAAGCGCGGGCGCGCGAAAGATTATTCACCCAATAATACGGTACAACGTAATATTTGTACTTATTGTACTAGGTCGGAAATATCACAGCATTTCCTATGAATAATCTTTATGTGCGTATGGTATGTCCAGCAAATAGAAATTCTGTCACTGTATATTCTATATACGCTGGTATGTCAGTCAATAGAAATAAGCGACGTGATTTGTCCGTGTTTCTCAGTTTTCCATTAACAATATATAAATCCAGCTCCTTGGTTGCATTGTTTCTTGGTGGCTTTCCATGAATCGGTGTTGGCAGCTCTGGTTGATATATGTAATTTACCGATGGCGTACTTCGATTTGTTTTCGTTGAGTGTTACTTGCTGCCTCTGCTTCATTTACCAGTATTTGAAGAATACATCAATTTGGAGTAGGTGCAGTGGGGTCACGGCTGTCAGGAAGACACGCTGGTAATATATTTTTGTTTGTGGATGAAAGTTGATTGAATATAAAGTTTTACTGGCATACCGGTAGGAAGTTTTTGAATTCATTGCATTTGCCGATTACGATTACAATTCTGGTTCAATTTATATAATAAACAAAGGTTGCCGCTATTGCATTATGTTTTTAATTAAACATTCAGCACATTAACGCCACTTCATAACAACGACATATTGTATTTTTGGTTCAGTGAAGATACTCGTAAAAATCATAGTGTTTTGTATTAGCCGAGTATAAAATAGGCAAGTGGCAGGACTGAATCTTTCGCAAAAGAATAGTATTTAGCAATTCTAATAGAACATGGGTCCCATACTTACGTACCTCTTGCACCTACAATAACTGCAGTTTTGACCTTGATGCACTTGTGTTTAGGCCTAAATTCATTGCTCTAGACCAAAGAACAGAAAGGATTAAATAGATTACACCCCACCTAAAACGTGTAGTGGACTCTTCCTACATCTCGAGCGTGTGAAGTGTCAATCCCTCCAAACCGGCGTGTGTGCATTACGGACGGCAAGACTGCTGTTCTTGTGTATGCCGGTAAGTACGGGACCCATGTTCTGTAGGATAGCCGAGCATTTTTTCTTGACCAAAAATAGAACATGGCATTCCTACGAAGGTGGTGATATTTACAAGATTTTCTTTCGAAATCAACGAGAGCATACGTGGCAATAATATTTCTAACAGCTTACAGAAGTACACTGATAGTTTTCTGACATTTATTTCAGCTCTGATGGATGTGGTCAAGACGGAATCCGAGGTGGACCCATTGGCTGTACAATCAAGTGATGAGGCAGACGTAGAAGGGACGAATCCTTCATCAAATGTAAATATAAACACATTTCTCATTGTTTACCATCGGCCTACTGGTATATACTAAGTATAAATAAGAGGTATGATTAGAATTATTGTGCTAATCAGGTTGGTTTACTGTACTGTACGATATCACCAGCGAGTAGGGATTATAAAGAATGGACACTAAGCGAATTTTTTTGTGTTTTGTTTCTCTGTGCGCCAGCGGTTAGTTCCACTTTCAAGCGCTAGAGGTAGTGTAATCGAGCATACGCTAAGATAATAATTATTGAGAATAGAGTTGAGACACAGGATCCAAACATCGCCTACCTTATTGCATAATCCAGTAACGCTTTGCTTCAAATAAATTCAAGTTAACAGCTTTTCCTTATTTCTCAGTGACAAACTAGTTGTAATAATAATATTTTATATTTCAGATATAATAAATTATATTATAAAATAATGTAATACATTATAAAATTAAGTATCGAATTCGTTTAATATTTGTATAATATAATATAGGCATATGGTTTTACTTCTCGTAAGAGTTTTGTTTTTCCATTTTCAGCGCTATCAAATCATTACATATTTTAATTGTTGTTGGGCTCAACGTCTCAACTCTCATTATAAAGGAACTCTAGAGTCTAGACATTACAGTTAATGACGGATTTATTATTTTATGGATCCAATTTATTTTGAGTACATAATGTACCTAGATGTATTAATTGTATGTGCTATATTTCCGCTGTGTCGACTGCTAGTTGGTGTGATGTCGGCGCCAACTCTAGGGAGAAAGCAGAATCTCACGCTTTAGCTGGCTTGAAGGTCATTGAAATCAGTCCGGCTACATCAAAGGTACCGACGCGAAGTGTCCATTCTTTATAATCCCTATTCGCTGGTATCACTATATAACTACCAGTAATATCCTCACAAACATGAATATAATAATGTAACACTAGGCCTATCCACTCTAGCAAAAGCACAAACAAGACAAGTGGGATAATATGGGATTGTGATGGTAATTCTTCAGAAGAAGTGAACCACCGCTCCAAATTCCATCATAGGAAACATTCAGGCAATGTTGAAAGTGAGACTTATGTTGTCAACTCATAATGTCCAGGGAGAATTCAATGGAAGGAATAAGGTTATCATTGACTTAATTAAATAGAATTATGGGTACCAGTAGCACATTGGCAGTAAAGTTGATGTAATAAAAAAAATAGTGGATGGCTCAGTAGAGCAATTGGCTACGGACTGAAGGGTTCGGATTCGATTCCTGGTGGTGACAGGATTTTATTGTTGCCATATTTTCAGAACAGCCCCGAGGTTCACTAGCATCCTATCAAATTGAGTCCCGAGTCTTTCCCAGAGATAAAAAGGTGATCAGAGCGTGGTGCCGACCACATCACCTTATTCTAGTGCCAGGGTCAAGAAAGCATAAGCCATCGGCATGGCTCAGTTGGCTGACGTGCTTGCCTGCTGATCCAGAGTTGCTGCCCCGGGCATGGGTTCGAGTCTTGCTTGGATTGATTACCTGGTTGTTTTTTTTTTTTTTTTAAATATAGGTTTTCCCCAACCGTAAGGGGAATGTCAGGTAATCGGTGTCGAATTTTCGGCCTCATCTCGCCAAATACCATCTCACTATCACCAATCCTATCGACACTAACTAACCTCGTAGTTGATACAGTACCATCAAATAATGAAGTAAAAAAAAATAAGAGTATGGAGCTCTACCTCCATGTCCCCCAAGTGCCTTTATGGCACGTATAGGGACGACCTGTACCTTTACCTTTGGCAGTAATGTGTGTTGAGAATAATGGCATATGATCTGTGCCATCTAGAATTGCTTAATTATGTGGAAGTAAATGAACCAGTGTATACTATGTGGGATCAACAGAGGTGGAGACGACTGTCAGACACTGGTTCCGATCCTAGGCGGCAGACTTCTACGATACAGGGATACAAAAGCTGATCCCATGGTATGACAAATATCTCAATTCTGATGTGAAATATGTTGAAAAATAGATCAACAGTTGCTGTATTTGTTCCAATAAATCTTTCCATAAAATTGTGTTTACTTTCTGTAAACGGCGCCAGGGAAACTTACTTTCTTCATGGCCTCATAATTGCGCTCGAATGGCCAAAATTTGTATAAACACTTGTTTTGACATTATTAACATGTTAACACAAAGAAATAAAAGTGCTATAATCAGACCTTTCAGGTAATTATTATATGTACCATCCAATATATGTATAGATTGTAGGTTATGCAGTTAGTATCTGTATTCCAATGTTTCATACTGCTGTCAAACAGAGGTCATGTAGGCCTTGTACACTGAAGTCTGAACTGTACTGAACCTCGTAACGGCACTAAGAAACTGCTACAGTGTCTCAGCCTTACTGATTAACGATTCTCTTTTATGTCTGTGATTTACACAGGAAGAGAATTCGTCTTCATCCTGCACAGCAGCGGAAAGCGCAGACTCCAGCTCTGCTCCAGAATGGAAAGTGAAAGTTGAGGAAAATGCAGAGGCATTTATGTTTCCTGTGGAGAAGTGTGAAACCGAGGTGAGTATTATTAAATGACTGCTCTATGCTGAACCTTCCTGATAATAAGATCGTGTTGTGTTTCACCACAAAGACAATCTCCATATACAAGGTGGAGCAAAATGTGTGGTACAGTTACATAATCTGACTTTGGGCTGTAATGCCGTAGTAGTAGTGGTAATGGTAGTGGTAGTGGTAGTGGTGGTAGTGGTAGTACAAGGGCTTTTCAAAAAGTTTCCGTACTTGTGTCATATTATTTCATTTCTTTGCAGCATAAACAAATAAACTACATTATTTTTCCACATAATCACGCAGTTTTTCAATACATTTCTTCCAGCATCTTACCTATTTCTTAATGCCATCAGAATAAAAAGTCTTTGGTTGCACACATAGCCACTGATGCACTGCTGACTTTACGTTTTCGTCACTTGAAAATCTCCTCCCCCCTAGAGCCTCTGCAAGTGGCCCAAAAAAATTAAAATCAGATGGCGCCAAATCTAGACTATAGGCTGGATGCTCCATGATTTCTCACTTCAGTTTTCTTATAGTTTGTAATGTGTGGGCCGCAGAATGCAGACAGGCATTCATTCATTCATTTATTTTATTCCATAGATCTTACATGAGCAATGAAGCTTTAAGATGTGGAACATGTCAACATTTTACAATATTACAATTACAATTTTTACAAATTTTTATAGTTTTACAATTTAGTAATTTTCTACAATTTTTACAATTTTGTACAATTTTTTTTACATTTTTTTACATTTTGGCGAGATGTAGTGAGATGAGATGAGGTCCGAGGATTCGCCAAAATATTACCCGGCATTTGCCTTTTCGGTGGGGGAAACCTCGGAAAAACCCAACCAGGTAATCAAATCAAAGGGGTTGATGCCAAGGACTCGCCATAGACCATCCGGCTTCAGTCCCACGGCTGGGGAAAACCTCCGAAGAAACCAAAGTCCAAAGGCGGATCCAACCCAAGCCCGAACACAGCTCCGGATCAGCAGCCCAGCGAGTCTGTCGACTGAGCTACATCGATGGCTCTACTAAAAGTATACAATATATAGCCAATCAGATTATTAAATTTACAAACGCAAACGATCATTCATAAGTTGAGCTATATTATAATACAAAACAATTTAATTAAATTTAAGGCATAAACAATTCAACCAGTTGCATTGTCATGCAACAACAGAACGCCATCTGACAGTCTCCCTCTTCTTTTAGAGCGAACTGCAGGTTTCAGTTTCGTCCTAAGCATGTGAGAATAGGATGCACTTGTGATGGTTACTTCCCGTTCCTGGTATGTCTCAAGAATAGGCCTAGAGAATCGCTGAAGGCAGTCAACATCACCTTGTATGCTAATGGTTGTGTCTTGAATTTTTTGGAGACAGGAGATCCTCGATGCTTCCACTGCATGCTATTCCTCTTGCTCTCGGGTTGATAATGGTGAACCCACGTTTCATCACCTACCAATCTATATCACAGACACACTCATTGCTAAAACTCCAGTTGTGAACGAAATTCCTCCATGGAAATGGGTGATTCCAGAACATAGCATACAAATTCCAGGAAATCATTCCAAAAATGATCCTCCATACATTCTTAAGTTAGATGCCATGGAACTACTCTGCAGCACATATAAGGATCATCTTCAAATTTATACAGCTGGATCTCTAAATCCTAATAATGGGACATCAGGACCAGGGTATTATATTCCAAAATATCAAGAAAGTTATTTCATACCATGTTCATCCTCCTCCAGTCTTGACACTGAATAGCTAGCTATTGAAGCTGCTCTTCAGTGTGTTACTCAAATTTCTGAAAAATCTATTTGCATACTTACCAACTCCAAGGGGGCTATATTTAATATAATTAAATATGTACCAAACCTACATGCACATAGAATTATTCCACTTCAGAAACAACTAAGTAAACTAAAAGAACTCAAAAAGGATATAACATTTCAATGGATACCTAGTCATTGCGGTATACCTGGAAGCGAGAAAGTCGATAATATTGCAAAACTGGCAACATATTTGCAACCAAGACCTCTTCAAGTGATATCTCTATCCAGTGCTTTTGCTTCAGTAAAGTCTCATTTTACAAACCTATGGATCAACAATTGACTCTCTTCTGACAAAGGAAAAATTTTAGTCTGTACAAAAGAAACCAAATGACCTGGACATGTATAAAAACTTGCCCAGACATGTTCAAACATTTTTAACAAGAGCCAGAACAGGTCACATTGTCACTCAATTGTACCTACACCGATTTCAAATTTCTGATAATCCTACTTGTCTGTGGTGTAATAATCATGATGAAGGTCTGGAACACATTCTTCTATACTGTCCATCCATAAACCACAAAAGAATTAAATTAAACTCATCAATACCGGTTGCAGAAGACACAGCCCTGCAGTATATATTGACTACACCCCAACTCTGGCTACTAGCAACAGGCATCTATAATGAACACCGATCAAAATACCCCTCATTTCTCGTGAAAAACAACAACTGAATAGACTACAGTGGACTATAGCGGACTTTATGTTGTCAGCAAACAGCTGGATACATTAAGAAGATTGATTTGATTGATCACCTGTTACAGTCCTCTGCAGAAAGTTGTCACCTTCTTCACGATAACGTGTCAAATGGTGGGAACACATGGCTATGCGGTTGCGCATATGCACATCTGTCAGTTGCTTTAGAATCCACCTGGCAGAAACTTATCGGAATCCAAGATTATCGTAGATCAGAGGATACGCAGATCCAATGCTGATATCCAGTTTTTGTGCAATTTCCTCTATCATCACCCTTCGGTCTTCCAGGATCATATCCCTATCTTGTTCTTCATTTTCAACAGTTGAGGCTGTCACTAGATGACCCGAGCGCTCGGAATCAGTCACACTAGTTTTGCTGTTTTCAAAGTTTTCTATCCACTCACATACGACTCTATGCAAGAGAGCATTGTCACCATACTGAGCACACATTCTTTGATGGATCTGTGAACCTGGTACACCTTTTGCCCATAAAAAATGTATCACTGAACGTTGTTCGACTTTGGTGCAATTTTCAAATTTTGCTGCCATGTTCAGCCTCACATAGCAACCGTCAGACTAACTGCTATGGCAACAGACTTGCTATGTTGACTCGTCTTAATATACCCTACCACATCCGCCACCCTCACCCTTCTCGGTTCTTCTGTCTCCACTGCAGGATTCACAGTGCAGAAACTTTTTGAAAAGCCCTCATATATGTTAGTTGCTTTCAAGTTTTCTTAAGGTACGATCACACGTCGCTACTTTTGCAGTGCTGCAGTACAAAAAACTGCGCAACTCTTGTACTGCGACGTGTGAACAACGGTGCAACCCGAAAAGTAGCGGCTGCCGAACCTGCTGCCCGCTACTTTTCCATGCTGCGCGCAACTTAAAAGTAGCGATGTGTGAACAGGGTTCTCAGGGTTGCAGCCGCAGCATTTTTGATATCAGTTTTGTTGAAACTTTTGCTGCGGTTGCAACCAGTGTTACCACCCAAATGTGCCAATGATACTTTTATTGTTTAGATATATTGTAATGTTAAATGTGATGAAAATAAATTATTTGTGACAGTTATTAAATACACAACACAGTCTGAGCATAATTGGTGACGATGCAATTCATTTTTACAATTTTCCATAGCGTAGTTCCAAACAGGAGGGTTGCCAACATTGATTACGTGAATATACTGTTGGTTATCATTTAAGTATATAGGCGTTTTTAAAAGCTTTATAGTAAAAATAATGTCAATTTCTGAATACTAGATACGACAGAAAAGCAAATAATAGATAAGGAAGCTTTCGCATGAGTTTCTTAATAATGCGAACATAACCACAAAATGTATATTGAGAAGTCAACACGGAGATGGGAACCTGTAGCATGACTGTGGCTGCAAAAGTAGCGCCTTGCGTGTGAACAGACTCGCAACCTCCAGTTGCAACTTTTGCAGCACTCGGGTTGCGCAGCACGAAAAGTAGCATGCAGCGCACTACTTTTGGCTGACGTGTGAACACGACACACAACTTTTGCAGCTGCAGTATAAAAGTAGCGCTGCAAAAGTAGCGACATGTGACCTTACCTTTATGTTTCATTGTTTTTCAGTGCCCCTTTGCTATTCAATCTGTCTGTATCAGTTTTCTGTATTACATATTTTATTATTTTCAGGAAGAGTCATTTGGTGTGGTTAAAATAAAAGAGGAAATTAAGCTGGAAGTAATCAAAGATGATTATGAAGTCTTGACTGAGAGGTAAGTGAATTATGCATGTCTTCAATTTGTGCTTGGTTGGTTTTCCTAATTAAAGTCAAAGCAATTATTTTAAAACTTTGTCCTATATCTTTAGACGAATTAGTATTGTTGTTGACATTACTACTTGTGACAGTGACATTCATACAAGTATGTATACAGGGTGAACCGTAAGTAATGTCATTAATTTCAGGGAGTTATTCTTTGAGATATTTGAAACAAAAAAGTTTAATACAGTTTTGCTCGTTTTTGCTTCCTTTTCGACATAAAAATTGAAGGGTTGGTAACAAAAACTGGACAAGTCCAAAAATTCAAATTTTCAGCATTATTCAGTTTTCTTCACTTCATTGATACATAGATGGGAGGATAATATTAAAATGGATTTGAGGGAAGTGGGATATGACGGTAGAGACTGGATTAATCTTGCTCAGGATAGGGACCAATGGTGGGCTTATGTGAGGGCGGCAATGAACCTCCGGGTTCCTTAAAAACCATTTGTAAGTACTGGTAAGTAAGTATAGTTTATTGTATTATTAGAATAATTATTTTTCGGTACTTTATGTACTTACCAAGAATTCATAGATTTTTTATTTATTTTAGTGGGTTATTTTACGATGCTTTGTCAACATCTTAAGTTATTTAGCATCTGAATGAGATGAAGGTGATAATGCCGGGGCCCAACACCAAAAGTTGTTGTTGTTGTTTTCTAATGCCAGGCATTTGACAATAAAGTCATTTGACCTCTTGCACTCCAATATTTTTCAAAGATATTATCATGGCCAGCCACTGAAGCACAGATTTCGAGGTGTTCCGAATCCATTTCTTGGTTTGAGTTGCACAATGGGCAGTTAGGGGACTGATATATTCCAATTCTATGCAGGTGTTTGGCCAAACAATCATGGCCTGTTGCCAATCTAAATGCAGCTACAGACGATTTTCGTGGTAAATCGGGAATTAACTGTGGATTTTGATGCAGATAGTTCCATTTTTTCCCTTGGGATTGTGTTATCAAATTTTGTTTGTTGAAGTCTAAGTATGTAGATTTAATAAATCTCTTCACAGAGTAATACATAGATTTAGTAACAGGTCTGTAAGTAGCAGTGCTGCCCCTTCTTTGCTAAAGCATCCGCATTCTCGTTTCCCAGGATTCCACAATGGGATGGTATCCATTGGAATACAATTCTTTTATTGAGTGATATTAATTGAGAGAGCGTTTTAGTTATTTCTGCTGTTTGATATGAAGGTGTGTGTTTAGAGACTATTGATAGAATAGCTGCTTTGGAGTCTGACAATATAACTGCATTTTTAAATTTATTGATAAGTTTCCAGCATTTGCTCATATTGGCTTGAGGAAGAAACCTCAACCAGATAACTTGCCCCGACCGGGAATCGAACCCGGGCCACCTGGTTTCGCAGCTAGACGCGCTAACCGTTACTCCACAGGTGTGGACTTCAAAGACTGAATGACACATTCCCTCCCCCCGCCCAATGTTACCAGGTTGACATTTGACATTTCTGATCTCCTGGTAATGGCTTATTTGTAACCCACTTCTGAGGTTGGAGCGCCTGGAAGGCGGAGTTACGCTGCCTCGATGATATTATGATAGGATAATTGAGAAGCGTCGAATCAAAAAGTGCTCAGTCCATCCGCAGACGAAATGCTGTACTTACGGTTCCCTCTGTATATGTGGAATCTTGTTATTTGCTCTAGAAGATGCCTAAGAAGCATAACTTTATTTGCAAGATGATTCTTGCTCTTCTGTTATATTGTTACCTAAATTTACAAAGTCATACGTTTTCATTAAATCTGCTGCTTTGGGATAGTGGTTAGTATGTCTGACTTCGAAACTAGCAGGTCCAGGATCAAATTCTGGTTGGAACAAATTGCCTGGTTGAGATTTTTTTCTGGGGCTTTCCCTCAACCCATTAAAAACAAATGCTGTGTAACTTTCGGCAACAAACCCTGGGTTCATTTCGCTGTCATTATCATCACCACCTTGATCTCCAGCCATCCTGCCTAGTTCCATACTCACATCATCCTATCATACGAGGCTAACAGAATCCGACCTATTAGGTGCCCCAGCATCAGATTCTTTATCATAATCGCCAAAAAGTAGGCAGAGGCGCAGATGACTACATGTCAATATATGCGGCATTAGTAAAATGTATATATTTTTGTGCAATTAGTTCTTTAGATTTTAAATTGAACTACTTCTCTAAACATGTTATCAAATATTAACATTGCAACTCGTTCATATTCCTTCACTTCATAAGAAGATCTTAATAGCATTGACAACATGAGAATTTAGACATTAAAGACATTTCATAACTAGAAAGAAACTTTGGGTGTTCCACATTGCTCTAGAACTGTACCACTTCCAATGTTCGGAACTGTAGTGTAGGTTGCATTTTTATGACATATGTCTGACTACTCTAACTACAATACATTCAGGATTATTTCCTCGATTTGAATTGACATTTCTTCTAAAATTGTGTAATCAATCAGTGATCTAATTTTCCCGTAGAATTGTAACATATTCTGTTAGTGTGTAAGTAGCAATTTTTTTTTTCACATATTGTGTTAAATAATATTCAAGTAGATTTAGTCCATTTTTGATCTCGTTGAATTTGTTGCGCAATGACACTGCATTTTTCATTCTCTTCTTTTCCCTTGAAGGAACAGTTATCTTCTTAAGTTCTTACCATTAACAACAGAAGCATTTTCCATATTTGTACAACAGCAGAATTTTTGTTCATTTCTATGTCTTTGAGATCCAGTGTTTGCATAGAGTTTTGAACATTCCTTGTATTCTCTCTCTCTCTCTTTCCTTCTCTTTCTTTGAGTAGTTCGTTCTGTCTTAATGAAGGAGATTTTCAAGATATTGTGTTGTTGTAAGATATTTGGGAATGTTTAGAAAAATATGAGAAACTGTCCTTGCACGAATCTTCGTCTCTTTTTTTTTTTTTCATCCATCACAAGTCGATCTGCATGTAAGCTAAACCAGGGTAATTTTGCAGCACGGCTTATTTCGCAGTACTTCAAATAAATTCATATTGCGAAATTATCCGAGTTAATAAGGAAGTCTACATTTTTGTCGTGGATGGCAGCACTACCTGCAACCCTCTTTCACCATTGTTTGCGACCACAACACACTATGGCAAGATTTACAACTATATTTGTTAGATGTTGGAGAAAATTTGTGCATAGTGAGTGCTTGTGAAGCAGTGATTAAATTGTTCTTGTAATATTGCTGAAAAGTGTAACAATGTAAGTACTACTGCATGATAATGTTATTCTTAACATTGCATTGAACAATCTTAGAATGTAGGCTTTCACGGCTGGCGTTGATAGGATGCGTATTTTCCAGGCTAGTCGGCCGTAGCCAAGCATGCTTATAATGATGGGGATCACAACATCAGGTTCCAGGACACAGACATCCTAAGCAGTACGCCACACTTCTATGCCAGGTTACATCGGGAAGCTATTGAGATTCATAAACACAAAAACATCTTTAACCGTAAGGAGGAAGGACTCAAGGTCAACAAAGCTTGGTATCCGGCCCTCAGAAGCACACACATCAAACCCTTTCTCCAACAATTAGACACTACGACAAACAATCAGAACACCGAAGCCACTAGTACGGACTGCGGCGACAACGACAAGCAACAACAGTCCCACACTTTAAATATTGACGTGCTACCAGTCTCAATGCCAGTTCCTGATACACACAGCAGATCTCTCCGCACACGTGTACCACGCCACTGAAGATGTCCACCAGAGCAGTGGACGAAACGTTTGGTTGTAACACCGACAGACCACGGCCCTCTAGCCCAGAAAATACGCATCCTATTGTATTGAACAGTTTGAATGTTAGTTTATTAAATTCTGACCATTTTTTGCTTTAAAATCTGCTTTTGCCATCTAGGTTTTCTTACCTATTTTAGCAACTTTAATGGCACAGAGCTTTAGCATTCTCCCGCAAGGAGTACAAGTGTGAAAATAAAAAATAGTTTAATCAGTGTAAGTTACAATATAACAGTAAATTATTATCAATACAAATTTAATTACTAGTAGCATTATGGTAAATAACATTACCAAGATCAAATTGAAGACTGCTGGGTTTGAAATTCTCTGCGTCAGAATAAATTTTCCTGTTACATAGTTGCGTTAGTGGAAAGAAAATAAATATTAAATGCGACACTAAAGTTGAAAAAATATTAGAATTATTGAACAAATAATTAAAATATCCCGGGTTCGAGCCTCGTCTGCTATAAAGAAGTTACTATATTTTTTTTTTTTTTAGTTTTACTTTTGCAAAAAGTTTAGTTTTGCAGAAATAAAAATATTGAAGTACAAGGATACTTAATGTAACTCAGTTTAAATATTTCGTATGTTTCAGAATGTCACAACCAAGGGGGAAATACGGGAAAAAATATAATGAAAGTGATTTAAAGGGAGCTCTGGAGAAAATTTCCAATTGTGGGTGGACAGTCTATCAGAGCAGCAAGAAATTTAACATCCCCTACAACACATTGAAAGCCCGTTTAAAAGTCACTCCTGATCCATGTAATATGCCCCTGGTCAAGAAAGGTCGGCCTTTTTTTTTGTCAACCGAGCAAGAATTAAGGTTGCTATCCTACGTCATAGAAATGCAGGAATTAGATTTTGGACTTAGTGCCAATGAAATACGGAGATATGCTTTTCAGATAGCATCAGAAAAAGGTGAAAATCCTTTCAGAAATGGACATGAGAAAGCTGGCTGGGACTGGTGGAGTTCTTTCAAGAGAAGATACGGCATAAGTCTGCGTCAGCCTGAGAATTTGTCATTTAATCAAGTAGCTACACATCCCAATCTGGATGCATTTTACGATGCTCTAGAAAACATTTTGGAGAAATCGGGACTGAAAAACAAGCCGAATAGAATCTGGAATCTCGACGAGTCAAGGTTTACCATGGTGACGAAACCAAATAAAATTGTTTTGTTCAAAGGCTCCAAAAGAGTGCAGACACAGACTGCAGCAGAAAAAGACGAAACTACGACAGTGTTACTGGCTGTAAGTGCTTCAGGCCAGCATGTTCCCCCATTTTTTATCTTTAAAGGAGTGAGGATGACGGATAACCTTCGTGAAAATGCACCACTTCAGAGCAAAGTGTCTGTCTCAAAGGATGGGTGGATCAATTCTGACATCTTCTTGGACTTCTTGAGGCACTTTGTCGAGACCATACCTCCAGTTAGGCCCGTGTTGATTCTTATGGATTTGCACAGTAGTCACATTTCCCCAGAGGCCTTACAATTCAGGAAGGAAAATGATCTTATATTTGTTCCTTTTCCATCCCATTGCACACATCTCCTTCAACATCTGGATGTTTCCATCTTTGGCCCCCTTAAAGAGAGTTGGAAGCGGATACTTAGAGGTCATCTCAAAACTTGTGAATACAAGCCTACTAGGAAAGACTTCTTTGAGGTTTTCCAGTCTGCAATGAAAGAATCAGTGACGGAAAGAAACATTGTTAGTGGATTTTTTAAATCTGGGATCTACCCTCTCAATAGAAATCCTGTTCCTGACAACGTCCTGAAGGTTTCTTCATTGCATGAAGCATCAGATGGAACGTCCAACAGTGTCCAAGAAACTTCAAATCAGATCTCTGAAACTCCAGCCACAACTGTCCTTCAAAATTCAACCAATCCCAACCAGAGTTCAGAACCATCCCTAAATCAGACTCTTCTACCTCTCCCAATCCCAACAATGACAAGGAGGAAACGGAAGCATGCCTCTAGTTCTGTCAGAGTTTTTTATGATTCTGAAGATACACCCAGTGCTAGCTCATGAAGAGAAAATGTGCCGACAGGAGACTTAAAGAATAAAGAGGATAGACCATTGACTTCTGGAACATCACATTGTTCCCAGACAAGAAGGAAAGAGGAAAAAAAGAAATAAAGTGATCAGAACTGGTGAAAACACTTTGTGCCGGATGCCTCAAAACGCAATGAGAATGATGTTAATGGAGAGACATGGATTCAGTGTTTGAGGTCAAACAGTGGTACCATGAGAAGTGTCGAGGGCTTTTATCATACTGTAAGAACTTCATATACCAGTCTTGCACTGAGGAAGATTATGATTAGAAGAATGTTCAAAATGTAATTTCTAATTTACAAATTTATTTATATTTCAATAAAATAAGAGTTTTTTGTAATTATTTTGTACAAATATTTATTTCTAAATATTATTGCGAAATTAACTCTGTTTTACTACAAAATTTGGCCGAGTTCTCAAAATGTATAGTGTTAAAAATAGATTTTTAAATTTCTGTTGTGAATGAACGGTGCAAGGAAAAATAATGACTATGTTGATGTTATAAAGGTAACAAATAAAACTTTTAACAACAAAAAATTATTTCTATAACCACTTCTGAACATTTTGAGAAAAAAAAAACTTAATACTGCAAAATTACCCTGGATTGCCCTACTGTTAATTTTGTTCACTAGTTAGAATCAGTAATCTACTGTATAATAACAACTATAAAACAGGATTCTTGTCATTTTATGAATGGATATTCGCCTTTACAACATTTCTGCAATGCTTGGGAAAAATGGCATAAGTCAATTTCCACAAAAAAAAAATTGTTTTATTGACAATTTACAGAACATCTGTTCACTTGGGAAAAGAGACTAGTATTTCTCCCATTAGAATAATTCATACATAAGTAAATCAAATCGACATAAACCAGTGTGAAGACAGTTTTTTCCTTCTGTAAAATTTACATTTTTGATTTGTGCCACTTTTCCCGAGCACTACAGATTTTAAAATATATGTTATAATTTATAATAAATGCTTAAAATAACGACGTTTGCAGATATTGCCAGTTTAAGGGTGTAGGAAGTATGCGACCTCTTTCTTTCTATATTGATGAACTAGGAACATTGTTATTTCACACAAAATTGTAATGAATTGCTAACTAACACTTTTTAAAGTGGATTAGGGCTTGAGTTGAAATCCTGCTTTGCCTGATTCTCTGATTGGGTTTTTCCTGAGTTTTCACCAATTTTAAAGTGAATGTGTGGTAACATATCCTCAGACTCGTTTCACTAAAGTATCTTTTTGTTGTCACCAATTCTACTTATGCTAGATAACCTTGCAGTTGATTCGGCATTGTTAAGTACGATTGAATTCAAAATCATACTCTGCTTTATTCTATCACCTTATTGGAGAAAATATGAGAGGGTACAGTTTGTCTCTGTATCATAACACCTTACAGTACTTACTTTTTCCTTGAAAAGCATACTAAAGGTTTTCAGTACTCGGTTAAGTGTAGACTCTAGACCAACCATTTTCAACCAGTGTGCAGTCAGTGATTCGCTAGTGTGTCGCGAGAAAATGAAGGTTGTTGTAGCAAGAATTGGAAAAATAAAAGTGAAAAGAGTAGTTAAAAAATGAGTTCACAAGAGTCATCTTTCAGCAAAAGCGGCACAAATCAACATTTGAGTCATTCAGAGCAAAAGTAGTCAAAGTCAAAATTAGGTAATGAGGTTTAAAGTAAAAATTCTGTAAAATACAGTGCAAAGTAGCAATTAATATGTCCTTCTTGCTATCCACTGACTATTAATAGTTTAAATAAATTGAATATTAATTGCTACTTTGCACTGTATTTTACAGAATATTTACTGTAACCCTCATTACCCATTTTTGACTTACACCACTTCTGCTCTGAATGGCTCATTTAGTAAACATTGTGTATATGTGTGATTGGCAAAGAAGAGAATGACTGATGCGCAGCCAGGGTTGTCAAATAAGTAAATTTAAAATATTGTACCAACCTTGAATTGAATTTGAATCCAACCATATTACCGTATTGGTCCGAATATAAGCTGCACTTTTTATTCAAATTTCAAACTCGAAAAGTTGGGGTGCGGCTTATTTGCGCGGCCGATAAATTTAAACTTGAAATGTGGCGCATGTTGCTACCGGTAATTTTATCATTTTGAAATGGAGCAACAATGCCACGCGCTAGTGGTTGAAATTGTCAGCAGTCGTATGGTATATGACGCAACAATGTACCAGTCTTCATATTACAGTGATCGTACTCTTTTGTATGATAGGACAGATTAAAACGGTTTGTACGTAGCTACGGGTTCAGCCATGAGCGGAAACGTACAAAGAAAAGCTTCAACAAGCTTGGGAATTCGGCGCAGTTATGACGCTAGTTTCAAACTTGCAGTTATTCGTCATGCTAGGAGTACGTCTAATAGAGAAGCCGGCAAAAAGTTTAGTGTGGATGAGTCTAATGTGCGGCGCTGGATCGCCTCGGAGGATAAACTGAAAAATGCCAATACAACCAGAAAATCTTTCAGAGGACCCAAGGCTGGGAAATACCCTGAACTAGAACGTAGGGTCCTTTCCTTTGTACAAGACAAAAGGAAAGAAGGGATGCCTATCTCTCGACAAGTAATCCAGGTAAAATCGTTGGAAATAGCGAAGACCCTAAACATTCCACAGACAGAATTCCATGGGAGTATAGGTTGGTGCTGCAGGTTTATGCGTAGAAGTGGCCTTGTTCTCCGACGAAGCACTTCATTAGCACAGAGACTGCCAGAGGATTTTACTGAGAAACTCATCAACTTCCAGAGGCATGTCATTGAATTGCGTCAGCGCCACTCTTACCCATTACACCAGATCAGCAATGCTGACGAGACGCCCGTATTTTGGGACATGCCGAGCAATATGACAGTTGACAATAAAGGGGCGAAAAGCATATCATTGAGGACAACTGGAAATGAAAAACAAAGAATCACTGTGATGCTGGCGGTTACGGCAGATGGAGGAAAACTGCCTCCGTACGTTATTCTGAAGCGTAAAACTATGCCCAAGGAGAATTTACCTAAGGGATTAGTGATTCGTTGCCAAGAGAAAGGATGGATGACAACCGAACTAATGGTGGACTGGCTAGCTACGGTTTGGAATCGCAGACCAGGTGCGCTGCTCTGTAAGAGGGCTATGTTAGTATTGGATGCCTTTAAAGGTCACCTTACACCCGAAGTAAAGAAGAAAATTACTGCATTGAAGACAGACCTAGTCGTCATACCTGGAGGTATGACATCAAAATTGCAGGTGCTTGATGTCGTCGTGAACAAGCCTTTTAAAGACCATCTCCGAAAACAGTATTCGGATTAGCTTCTAGAAGGGGGTCATGCATTCACTCCATCTGGGAAGATCAAGAAGCCATCTGTCAGCCTTATGTGTGAGTGGATTCTCTCTTCATGGCACACGATATCACCAGATTCAATCATCAAAGGCTTCAAGAAATGCTGCGTGTCTAATGCTCTGGATGGCAGTGAGGATGACGTACTTTGGGCGGAGAGTGATGAACAAAGTGACAGTGATGAAACAAATACCGGTACCAGTAGTAGTGAAGTCAGCAGTGACATTGGAGAAGACGGTGATTAGTTGTACCGGTATTTTTGGTGATTTACCCACGTAATACCGTAATTGAAGAAGAAGTGTTTAAATAGTGTAAACAGTTTTGTAACTGGATAATGTGACAGGTAAATTTCATTGCACTCAATTTTCCTTTTTTTCTCATTCTGCACTCAATTTTTCTTTTTTTTTTTTTTTTTCTCTCCTTTCCCCCTAAAATTAAGGGTGCGGCTTATACTCGGGTGCAGCTTACACTCGGGCCAATACGGTAGATCTATTGCGCTCACTCTCAAGCTTGGCACATTCCCAACCTACACCGGCTGACCACACTAAGGTTTGCTGTGTACCCAAGTTCCTAGCAGGCAACCCCAGTCGTCACTAGGCCAGCTCCCTCTGTGTGTCGCCATTCAGCATTCGGGGAATGTTATGGAAATATGATGGAATGGAGAAATTTTGACAAAATAATCTTCATGCCTAATATGGGGAAATGGAAAAAAACTCCAACTGCAACCTTTTCTGTCACAAGTGTCACTATGGACCACTCTTAAAAAATATCGTATTTTACTTGTTTTTATGAAAAAAATTCCCGCCTACTTAGGAATCGCTGGTTTAGATTATATGAGTGTGCTGCAGGGTTTTAATTACAACTTTAATGTGTCACATGTTAAAAAACTTTGGAAAACACTATCTAGGCCAGACGTGGGCATCAGTAGTACATGTCGAACGGAGTCGAACGCAAGGACGTGATCTCCCTCCCTCCACACCCCTAGCTGGGGTACCTGTCCGACCGGTTGAAGCACTATACTGGCAGTCAGCGGTGGATTTCACTAAAAAAAAAGTCGCTCTCTAAGGAAGCTCCTGAAGTAAAAAAGTCCAAAAATATAATTTCTACAAAGAATGGGAAAATGAATTCTTTTGTTGCAAAGAAGGGGAAAGCGTTAGGTGCTTATTATGCTACAAAATTTTATAGGCACGTTGAGCGACATTATGAAAAGACTCGTTTTAATGGAACAAATTTTTTTTTTATTTTATTTTTATAATAATAGTAGTCCACACCTGTGGAGTAACGGTTAGCGCGTCTGGCCGCTAAACCCCAAGTGCAAGTGCACAAATATGGCTGGTTTAGATGTATATAAGCTTAAACAACTTTGCAAAGTAAAATATTCACACCTTCGGAGTTTTGTTATCAAAATTGCTTCTATGTTTGGCTCAACCTTTATTTGTGAACAGTTTCTTTCTCAATTGGCCATTGTAAAATCCAAATCAAGATCACGCATTTCGGACGAAAATTTATTCTATCAGCTCACAATTGCAATGTCTGACATAACTCCAAATTTTGAAACACTTGCTGATTTACGTGACGAAGAAGAATAAACGAATCCTTTCTTTTAAGGACATGAGTCAATTGACGTAAGTTGACAAAAACAACAAAGAACTACAGTAAGAAGTTTAAAAAATAGCCTAATTGTTGCTTTTCTGTTTCTTGGTAATCTGCTTGATATTTTGTTAAGAATCTATTTTTCCTTAGTTTCTTAATTTTATTTTCAAAGGATGCAAATTAGTGACTGATGCCCTTTCAAAACAAATAGGTTCAGATTATGGCATTACTTTTTAACTGTTGTGGAATTGTACGTTTTATCATTTTATAAGGTTTTTACAGTAATTGTTTAAATTAGAAGTAAAGTTATGTTTCAGCTTTTTGTAAAATAGTTTGTACTTGTTTTGGAAAATTTGTTTTCTTTCATTGTCATTATTTATAAAAATAACATTTGCAGAAAACTGCATCTTCTTGTGCTGCGTAATTACTTAACGTTTCGTGTTTCAATACTTCACGCGATCCACCGCTGAGTATTACGTTAACAGGTGATGCGTGTTGCAGCAATCAGAGTAGTACGGCGCATCTCTTTAAATGCCCACGTCTGATCTAGGCAATACTTGGGACTTCTTTGCTTTAATGTTTCCTTGGAACATAGCTACAAACATCTGAAAAAATCCCCCCCCCTCCCGATGAGAAATCAGCAAATAAAAGGAGAGTACGTACTTTCCCCAGGTCAAAAAATGGTACTTCAAATCAGTGAATAAAAAAGTGTTTCCCATAATAAAAAGTACAGTACAAATGAAGTAAAAATCACTATTTTGCCATCCACTGTAATAATGAAAAGGAGTATCATCCCTCGATATAATTAGCAGCATGTATGATTCTGGAGGCTGTCATGCAGGTAACAGTGTGATGTTTGGCAAAATGCCTTGTTTACTGGGTGGAAAGTAAATCATTATTTGCATAGATATAAATATGATTTGGAGTAAATCAAAGTGGTAGGGCCAATTTTTATTTTGCCTATTTTACCTTTTTAAGGTGTTTCTTACTAATAAGTGCCTTTTTTTGTAATTTTAAATTAATATTTCTTGTATATTTGCAATTTTCTAATTGTAATGTAATGTGTATGAAATTTAAATATTTGGAACAATGACTAACTTTACTAACAATAGTAAATAAAAGTAATTTATTTCGGTGCTTAATCTGCTTTAATACTATTGGTGTAACATGAATAATGATCGACAATCCACAGTTACAAATATAATATTGTCATGTCTTCACGATACCAAAAATCAGCTTTATAATTTTAAATACTAAGCTCGTTTACATAAAGGGACATCATTTTATTTTTACTAACATTTTTAATATTAACCTGGCTATACCTTTCTATTAACGATTGAAACAGGAAACACCGTTTGCTACCCTTTCCACGACGGAGTTCGATGATACTGGCGTAAAATACAAATCACTTTACTAAGTATAGGAGGGAAGAAAAGTGGTTCATCCATTTATGTAAACTAGGAAATATCGCAATTTTGAGTTTGATAATTTTCATTAGGTTTTTGTTTAATCAAAATACAGTGCTGTATTAACACTTAGTGTTTTACACACGAATTGAGCTATCCATTCGGAAGTATTAATTATGCAGTGTATATTGTACTGTTACAGCACATTAGCGTACTATATAGAGAATGAAATTAAATTGAAAAATAATTATAATATGGATATTTAAACACATTTTAGAAAATGGTGGCCGTTCATTTCGATACAGGCTTCAGTTCTTTTGTGCATATTATCGCACTATAGACTATTGTACCTAATTCCAATTACCAGTTTCGTCCTTCGTACGAGTAACTCATGTTGAAATAATTTTGTACCTACTCTATAAAAGAGTACCTTACGTACTGTAAATTCAATCTTCACTTCTGCCTGATCCGAAAAGATAAAATCACTCAGAAATGCTATCTACTGTCCGTTCAAGTGGTTTTGTCGCAGGGTTGTAGAAAGGGGGGGGGGAAATCACGTGACAGTTAATTACTTAAGGAGGCCCTTTTATTTAAGTTATTTTAAACACTTGAATAATATTACGTAGACGTCCAATTCCTAACAGAAATTAATGTTTTCAGAAAAGAGCTAAGATAGCCCAGCTACTAGACTTTACAAAGGGGCGAACAGAAGCAGGTGGGGAAAACCGGGATGCGACATAGGGAAACGGACGACAGTACTCGTACGAAAATATGATTCAATATTGAAAGCTCTTTCGTCACTGGAAAACGCGGACATATTTCTGAAACGTACTATATTCAGTAACTCAGTACTGCTTACGCGCACTCGGCTCTGTGTCGTGAACGCTTGGAAGTTTACTAGTAGAAGGGGTGGGAGTGAAGTACATTCCAAAACTCAGGTACAATAAAAATTGAAGTAAAAAGAAAATTATGTCCCTGTAGAAGTTGTCACGTAACATTTTCAATTGTTTGCGTTCATATTTTCAAATCTTACTGTTACATTTTTGTGCTACACGTGTTTATTATTGTAGGAGAAAGGAATTTGAGTCAGGAACAGTCATTTATTGTCGGGTGCCTGAAGGTATAAGATCGCTTAGGTAGAATGCTTAAATTCAGTAAACCATTGAAAAGTAAACTTCATGCTTATGTTAGTGAATTTGGTGCCCATGTGTTTTCAACCGATGGAACAGTTTCGTTATGTAAGGTTTGTGAAAAGACAGTTAATCACAGGGGGGGGGGGGTAGTATTTTATAAGTCAAGTGTGTCACCTACGAAGTAAATATGTGAGTTAGGTTGATATAATTTAAATTTATTGATAAAATATATTTCTTTTTTTTAATTTATAATGCCTTTTTCAAAGATTATTGTGCCTTTTTTACGTTTTTATTGCCTTTTTTTGCATGCCTATTTTGACTGTTATAAATGTCTAAACATTTTTAATTTACTACTTTATCATATCTTATCATGAAGATATGTTTTACGATTAAAAATTTTCATTTTCAAGCTTTTTATTTAATTACAGTTAAAATAAAATAATTACTCTCATTTTATGCTTAATTTATGTCACATATATACCGTTGTTCAGATGTTAGGAAGATCTCATATTCCAACAAGTGCCTCTTTGGATAAGAACATTAAGGCATTGTGTTACAAAGGTCAACATCAGCGCTTCAAGTCTATCCATCAGCAAATGTAAATGTATTAAAGTAATTAAATATGGATGAATGTATGGTTAAAGTGATATGAATAAGATGAGTGAAGGAGAACAGAGCAAAGAGAGAAGAAAGAATAGGAAATTGAAGAGACATGTAAGACATAAGTTCGTAAATTCTTCCTTTTCTTCTTCGTTTTTTTTTTTTTGCAGGTCTTGTTTCCACAGTTACTTTGAAGCAAAAGTGACGTATGTATGGCCTTGGTTTTAACAGTTTTACCCAGTACTCTTTCATATTTGAATGCAATAGGTTAGTCGTTATGCTAAACAGATTTTCATATGGCAAATTCTCGATTTGAATGAACTTTTATTATTTTCTGCTTCTTGAAGTTTAGCATCGCCAATGATTCAGATGTCTCTTACTTATTTAGTCACCTTACTGATCATGTTGCAAACCTATCGTGTCATAGAACCCAGTTTTTGGTGTAGGTATAGAAAGCAAATGCTATATATTTGTTTATTAATATGTTTCCTGTGTTGGACATTTTGCGATGTGTCTAGTCATTTGCTTTTCGATGTTTAATCCTGTCTGCTAATGCACCTTCCATGACTCGTGTATATAAAACACTTCCCGTTTTTCAGCTTTACATCATGTGATATAAACTGATCTCTCTGATTATTATATCCAAATTGTTGATTTTTATTTCGTATGCTCATATCATTTACAATATCGGAGATATATAATGCCAGTGCATTGTAGGTGCTTCAAACTCTTTATTGATATTGTATGTAAAATTCTTTGTTTACTTTTCCATATGTTAGAAATAACTATATTGTACCATTCCGTGGTGTTGACTCTTTTTGCTGAAGAGTCGCAATTTAAAATAATGGAATCTTTTGATTGCAGCATTTATAATACTGACGAGAATGAAACATCGCAGGTGAAGCATTCATGTGCTGAAAATTATGTGACGCCAGATATTCCTACATATGAAAGTACACTTGGCCCCCTGATACACGACCAATTGTTCACAAGAAAGAACAACTTTGAGTCAGAGTTTTCCAGACGTGCAGAAAAAGTTCCAAGCGCATATAATATTAGTCACAAGTTGTCACAAACTCTTCACAATTGCAGAACTCAATCACGTACAAAAACAGAAGGGAGTGTATTTAAATGCGATGTATGTGGAATGTGTTTCATAGGAAAGCGACACTTGAAAGTTCACACACGAGAGCACAACGGACACAAACCATTCAAATGTGATATTTGTGAAAAATGTTTCTCGAGACCATGGTTTCTGAGAGAACATATCCGTACGCACACAGGAGAAAAGCCACTGAAATGCGAAAGCTGTGGAAAATGTTTTTCTCAGTCTGGATCACTCAGACTCCATTTACGTACTCATACTGGCGAAAAACCATTTAAATGCCATATCTGCAGAAAAGGTTTTTCGGATTCAAGCTACCTCAGAATCCACACACGTATGCATACTGGAGAAAAGCCATATAAATGCGACCTCTGTGGAAAATTTTTTTCTCGTTCAGGAAATTTGACTGTTCATATACGTACACATACAGGCGAGAAACCGTTCGAATGTGTTACCTGTGGGAAATCGTTCTCAAATTCTGATGCTCTGAGAGTCCATATACGAATGCATACGGGTGAGAAACCTTTTAAGTGTGACATGTGTGGAAAATGTTTTTCAAAATTGGGAACTCTGAAAATCCATGTACGTACACACACGGGGGAGAAGCCTTTCAAGTGCCATACCTGTGGAAATTGTTTTTCCCAATTAGGAAATTTCAAAAGCCATGTACGTAAGCACACGGCAAGAATCCATTAAAAACTATATCTGTGAAGAATGTTTCTCAGTATTTGAAACTACTGTTCTTCCACATATGTGGAAGGCACTTCGAGTACATCTGTTTGTTGGTTTTAGTAACACCTGAAAGAAGAAGGGATAATACAGAATAAAAGGTATTCAAATGTAACATCTTACTATTATTTCATTTGCACAACCATCCACATTACAACATATAGATAAACGTTTAGAATTAGACTATTAAATGTTCATACATTTACATTTACAATCTTGAACTTGCTCTCTAGAGCAAAGAGAGAAATAAGTTAGATTATATATCTGTTGCATATGTTTCTCAACTATGATATGGTTTATATAGCGAATAGGGATTATAAAGAATGGACACTTCGCGTCGGTACCTTTGATGTAGCTGGACTGATTTCATTGACCTTCAAGCCAGCTAGAGCGTGAGATTCTGCTTTCTCCCTAGAGTTGGCGTTGACATCACACCAGCTAGCAGTCGACACAGCGGAAATATAACATATAATTAATACATCTAGGTACATTATGTACTCAAATAAAATTAATTGTATCCATAAAATAATAAATCCGTCATTAACTGTGATGTCTAGACTCTAGAGTTCCTTTATAATGAGAGTTGAGACGTTGACCCCAACAACAATTAAAATATGTAATGATTTGATAGCACTGAAAATGGAAAAACAAAACTCTTATGAGAAGTAAAACATATACCTATATTATATTATATACAAATATTAAACGAATTTGATACTTAATTTTATAATGCATTATATTATTTTATAATATAATTTATTATATCTGAAATATAAAAAATTATTATTACAACTAGTCCGTCGCTGAGAAATAAGGAAAAGCTGTTAACTTGAATATATTGAAGCAAAGCGCTACTGGATTATGCAATAATGTAGGTGATGTTTGAATCCTGTGTCTCAACTCTATTGTCAATTATTATCTTAGCCTATGCTCGATTACACTAACCTCTAGCACTTGAAAGTAGAACTAAACGCTGGTGCACAGAGAAACAAAACACAGAAAAATTCGCTCAGTGTCCATTCTTTATAATCCCTATTCGCTGGTTTATATTGAATAGTTGCAGCATCTCGAAAAGTTGGTCTAGAACAGACCTATGCATATTAGTGTTCTACTGGCAAAGAGCAGCAAGAAAGCCCTTGTGGCAAGCTGCCGGGCTGCTTCGTGTGATGTCAGCGCCCATAAGACCAGTGGAGTTACAGCAATAACCTCTGTATCAGTAGCCTACAAGTGTACAGAGGAATAACTTGTCTGAACCAAACCCAATGATAAGCGGAGGTCTACTACACCTATTTTTAAGTGTGGTTGGAAAGAAATGTTCTTTATTCAATTTGAAGGAAGTGTAAAATATTTTAATATATACAAAGACTTTAAATTACTGAAATAATTTCAATGTTAAGAGACATTCCGTATATTACAGCCAGCAATATTATGATTAGATAAATACTTATGGCAAGTTTCACAACCATACAGAACAGTAATGCAAACTTGCGACACATGCAGGGGGGCTGGACTAGGGATGAGTGAGGTTGCCTCCTTGAAATCTGTATATGCAGCTTTAAATGCGACAGGCTCATGTCAGTAGATGTACTAGCATATAAAAGAACTCAAGCGGAACAAAATTCCGGCACACCAGCGATGCTGATATAACCTCGGCAGTTACAAGGGTCGTTAAATAATAGTACATTATGCAACGAGCCTATAATGATAGTAATTAAGACGCGAGTATGTTTGTTTATGAAATGAGCGCAAGCGAGTTTCATAATTTTCATACGAGCGTCTTAATTACCATTATAGTCAAGTTTCATGCGACTTTTTATGCTCGACCATATTTCTAATTTGAAATTATTCAGAAGTATTCATTTTATTTGTATCTGACTGAAGATCGGAAGTGACCTTGTGCATAGCTCGTGAATTGTGAGATGTGCGCAGACGCGAAAGTATTGATTTTTTCCGAGGAACAATAATGTTATTGACCTCGATGTAATGTAGAGAATAACATGAACTAATTTTGATATAACCTGGAAATTGATTTAGAATTGAAAAACGAGATGACAAATTGAATTTATTTGAATATGATTTACAATTAACGCTAATTATTATAGTAATAGAACATAACCTTCGCGACAGTATTGGATTTCCAGCCTCCGTGACGTTTCCCTCGTCTTTCGATTGCATATCCAAGAATAATCGAAAACCTGAACTTTAATGAATAGGTGTACTTTAATGACATGCATTAAAAGGACTGCTACCAGGTGTATAATTACTACATTTCGGCATGGTCGAGCATAAAACGTTTTTATTTTATATGCAGCGAACCTAAGTGTAGTTAGATGGTGTGGGTTGGGAACATGCCTAGCTTGAGGATAAGCTTAATAGAAGTTCAACGCTGTGAAGTAACGGTTGGCATGTCTCACCATGAAACAATGGGTCCAGGTTCAAATCCTAGCTGGAGCTTTTTCCGATGTTTCCCCTCAGCCAAGTGAAAGAGAATAATTGCTGGGCAACTTTCGGCGTTGGACTTCGGTCTCATTTTGCCATTATTAATTCAAATGTCATTGTCATGATTTCTATAACCCGACTCCCGAGGTAAGTTTAAGTGCAGCTTGCTGTATACCCAGTATGTACAAAAGCACAGCCATTCAGTTACAAAATCATTCACAGAACAGCCTCATACTGCAGTGCAAGCCTTCAGGCTCCTCCTTCGTACAAAAAAAAGAAGCATAATAGATTTTCTAGGTCAGTGGTCGCCAGCACTTGCTGAAATGGGTAAAGGGTAAACGGAGCCGTCCCGTGTGCCCCATCATGCAGCAGGAAGAGGTAGAGAGCATACTCTCTAGCAGCTACGAATGCACCATAGTGCAATGTGTTCTCTGCGAGTAAAAGACGCTAGCCCCAGGGTGCTCTGTGCCGATGACCACTGTTCTAGGTCAATACTCCCCCTCCCATAGGATAAACTTCCTCATTTGCCCCTCATGAATTTTTCTGTCCTCTGATACGACACTGCGTATGCGAAAGGTTGAGATAAGTAAAATAACAAGCCGGCAATATAAAATAGTGATATAACTGCCAGTAAGTTTTTTATTTTTGGTCAGGAAAAATTCTCGTATTTTTGACAGCGGGCTTGTATGAAAGGAGGAGGTTGGTAACAAACTATTTGCATTCCTTTTACAGAAATTCAACAAAGATTATCGTTTCAATTGATAGCACAAAATCAAATGACACGTGTATAATATGTTACAACAGTATAGGAAGACTATTTGACGTATTCCAAAGAACTTATCACGGCATACTTGATAGCAGTATTTATATATAAAGCATCGAGAAATTAGTACTGCTGCTACTTTTAAAATATTGGTTGGGTATATTGAAGACATTTTGTTTCACGTAAGCTTTCATCTTTATGTCTAGGTCTACAATTTTTTCAACTTGGTAGTAGTACAAAATTCAATGTGCAAAGTTAGTACTTCTTTGTTAACTAGTGCCAACTACAAAAAGATATAACTTAAGTAACTTCGTCTTCAATAAACATTTTACATTTAATGTATGATCCTAACAAAGCTGTACCTTTACTGTAAGCTTATTGTATCATCATTGGACATACGGCATGTACATGTTTTGATTTCTATTATGTTCTTCAGACGTACAGCCGGGGATTTGTCTCGTTTTCGATTGTTTATTATCACCAGCTGTGCTTCACAAGGTTGTGATTTAGATAATTTGTGATACTGAAATGCAGGATTAACATTTATGTGTTTTATATCTTTTGAAAACATACCGTACGCGTTTGCTATTTTATTCAAGCAGGGCACAGTACAGGTGTATTGCGAGCCTTTACTCACCTCAGAAATAATAAATGATTATGTAACATTGTTCTTTCAGTTGCAATGGATGTGATCAAGACAGAACCCCATTTAGACCCAATTGCTCTACAATCAAATGAAGACGCAGATACAGAAGATGCAAATCATTTACCAGATGTAAGTATGAAGAGAGACTTCCTTGAAGATCTCCATGTTTAGAACTTTTTTATGTAGGTGTACAATTATTTTTATTGCGTAATTCACACTTTCGGGGTTTGTTGGTGTCCGGTAGCACTAGTCATTGTAGAGGGGTCTGACCTATGTGGGAACAGGGGAAGAAAAGATGTTTACATTTCAGCTGTTGATGGGTATCGCCTATTCTCAGTTCAGAATATTTGTGCATGTGCTTCAGTATAGTTAAACTGAGTTTTGAACAGTCTTAAATTCTAGTAATAATACAGGCTGTCTCACATGGAAAGGCCCGTATTCTGGAAGATGATAGTTCGGTCATTTTAAACGAAATATTCATATGTGATCTCTATCTTATATGAACTGTATACAGTAAAGTAAGAAATGTAATTTTCATCCTATACTAGGGTATCTGTTGAATCACCCTAGTCTGTAGTCTTTTTGTTTTTTCTTGTCGCCGTATCTTCTGCAGACAATTGTCAGACACTAACAGTAGTCTTGAATCTGTATAAGATTGAGCTTTTATTGCTTGCAATGACCTACATTTGTGCACACTGTTTATCTCTTGTACAAACGATTAGGTTATCTTGGCTTAGCTTAGCCCCGAGTTAAGTGACATGATTAGAGAGTATGGTTAGCATATAGCCATTGCAGGAAACGATGTACGTCATTTTCATGTTTTCTATGCTGAAGCTCCTTTGCCTATCAGAAAACAGATTTTTGTACATTGACAACAATCTCTTCATATTACAAGAAGTCAAAGGTGCTTGGGATAAAAGTCCAAATTTTCTTATTTTGTCAACTCCTCCTCTAAAGGCTCATTCACAATGAAAATTAAACATAACGTAAGCGTTAACTTAATAATATAAACGTTACATTAAAATCAAGAAGTCATACCATCATTCACGATGGGAACATAAACATAACCGCAAACATACTTGGTAACCATGGAAACATAACAACGACGCCATTTTCTTAGATTCTGTCGTATACTTCAGCGCTCCACGATTGTGTTCTGTTTGCAAATCACGTAAGCAAAAGCATGAAAGTTTGGAGTTTGCAAACTTTCATGTTAACATCTTACGGTAATATTTGTCTCTGTGCTTATGTTGTTGTTGTTGTTTTCTAATGCCAGGCATTTGACAATGAAGTCATTTGACCTCTTGCACTCCAATATTTTTCAAAGATATTATCATGACCAGCCACTGAAGCACAGATTTTGAGATGTTCCGAATCCATTTCTCGGTGAAAAATGGCAAGTTGTAGCCGATTTAAGTGAACACCATATTTTAACGTTTTGGTGGCTACTTCATTCACACACAACCCCCAGAATGTCTGGAGGACTACACCTGCTGTTGGTCGACGGGTCCATTGGACCTAGCTGGGAGATCTTGTTGATCACCAGCTTTCCCTCCTTAAGCCACTGGAGGACGATTTTAGTGTCATAGCAGGTCAGCACTAGGAACAGAAAAGTAGAAAAAGGAGGAAGGAAAGGGAAATGAACCCCTAGGCCTCGAATGCTCTAATGCCGTCGGGATCGAAGAAAGTAAGAGTTCAGTCAGAGGACTGGATAGGAAAGGGTAAAGAGGGAATTAGGTATTGGTTAGAGGAAAATTATACCAAATTCAGTCATTAACTCATCAATCTGACCAGTGCTAATTGATGAGTAGCCCCTCCCTTTAGTTCAGCTTGTAAAATTATGCTTACTAACAGCTGCACCACGGGAAGGTAGGGATGGGACATTGGGTATTTGTCCAGGTTGGCTCCTTAAAGCCTTCAATGGGAAGGATTAATGGTTCTCCCCCCTGTATCCGACAGATACCCTTTTGCAGCTGTCTGTGCTTAAGTAAATCATTGTGAATGATCCCATTTGGTAGCCTGGGCGCAAACTTCTGTGTTTATGTTACAGTTATGTTTAATTTTCATTGTGAATGTACCTTAATACTGCTGCTTCACCTTGTTACAATTTTAATGTCTTACAAACAAATTGGATCCAGAATTTTTTGCAAACACTGATTGAAGTTTTTGCAATTCCATGTGTTTCAGAGGTCAGGGCATCAATAACATTTTTAATTAAGGACAAAGACTTTTGCAGTGGAGAACACTGCTTCCATTGTTATTGTTTCAGATAGACTCACTTGATACCACAGTCTAGCTCAATACGAAGGGAATATGCATCCAATGACAGTTGAAATTTAGTTGCTAGCTATTAGGATCATTACTATCGCACAGTCTATTGTTCCTAGAACTCTCAGTTGCTAATCAGTTGGAGCATTGTATTGCGAGACATGCAAAAAAGCACTTCAAGCTTCGTGACTGTATGTACTAGACTGTGGTGATACTAAAACAAATGAGCTAAGCAAAATGCTACATTTCCATAGAGCTTGAATTATTCCTCATTTATTAAGCTTCGGAGAATTGCTGATTATGTAATTTTTTGTATTATATAAGAAAATATACATCAGAATATATATATTTTTATAATAAATTAGGAAAATATGCATGCAATGTAAATAAATCTTAAAATGTGCAACATATGCACTAACAAATATGTATTAAGTGATTACTATTGTCATGCCAATCGAAGAAAACTTTTCCAAATGTTAAATTAATTTGGATGCAGTGTGCATTTGCATGCAAATCTGGGCTGTGCTTACTATTAAGAGAATTAGCCACCAAGTATTAGCATGCAGACCCAGAGTTAAAGACTGCAATAAATGAATTCATCTTCCAACAAACAATAGAGAGTTACAAATTCATTATTTTTTTTGTATTCCACAGGAAGAGGAAACATTGACAACCACAGACATATATGATCTTAAATGTCAAATGAAAAAGGAAGAACCTACACTGCCTTCTACATTTGTTGTGATGAAATGTGAGACAGAGGTAAGTGAAGTGTATTGATTTTTATAATGTCAGTGCTTTTCATGTTGAGTTTGTCTTTTGCTTTGTCGCAAACTACATCTCCGTAGAACTTCCGTCACATTGCTTTATAGTGCGTAATTGAACTTTGAACATTGTCAGCACATAATTAATTTCTTTTACTGTTAGATGGAATGTGATTTGATATTTATTTTCTGTAGTTATAAACGTTCATAACTTTGATGTAATTATTAGCACTACTGTAATTCATGCACGAGTTTTCCTGTGAAGAAATATCTTATGAGTCAAGAAACATTATTTAGATCAGTGATGACCAACTCGTGCTTTTTGTGCGAAAGCACTCTTTGCTGTACGTGTGCAGTGTGGTGTCTAGTATGCAGGAACAGATAGTCCCACTCAAATGGTTAACATCGGAAACCCAGTGATACTCTAGCTTACACTGTTCACAGCACGTTTGTTACTCACTGCACTAATCAGTATAGGTCAGTATATTGTATATATACATGTTTATATCCCTTAGGTATATTTATTATTTTCAGGAAGAAACATTTGATGTTGATATAGTAAAAGAGGAGATTATTCTGGATGTAACAAGAGATGAATCTGAAGTCTTTACTGAGAGGTGAGTGTATTATGTAAGTGTCAGTTAGTAATTGGTTTTCCTAGTTTAAGCAAATTATGACAGAGCATATAAATTGTTGCGTGTTACTGTTACACATACAAAGAAAAGTGTCAGTATTTTGAAACTTTTCCACATTTGTTTGTATTAAATTCATTGACATCTTAAATGAAAACAATGATTTTTAACACTTCGTTCTATGTCATCAGTTTATTAAGGACTTTTATTGACATCAGCATGTATGGATTTTATGCACGTTTTTAAGATGGCTGAACATAAACTTTTTATACCATTAAGTACGAGAAAAATTCGTACCGGCACCGGGAATCGAACCCAGGACCTCTCAGCTGTGTGCGCTGAGTGCTCTCTAACCAACTGAGCTATGCCAGGACCCGATTCACGACGCCAGCCGAACTCCTCTCGTAGTATCGTGTTACGGCCTTACTGCCTGCACTTGAGACGATACACGTCATATATGTACAGGAGCGCATATTACATGACTTTATGGCCATATTCAACAACAGTTTCTTTAAACTGTTAACATCATATATGTATCAAATATGAATGAGGTCTCGCCCACCTCATTATATTTTGCTCGACTAGTATGACTAGTCAGTTTGTTTTTATACCATTAAGTACGAGAAAAATTCGTACCGGCACCGGGAATCGAACCCAGAACCTCTCAGCTGTGCGCGCTGAGTGCTCTCTAACCAACTGAGCTATGCCGGGACCCGATTCACGACACCGGCCGAACTCCTCTCGTAGTATCGTGTTACGGCCTTACTGCCTGCACTTGAGACGATACACGTCATATATGTACAGGAGCGCATATTACATGACTTTATGGCCATATTCAACAACAGTTTCTTTAAACTGTTAACATCATATATGTATCAAATATGAATGAGGTCTCGCCCACCTCATTATATTTTGGCCATAAAGCCATGTAATATGCGCTCCTGTACATATATGACGTGTATCGTCTCAAGTGCAGGCAGTAAGGCCGTAACACGATACTACGAGAGGAGTTCGGCCGGCGTCGTGAATCGGGTCCCGGCATAGCTCAGTTGGTTAGAGAGCACTCAGCGCGCACAGCTGAGAGGTCCTGGGTTCGATTCCCGGTGCCGGTACGAATTTTTCTCGTACTTAATGGTATAAAAACAAACTGACTAGTCATACTAGTCGAGCAAAATATAATGAGGTGGGCGAGACCTCATTCATATTTGATACATACATGAACATAAACTGTTAGAAACCAATATCTCTTAAATGGACAAAAAAAAAAGTGATGATATTTCCAAATTTTGATAGAAAGAGCCCTTCTAGAAAATGACAATAAATTTTCAGTTTGTCTCCATTCTGAGGCATGGAAGTAAACTTTAGAATTTTAAATGGAATGATATAATGTTTGATGTTATGATTTTCTCAGAATTGTAAAAAAAATGTAACCTACAGTACAGCAGAGTAGAATGTTAACAAGTAATTCACATTTTAAATTTCGAAGGTACATTACGTAGATTGATCAGTTTGCTTTACTCCTGATTTATTTATGTGTAATGAATCAAACAAGTTACATCTGCCTGTTCCTTTACAGACCACAGTAATTGTATTTTTTTTTTCGATAGGTTTTTGGATTTCTAACATTTTATGCTTCTTTATCATATATGTACATATATGTATAGCCAGTCATTTTCTTGATATAAAATGTAAATAGTTTCAAGTGTTACTGGCTTTCAATTCTTCGAATGTGGCTTCATTTTTCTTAATATTATTTAACAGGGTTTCTCTGAAGTCAATATATTTATATTCAAGTGGTAATTGGTTAATATATTCATTCAGTCTGTGTGTGTTTTGAATAAAATTGGTCTCATCTTTATTATATTTTAGAAAAAGGCGTGTAAGTTTTGAGATTTCTTTGTGTTGTTTCATATCTTCACCAGTAATCTTAATGAGGTATCGTTAACAATTTTTCATACTGCAACATGGCCAATTTGTTTTTAATATCACCCCTCTATAGGGTTGTATTAAGTAATATAAGTATCTGCATTGCTGTTATAGTTAGAACCCTGCATGTACTAATCTACCTTGAGCATCAGAAAGCAATCCTGTAGTGGCTATTAAACCTCTAGATCAGGCCTGCAGAATTCGTAAGTAGGGGAAATACGACGTCAGCCTCCACTTCTATTGGGGATGATCGACTTCCGCGTAGAGTTGTTTACATTCTCTGGCCATCAAAGGTCTATCAGTGGTGGCATGTAATTTTCAAAAAGGATTGTAATAAATTCGATGTTAATGCGTTATCTCCTTTCAAGGTTTACAATTATGCTAGATTTCCTGTTGGTAGATTCTTTGAGATTTCTTTGTACTTAACCTGCTTTAGATTTTCGAAAACTTTCCTCCTATCATCACCTACAGAAACATAGATTTATAGCATATAAGTAATGAACCATGAAAGTCTGAGATAATTCGATAAATCTCACTGGAAACGTAATAGTCCTGAATCCAGACAGTTGAGAACTGTCAGCGGGAAGTCTAACGAAGCAGAACCAAGTACATCCGACAGTCTGTGCAGCTATCTGTGGAAAGTTTTTCTTGTGCTTTCTCTACTAATTCTTACTTTTGAACTCAAAAAGAAAGGAAGATACATAATTCATAGTGCTTCAAGGCAGATGCTACAAATTATGATTTCAATAGAGTCAGTATTCTGTATGTGACATTTGATAGAATTCTAATAAAAAAAAAAGCTATCATATAGTAGAAACAAATAGTAAAAATAAAAACATTAGAGATTTATATAAGGGCATAAAGGAATTCAAGAATGGATATCAGGCAAGGGTAAACGTGATCAAGGATGAGAATGGTGACTTGCTTGCAGACGCTCATTCAATCCTGAACAGATGGAAAAACTATTTTGGACAACTCCTAAATATACATAGGCCAAATAGAAATGATCGAGACGAAATTGAAATACAAACTGCTGAGCCATTTGTACCCGAACCCACACTTTCTGAAGTCGAAATTGTGATAGAAAATCTGAAAAATTATAAGTCTCCAGGTATCGATCAAATTCCAGCAGAATTAATACAAGAGGGTGGAAGCGCATTATCAAATGAAATTTATAAACTTGTACTTGCTATTTGGGAAAAGGAAATTGTACCAGAACAATGGAAGGAGTTCATAATCGTACCTATCTTTAAGAAGGGGGACAAGACTAACTGTAGTAACTTTCGAGGAATATCACTTTTGTTGACGTCGTACAAAATTTTGTCCAATATTCTTTTGAGAAGATTAACTCAATATGTAGATGAAATTATTGGGGATCATCAATGTGGTTTTAGGCATAATAGATCAACTATAGACCAGATATTTTGTATTCGACAGATAATGAAGAAAAAATGGGAGTACAAGGGTACAGTGCATCAGTTATTCATAGATTTCAAAAAGGCATATGACTCGGTTAAGAGAGAAGTTTTATATGATATTCTTATTGAATTTGGTATTCCCAAGAAACTAGTTCGATTAATTAAAATGTGTCTCAGTGAAATGTACAGCAGAGTCCGTATAGGTCAGTTTCTATCTGATGCTTTTCCAATTCACTGCGGGCTAAAGCAGGGAGATGCACTATCACCTTTACTTTTTAACTTCGCTCTAGAATATGCCATTAGGAAAGTTCAGGATAACAGGCAGGGTTTGGAATTGAACGGGTTACATCAGCTTCTTGTCTATGCGGATGACGTGAATATGTTAGGAGAAAATCCACAAACAATTAGGGAAAACACGGGAATTTTACTAGAAGCAAGTAAAGAGATAGGTTTGAAAGTAAATCCCGAAAAGACAAAGTATGTGATTATGACTCGTGACGGGAATATTGTACGAAATGGAAATATAAAAATTGGAAATTTATCTTTTGAAGAGGTGGAGAAGCTCAAATATCTTGGAGCAACAGTAACAAATATAAATGACACTCGGGAGGAAATTAAACACAGAATAAATATGGGAAATTCGTGTTATTATTCGGTTGACAAGCTTTTATCATCCAGTCTGCTGTCAAAAAATCTGAAAGTTAGAATTTATAAAAGATATTACTGGTTGTTCTTTATGGTTGTGAAACTTGGACTCTCACTTTGAGAGAGGAACATAGGTTAAGGGTGTTTGAGAATAAGGTGCTTAGGAAAATATTTGGGACTAAGAGGGATGGAGTTACAGGAGAATGGAGAAAGTTACACAACACAGAACTGCACGCATTGTATTCTTCACCTGACATAATTAGGAACATTAAATCCAGACGTTTGAGATGGGCAGGGCATGTAGCACGTATGGGCGAATCCAGAAATGCATATAGAGTGTTAGTTGGGAGGCCGGAGGGAAAAAGACCTGTAGGGAGGCCGAGACGTAGATGAGAAGATAATATTAAAATGGATTTGAGGGAGGTGGTATATGATGATAGAGACTGGATTAATCTTGCTCAGGATAGGGACCAATGGCGGGCTTATGTGAGGGTGGCAATGAACCTCCAGGTTCCTTAAAAGCCAGTAAGTATCATGTATTAGTGTCACCATTTGCATCTTGTTTCATTGTGACTACAAGTTGTTTGATATGGCTTCTCTAATAACATTCTACTGGCTGAATTTTCTTTAATTCGCCATTCAGATGTTTATCATGAAACCTGTGGAATGTCAACACGTGGTATAAGTTCAAAATTCTTAACTAGCTATGCTTTCATATTATGACAGTGCACTTTATTAAGATGAGGTTAAATTCTTTTGTCATGATCATCTTAATATTCAATAATGAAGTATTTTTATTACAGCTCTTGGAAAACTGATGGGAGTAATGTGTCACATGTGAAGTGCATAACACCTGAAAATCGTGTCTCCTCAGAGAATGCTGTAAGTGAAAGTGCCGACGATCCCAAGATTTACGCTCAGTTGCATGAAAGACAGAACAGTTTTCAGTCACTTACCAACAACGGTTCATTTGAGTGCAGTTTATGTGGCATGTTATTACAGACTCTACACAGTCACAAAATGCATTTTCGCACCCACGCCGGAGAAAGGAGATTCAAATGCAATATATGTGGGAAATTTTTCATACAATCAGGAGATCTTAAATACCATTTACGTACGCACACCGGCGAAAAGCCATTCAAATGCGATATCTGTGGGAGATGTTTCTCACAATCGGGAACACTCAATACACACTTACGCACTCATACGGGCGAGAGGCCATTTAAATGTGATACCTGTGGGAGATCCTTCTCACGAAAGGGAATACTGAAAATGCATTCACGTACGCACACGTCCGAAAAACCGTTTGAATGTGATGTCTGTGGCAAATGTTTCGTACATTCAGGACATCTAATTTACCACGTACGTACGCACACTGGCGACAAACCATTCAAATGTGATAACTGTGAGAAATGTTTCTATCAGTCAGGACATCTTAAAGATCATTTACGGACGCACACAGGGGACAAGCCATTCAACTGTCATTTATGTGGGACACATTTCTATAAGTTATGTCATCTTAGAGACCATGTTAGTACACACACGACCGAGAAGCCATTCAAATGCGATGTCTGTGAAAAAAGTTTCTCAAAGTCTGGAACGTTCAATATCCATGCACGTACGCACACGGGCGAGAAACCGTTTAAATGCGATGTCTGTGGAAAATATTTCTCTCGAATGGGAACACTCAAAATCCATTCACGTTCTCACACATCCAAAAAACCGTTTAAGTGCGATGTCTGTGGCGAATGTTACTTCCAATCAGGACATCTAATCGACCATTTACGTACACACACAGGCGAGAAACCGTTTAAATGTGATACCTGTGGAAAATTCTTCTCACGAATGGGGATACTCAAAATCCATTCACGTTCCCACACGAGCAAAAAACCGTTAAGTGCGATGTCTGTGGCAAATGTTATTTCCAATTAGGACATTTAAATGACCATCTACGTATACCTTATTTTATTTCAAGGAGTGCAGTTCGGTGGCTCCTTTGAACACCCACTTACAGATTTATGACTTCCTACACAAACAACTCTGACAATTCCATCCTGTCCCCTCGTCCCAACATTGCACACTTGCCACAATCCTGGTGACCTTCGAAATTATGCAGTGAAACTGACGGGATTCTTGAAATTCGGAAAAGATGCGGCAACTCTGCCTCCACGTGGATTTGACGGGCACCTGTCAATTCTTCTGAACGAGGGTTGTGATTGGTTACTAACAAGAGAAGACAGGATTTCCGTCACAGGAAGGAAGACATTTATTTATGACAATCAATTAGTAGGGGGCAGTAGAAGGTCTGTCGGCAAAGTCCTTTCTATGAAACTGCACTCCATGAAAAAAAATAAAGTATACGCACACAGGCGAAAAATCATTCAAATGTGATATCTGTGGAAGATTTTTCCATCAGTCGGGACATCTTAAAGGCCATTTACGTACGCATGCAGATGACAACCCACAAGTGGCTCTGCTTGGTGTTGTGTAGTGCTCTTTAATTTGATAAATTGCCTCTCCAACGATAAAGTCTCATTTTCCGTAGCCATAATACTGGCATCACATGAAGCATTTAAATGTGTAGTCATTTTCGACTCACCCTGTAGCAAAATGTAAAACTATAATGTTAAACACAGTGCTACAGTAGTAATTACCATTTTCGTCATATTTCGATTATGAATAACCTTTGCAGTTGATTTCGTCTTCAATAAAATATTGCATTATTACGAACTGTTATTTTTATTTCTCTATAAGACTATACAGACCAAAAGAATTACCCTGAGGAAGATTGCATAAGAGCTGAAAGCTTATCTACTTTAGTTTGGTTAGTTTAAAGAAAGTCTTCCATTTTTTACTGTCACAAAAATGGAATAAATCAATTTACGTGTAGACGTGTTTCATTGTGTGATACTGAATAACATTTCTAAATATTTAATTGCCATACGTCCACACCTGTGGAGTAATGGTTAGCGCGTCTGGCCGCGAAATCAGGTGGCCCGGGTTCGATTCCCAGTCGGGGCAAGTTATCTGGTTGAGGTTTTTTCCGGGGTTTTTCCTCAACCCAATATGACCAAATGCTGGGTAACTTTCGGTGCTGGACCCCAGACTCATTTCACCAGCATTATCACCTACTAAAATTTAAAAAAAAAAAAATTGTCATACTGGCCAGGACGAAGTGAATGGGAGTAATAAGCTGCTAGAAAGAATTATGTTTCTGTTAATGTTGCAGGTACGCAACAGAGGTGATTATAAATATGTTACAGATATGTAAATCATGAAGATTGCTAGAATGTGAAAAAATTAATGTACCGTGTAATTTACAAAATTGTCTCGAGTCAAATTAATGTATTCTGAAGAAGTTGTAAAAAATGACGGTCTTGATTTAATTTTATGTCCAACAATAAAACATCTTGCAATTCATTAATTATGTGATAAACACACTGTTTGTGGACTTACTGTAATCTGGTGAATGCAATAGTGCCTCTTGTCCTATCTTTCCTTGAATTTATCATCTTAACATACTCATATTCCTGTTCCTTTTCTTTCTTAACAGCCAACTACAATTTTACATCACTGCGTCAGCATATTCATATCCATCCTTCCTGTTGGTTTTACCACGTTTGCCTTTTAGATTTCCACTTCTCAGTTTATTAATATTATTTATATTATATTTCTTAGTTTATTAGCATTATTTATATTATATTACTATTGTTCTCACTTTGAGAGAGGAACAGAGGCTAAGGGTGTTTGAGAATAAGGTGCTTAGGAAAATATTTGGGGCTAAGAGGGATGAAGTTACAGGAGAATGGAGAAAGTTACACAACATAGAACTGCACGCATTGTATTCTTCACCTGACATAATTAGGAAAATTAAATCCAGACGTTTGAGATGGGCAGGCCATGTAGCACGTACGGGCGAATCCAGAAATGCATATAGAGTTAGTTGGGAGGCAGAGGGAAAAAGACCTTTGGGGAGGTCGAGACTTAGATGGGAAGATAAATTCAGTAGCGAAGTGTGACAAAATTTTTGGTTAAGCTAGGCTGAAGGCATGGTGATCTAGGCCGTGCTTTACGTCACTAAAACGTAAACGAAACGCGGAAACACTCCTATTTTTAATTAATTAAATTCTAACTTAATTTCGTCCCTTCTTCAGCTTACCCTACCTACCCTGAAGCTTCGCCTCATTATTAAAATGTATTTGAGAGAGGTGGAATATGATGGTAAGAACTAGATTAATCTTGCTCAGGATAGGGATCAATGGCGGGCTTATGTGAGGACAGCAGTGAACCTCCAAGTTCTCTAAAAACTGTCGCCCTGTGTGGCGCAGTCGGTATAGCGCTGGCCTTCTGTGCCCGAGATTGCGGACAAAATTTGGCGCACCAACGACGCTGATAAAAGCTCTGCAGTTGCGAACGTGGTTGAATAAAACAATTTTAAAAACTTAAAACTTCTCTAAAAACCATTTGTAAGTAAGTAATATCACTATTGCTATTATTAATCTTAAGAATTCCTTGATCTATGAACACTGTCTCACCAGCAGGATTCGGTTTTGGCTGTTTCATTCATATATTTCACCTTGTGTAGTTTCAAATTAAAGGCAGTAAATCGAAACCACCATTGTCTTAGAAGCGGTATTGTTTATAAAAAAAATTATACTAACTGAAATATAAGTTTTATTGTATTACAAAAACTAGGCTCAACTATTAGCAATTTAAAAACTCTTATGGAAATGAAGGAAGTCAGAGGGTATTTGATATCCAGAAAAATGTAATAGTATACATGAATATCTGAGGGAAGTCGAATAATCAGAGCAGTACAACAAGGATGCCGTTTATCACCTACCTTGTTCAACATCTACTTCGAGTATGACTTGAGGCTTTCCCGGCGTTTGATGTAGAATAACTCTTCTCGGGTTCTCAGCCAGGTGAGTTGGAGATTAGCTTCCAAGCTTTCGACGGCTAGCTCTGCCATCTTCTTCAGGGACGAAGTGACGTGGGACCACGTCTAGCCGGTATATATGTAAAAGTAGGGCTTCCCGCTGCGGGCCAATCAGGAGCTAGTTCCTAGTCCCGACCGCCAGGCGCATTCTGGTTGGTGGACACGTCAGCCAATCAGGAGCCACTTGTTGGTCCCGACTGTCTGCCGTGTGCTGGTGGTCTAAGCGTATTGATGGCAGGTTTCCATGCTGTACTCAGCTGTAGACCCCTGTCTCTGTTGAAATTATTGCCATCTAGCTGGATTTCGATGGCTTCCTTGATAACTAAGTCCCAGTAACCTGATGCCTTGTCCAAGATGGTGGTGGCGCTGAAATCTATCTTGTGGCCAGTTTCTAGGCTGTGTTGGGCTACTGCAGACTTATCAGGATAATATAGTCTTATGCTGCGTTGGTGTTCCTTGCAGCGTTCCATAATAGTTCGTCCCGTCTGCCCGATGTAGCATTTCCCACACTCACAAGGTATTCTGTAGACACCAGGTGTCCTGAGACCAAGGTCGTCCTTAACTGGTCTCAGCAAATTCTGGATCTTTGTGGGCGGCTTATGGATGGTTTTAATCCCGTGTTTTCTTAGCATTCTGCTAATTTTGCCCGAGATGGGGCCGTAGAACGGGATATATGCCATGCCCTTTGTCTCCTCTTGTTCCTCGGCAGGTGGTTTGTCCGAAAAGGCCTTTCTGAGGGCCAAGCCGATTTCCCTGTTGCCGAAGTTGTTCTGTAGGAACGTCTTACATAGGTGACAGATCTCAGAAGGGAGACTCTCTTTGTCCGAAATCCCTCTCGCCCTGTGTAGAAGAGTCGACAGGACCGTTCGTTTCTGTGCCGGATGGTGGTGGCTGTGTCCATTGAGATATAGATCGGTATGAGTCGGTTTCCTGTATACTCTGTGACCCAGTGTGCCATCTGACTTCCTGGAGATGAGAATGTCTAAGAAGGGGAGACATCCGTCTTTTTCCACCTCTACTTCGAGGATTTAGTGAAGAACTGTTTGCGAAACATGGGAGGTGTGGTAGTAGGACGAAGAAGGAGAATAAAGTACATAAGATTTCCTGATGATATGGCGTTGTTAGCAGAAGAGAAGATGATACTAAGATATATGCTACTGGAGCTAAACGACAGCTGTGAGAAGGTCTGCCTGAGGCCTGTAATGCATTGAAGGAAGCTTTCGTTCCCATTGTATTTTAAAAAGGGGTTTGTTGAAATAAGCTGCGAAATGATGCTGCAGATGATACAAATATGATTTTCAAAAGTAGAAATGAGAATATCCTACAGAATAACGTAAATGAAGCTAATAATCAATTAAAAGAGTGGCTAATACATAACAGACTTAATCTAAACATCGACAAAACAGTTTTTATTAATTTTAATCGAAATAAAACCCATAAAAACTTGCAAATATATATTGACAATCAGAATATAAAAGAAGTTGAGTGCACAAAATTCTTGGGAGTATGGATTGACTCGAATTTATCCTGGACTCAACACGTAAGCTTTCTCTCTGGAAAACTGTGCAAACTATGTTATGCTTTTAGAATTCTTACGAAAAGCATATCTCTTCCAACTTTGAAAATAGTCTACTATGCCCATGTACATTCCATTCTTTCATATGGTGTAATGCTTTGGGGCATGTCCTCTGAAGCTATAAAAATATTTAAACTTCAAAAGAAAATAATAAAACAAGTTCCTATATACACTCCAAAGAAATTTTTCAAGAATTAAATATTTTACCACTCCACTGCATCTACATCCTAGAATCTGTTTGCTTTATACATAAGAATCTTAACTATTTTAAAAGGAACTCTGAAACTCACAACCATAACACAAGAACTGCCAACAACTTGCATATAAACTGTCATACTATTACCAAAAGTCTCAATAGTACTTCTCATACAGGTATCTCATTATATAACAAGATACCTGGGGATATTAAACATTTAAATTATGAAGGTTTCAAAACCAGGGTAAAAACTATTCTGCTCCAGTCCATGCTGTTCAAAATCACTGATTTCTTGCATTAAAGCTATAAAGCAAAATACCTACCTTCATTACTGTTGCACATAATTTTTTCTCCAAACAATATTGATAATAATGTAGGACTATCTTGTTCTTACCTAATCTATGTTAATTTATTTATTTAATGTCTTGCAAACGGAAAATGTATTATATATCTTGTGATTTATTGTGTCTTTTGGCAGTTTTACTATTCTTAGGAAAACTTAAGAGTGTTAAAGTTAAATTCATACTAGAAATCTTTTTTGTGTGTGTGTGTGCGCGCGCGCGCGCGCGGTTTTTTTTTTTTTTTTTTTTTTTTTTTAGTTTGTATTGTGACAGCGACGTGAGATTCGAACTCACGACCAGCGTCCCGCGAGAGAGAGCATATCGCGCGGGCTTCATGAAGCATGAGGGACGGCGCGACGAGGGGAAAGGCAAAGGCCCACGCGACGAGGGGAGAGTGCACGCGCAACTGCTGCATGCGGAGTAAGGGGGAATGGACCTTCTCGACCCTTCCAGAAAATGCGTCGAAGTGGAGATATCCAGATAATTCTCTACACACCTGTAGAAGGTTCTCGCAACTATGATTTTGCTATAAAAGAAGAAGCGCCAGCGAACTAGAGTAGAGTTTTCAGTTATTCCGTCAGTGAGTAAGCCAGAGCAAGCAAGCCAGAGTTCGACTCGAGTGTGCGTCCGCATCTGCGTCAGCATCCGAAGGCCTGAGTTCGAGTGCAGTGGACCGCAGTTGGAGGGACCTGAGTTCGAGTGCAGTGGACCGCAGTTGGAGGGACCCGAGTTCGAGTACAGTGAACTGTCTCTGAAGGTCTGTGGTTCGAGATACTGTGAACTCGAGTGACTGAGATAGAAGAACTGTGAACTGAGAACCGATAGTTCTGATTTGTAAATAGTGCTTTGTAAATATTAGTTAAGATTAACAGTTCATTGTTGTGCGTAATAGTCCAAGTAAATTGTCATTGTCGTCGGTGGAGTGCTATAACGAATACTGTGTTGAGTGAAGATCCAATTGTTGACGAGAGCGTTTAAGGTGAATTGTAGAAAGGAATTATTGTTGTGACGAATAAATTACATTGTTGTTACTAATAAAATTCACAGTATTTTGTGTTTGTATCTAATGACGAACCTATAATCTGTAATAGATTGTACAGGGAAGGAATAAATACAATACAATACAAATGATAAAATTAGGAGATTTGTCTCGTTTTTCGATTTTCAGCAGTGCCTAGGTCACATTTCGTGAGGAAAGGCAGTTTTTATACTGCAAAATCAGTAGTCCTTGCAACATAGCTAAGCGCACACAAGGAAAAGAAGAGTATGGAGAGAGTGCTCTTTGCTTATCTCGGGGTATTCTGTATACGCAGTTTTCTGAGTCGAGCTGCAAGGAGCTTCAAGACTCATAAAAAGTTCGTACGTCAATGCGTGATCTGATCACGGCATTCTTGATCTCACTGTCAAAACACTAAACAGTATAATGTGATCAGAAGAGCTCAGAATTCCATCCAATTGAATTGAGTTCCTCTGGTGTTTGAAAGTTATTTAGTTGAATTGCATGATTTGCATATGTTGGAAGAGAAGATTTCTCTTCAGCCGACACACAGATCTTCTTTAAGTTGTGATGGATGTGATCAAGATAGAACCAGAAGTCGACCCTTTGGACTTGCCCTCAATTGATACAGCAAATTTAGAAGAGAAGAAACATTTTTCAGCGGTAAATTGAAAGGCTTTACTATCTATTTTTCGTACATGCGACATAGTATAATAGTATATCATATTAAGTAATGTCATAATCAACATCATTAATGGCTATCACATTTTTTATATCTTTGATTCTTATTTATCCCGTCTGGGGAAATGCCCTCTTTTTTTTTTTTTTTTTTTTTTTTTTTTTCTCCTTCGTATCTCTCTCTCCTGTTTTTATTTTGTCATGTTCGGATTAGAGGGGTTCTACTGTAGTTGATGCAGCATTGTTAAATAACCGAGTAAAAAGTAAATAATTGAACTGCATTGTTATTTCAAGGATAAGTCAAATTGGCTACAAACATAACAAAAGATAACAAAAATGATTTGGAAAACTTTTACACGAATTATGTTTGCAACTCATTATTACATTACTGAAAAATAATAATACGGCAGACGAAACTTTCACAAGCTAAGTTATACTAACTGCTAAAATGTTTATTTTTATTGTCTCAAAAGATAATAACTGTATTTCCTTTCCCACTACTCATAATCACCGGTTACACTATCTCCCCCCACCCCCATGCAACCAAATAATAAGAGTAATAAAACAATAAACCACGTTGTGGAGTAGTGCTCATCCAATTCACAAAAGTGAGAGTATATTTTGAACTGCCACTTGAAAGAATGGAAATGCTGCATAGTTGTGTGTAAGAACCACAAAGAACCTAGTATGATGTATGGATTCGGAACACCTCAAAATCTGTGCTTCAGTGGCTGATCATGATAATATCTTTAAAAATATTGGAGTGCAAGAGGTCAAATGACTTTATTGTCAAACGCCTGGCATTAGAAAACAACAACAACCTAGTGCGATGTAGGATTAGTTTTTACCACATAGGCCTATTTATAATATTCACTGACTATAAAATATAAGTTTTTAAAAAAATGGTACAGTATGTGTCATATTCTTAATCAGCAGGGAACGGATTTATATGGACTAAAAATATATGAAATATGTAAATATATATGTAGTTATTTTTACCAAAATATGGAATTAAATATGGATTTTTACCAAAATATGGAATTAAATATGGACTTAAAATTATAAAAAAATGACTATGTACGTTAAATATTGGTACATTTTAATCAAACTAAACAAAAAATATAATGGACGTACCTTATCTTCCAATGTAGTTTCAACAAAACACAATTTTTATTGTCTGTTACCATAACAATAGGTTACAAACATTTCTTTCAAGTGCTGAAAAGTGAATCTTCTTCTATTGTCTCTGAGGATAGATTTATACTGACTAAAAGAGCGTTCGACGTCACAAGAAGTAACTGGTACATAATTCAATTTCACAATGTCTGCTGGGGATAAGTCCAAGTTAATCTTCACTGTTGATTCACCACTCATCACAGCAACAACCTTTCGTAGTTCTTCATATCCAGGGTTTTTTGAAAGTACAGTGTCCACCTTAGCTCTTACTGCATCTGCAACTTTACCTCTACCACGATTCAGTTGTTCCACAGTACTATTTATAATTTCAAAACTTTCAGATAGTGAAAGGTGCCTATTTTGGAGACTTTTGAGCGTTTTTATGATGCATGAAAATGTATGCTGAATGTGAGCTAAGTCATTCTTCACACTTATGTCACAGGTAACTGTTTTCGCAGTATCAATTGAGACTGCATCTTCAGAGTCCAATGCAAGGAGAACATTGTTAATAGAGTCTATATGTTCGGTATAATATTCAACTGCTTCTAGCCATGTACCCCATCTAGTTAAAATTGGCTTTGGTGGCAATGGAATTTCAGGGTACATTTCTTTCAACACGTTAACTCTACTGGGAGCTTTGAGAAATACTTTTTTCACTGATGAAATCAACAAATCTACTTTAGGGAAATTGTCTCTGACCACTTCTGCCACACGATGAAATGCATGCGCCACACAAGTAAAATGAGTCAATTTAGGATATACAACAGATAATGCTTGTCCAGCTTTGACCATATAAGGGGCAGCATCGCTAATAAAGAATAACACATTATCGTACATAATACCCTTTGGCCACAGGATACCCATAGCTTCGTTGAACAGTTTAACTATAGTTTTGTTATTGCACTTTTCTAGAACATCACAATGTAAAAGAATTCGTTCAGAATATTGTTCACTTAACAAACCGATAACTACATTACCAACAAGTCTACCTTCTTTGTCGGGAGTCTCATCAATGGAAACCCAAATTGAACTATCTTTAATTTCATCTCTTATCTTCTGTATTGTCTCATCGTAGATGGATGGAGCATACGTCTTCCTAAGTGTTGACTCATCCGGGATTGTATGTTGAGTATATTTTTCAAGGAATTCCCTGAAGACCTTATTCTTTAGTTTGTAGAGAGGAATATCAGCAGAGATGAGAGAACGGCACAGGTCGATGTTAAACTCAGATCTTACATTCGATGTTGTTGGTTGTGTTAAAAACAATTGTCTCTGCTTGGAATTTAGTTGTTTGTTGGCCTGATGTTTACTAGTTGTAATGTGTTGTTGCACCAGGAACTTTTGTGTAGATGATACTGCACACTGACACAAATTACAAAATAATATTTTATTGTCAGTTGATAAACCATCTTCTTTAAATTCTGAAATGTAACTTGTTAGTTTTGATTTTAAATTGACTGAATGACGTAATTTTGGCATATTTACCGTCTTTATAGTATGATTTACAAAACTGAACCTATGTGTACTCTGACTGGCATTTAACTGTTGAGCTGCACAACTGAAGTCTGTTAAAAATTTTAAATTAAATTAATACAGTTTTGTAACTTACTTTCCCATTGTTGATAGGACTGCTAATTTTCAAATAACTCTGATGTTAAAGGGATTACTGAACATGTGTTTAAATCTCTATTGTTGAAATGTATTTTTAAAAGTTAATGGAATTTTGTTTTGTTTTATTGTTAAACCTAATATAATATGGACTGTTTTATATGAAATATGGAAAATATATGGAAATTAACGAAAATATGTACTAAACTCTAAAATATGGAAAAATATGGAAAATAAAAGTAGGATTTTTCAACCCTACACATTGTGAAACATAAAGATAATGCAAAATATAAATTATATTAGCTTTATAAGTAAATATGTATTTACATATAAATCCTTTCCCTGTTAATCAGCATACCATCATCTGATGATCATTTACTAAACAGGCTTTAGACCATGTGGTCTGTTGCAGACTCAATCCATTATTTAGCCGGTATATGCCATGAGGTACATAGTGCAGGATTTGTCTTGGGATTGTTGTTTGATTCATTCTATTTCTTGCTTTCAAGACTCAAATAGACGTGCGGATTTTAAGGGGGAGGTGACAGGTTAAATTTTCGTCATTTTCAGTCAAAAATCGCACTTTCGTTTTCTTGTAAAAAATGAATCAGCAATCTCTTATTTATATGTTGAGCAAGTTTCAATGCTCTGTGCCGCTTGAAAGCATAAAAATTACGCAATATAGCTATAAATGGCTGCACCCTTGAACTTCAATTCCATGCAAATTTTATAAGCTGTTTTCTCACACTTTTTTTTTTTTCAGTACATTTCGTCAGGTTCGAAATGTAAAGGCTTTTACAATTTTGATGATAGGAACATAAAATTTTTACTGCTTGTTCTATATATTGTGGTAAACAGAATAGCTTATGGGTTTTATGATTAAATAAATATTCTATAAATAAAAAATGAAATATTTTTAGTGGCAATGGGAATTTCTATTTTTAGGTATGCAGTGGTTATAATTTTTTTCCCCCTTTTGTAATAAAGGTATAAGAAAACTAATGCATTATGTTTTTCAAAATATGCCACTGGTCTCGCAAAAAAAAAATTTCAAATATTTTACTAAAATATTGAGAGACACATTTCATTTTGAAATAACCTTACTTACAAATGGTTTTTAAGGAATCTGGAGGTTCATTACCGTCCTCACATAAGCCCGACATCGCTTCCTGTTCTGAGCAAGATCAATCCAGTCTCTACCATTATATCCCACCTTCCTCAAATCGATTTTCATATTATCCTCTCATCTATGTCTCGGTCTCTCCAAAGGTCTTTTTCTCTCTGGCCTCCTAACTAACACTACTTTTCTCCAACCAGGAGATAAACCGTGGAAGGAATGTGCTTACTATTGTGTCATCTGTTGGAGCGAAGTAGATAGATAATATTACCGTTATAACGTCAGTTTAAAAATCATGCGCTCTCCTCCATATGTTATTTCCTGTATAGAGGGATTAGAAGACCAGGAGATTAACCTTGATCTAATTTTGTAACTAGGGTAGAATAAAAATGTGTATATCAGTGTTATTGTTTGTGCTGTAAGACTTAGCCAATAGAGATACGAGTACCCACGTGTGTGATCTTATGACATCTTATGACATCAACATTCATTCACAGCATCACCCCGCTCCCTCTCATTCCCTGGAGACTTTCTCGTGGTTGGAGTACAGTATATGCATTTCTGGATTCGCCCATACGTGCTACATGCCTTGTCCATCTCAATTTGAAATGTGCTAATTTTTCAAAATAGTTTTGTTAATAACTCAGAAACTAATTTACTCGCAGAAATGAAACTTCACCACATAATTATCGATTATGTATACAAAAGATTGGGGACGTAGCTTGAAAAATGTAGGAAATTGAAATTTTAGCCATAACCCCCTTAATCAGAACATACAAATTATGATAAATTAGTTATTCTCACCCATGTTATAGAAAACCTTGTTGACTGGTGTAATTTATCTGTTCAAGCACAGTAATTCCTGTAACACTTGAACTCGCCTTGTAAATAGCTGAAGGGTAATTCCATAATTATGTCAACCAAATTGCCATTTTCTCAAAGTGGTTCTAGACAATTCTTGAATGCTATACCAGAGACTTTAATGTCTATATTTTATGAAATCAAAGATAATTGGCCGTATTTTTGCATAAATCATATGCTGGCAGCACTGTGAACTGAATATGTTTGGAAGTGAAGACATATGACAAGGACGATACACTTCATGTAAAATTCCTTCGGCATGAGAGGAAGTCCAAGAAATTCTTTTCGCCTGCTATTGGTGATGAGGCTGATATTGACAAAGACCAGGTTATAAAAATTCTACCAGAGCCACAGTTTGATAATAGGCTTAAACTAAATTTTCAACATATCTAGTTTGATAATGATGTTCTTTAATTTGCAAATGCATGTAATTTTGTAAATCATATTTGGAATATGTAGTGTCTGTCGCAGTTTGTATGTCGTGTCTGTCACGAGAATAGGGCTTAATATATACTTCATAAATGTTTCAAATGAAAAACTATCTGTAGCATATTAAGGAAGGATATTCTACCTTTCTATGATTATAGTACTAACAAAAGAAGTTGCTAATATTGGAAGATATAGTACATTGTTGGACTTCCCTTTAATTTGTGTTCCTTTTTCTGTCGTGTCTGTCGCAACATTACTTGTACTTAGATATCTGTAATAAATAGAGATTGATACTTGCTCCTTACATGAAAGTGTAGCTGTGTACATGCACTGTATCTGATATAGTTTAAAAGTCTGCTAATGTTATGTTGAAGTAGAAATAAATCTTTATATTTTTGTAGAGAGTCATTTGTCGTGTCTGTCACAAATGGAATTACCCTGAATAGATTCACTCTTTAATGACTTCTCTGTCTTCTTCAGGATGGGAATTCATTGGCTCTCCATGTGACTGAAATAATGACTGAATGTGGGGACCACTGCTTTGATCACACATCAAAGATTGAAGTTGGGGAAACTCCAGGGCCAAGTAACTCTCCTACGGTGAAGTGTGAAGCTGAGGTGATTAGAATTCTTGAGGTGTACTAGCTCTTCTCCTTCCTACATGTAATTTGTATTTTGTTCGTCATTGACACTTCCTTTATATAAATGTACCTGCAGTGCCTTCCAGCGTATAACAGTCATTAACAAAATTTTGAATATTAATTTTATTGTATAAAACAACTAATCAAAAGTAAATTCAGACCTGCCCAAAAACAAAGTTCAGATGGAATAAAAGGTAAAACCTGGGAAATTTTATTGACTGACCCTGAAATAATCCCCAAAGGGTCATGTAAATCTGGTGTTGCGATGCTCAAGTTCATAACGGTTCGTTGTTTAGTGTGTCATCTGTGCAGAATAGAAATATCCCATATGACTGCCTATGTATTGTGTAATGCAAATGAAGAGATGAACATGGAACATGTCAAAAGATGCACTTCATTGCTACAGTAGGATGACGTCATACAAAAATTCTGGAGTGCGAAACTTCATTGTCAAGTGTCTCGAATTGGAACAACAGTATATTAATTTCGTTGTTTTTTTATCGTAATATTTTCTAATGTTAAGCAAAGAATTCATCTGTGTTCAAATTAAAAAGAAATCAATATGTACACTTTTGATAACCCAGGGACAAAACTGTTGAATGTCTATGGGAAATTATTGTACTTAGACACTAGTGATGGGTCTTTCGCAAACGAACTCTTTTGAACGACTCCCTCCTTCGAGCTAGTAACGAGCTAGCTCGCTTGTTGAGAGCTGGTCGTTCGCGAGGCACTTCCAGCTCCTTCAGCTTGCGACTCTCAAACAGCTCACAGCTCGTTTCACGACTCCCGCTCTCGAATAACCAATGGCCTTCACTGCATGATCATATTACTTTGAGAAAGACAGAGAAGATGAGACCGCGCCATACGCCAGTAGTGGACGGATGTGGAACTAATATTACGCGGCTTTCTGTCTGCTGATGTGTGTGTAGAAAAATATACGTATAACATTATAACGTTTATGTTGCAGGCTTTGTTTTTTCATCTATTTTGTTTAACATAATACGATTATCCCCTTTATCCTTCTGATTCCTAATGTCATAGATTAGACTATTATTGACAGTTTCGATATGTTACGCAACCAGCTCTTGAACGATGTCGTTCGCGAGCTGTCTAGCTCTCGTGAACGAATGAGCTAGCAGCCAGCTCGCGAACGAAAGAGCTGGCAACCAGCTCGCGAACGAAGGAGCTATTGACCAGCTCGTGAATGAACTGACTCTTTTGAACGACTCTCTCTTGGGAGCATGAGCTGACGAGCTAGCTCGCTCCTAAGAGCCGGTTGGACCCATCACTATTAGACACACAATTTCACTTTTATTTACTTTTAGTTTGTTTGAAGCCTTAAAACGTTTTATCTTTTCCTATTGATGAATTAAGTGATGCCTCTGGCATTTGCTGTATTCTTAAATTCCTTACATGTGTGCAAAATGTTTAGTAGAACGTCATGTTATTTCGATGAACAGGGTTTGTTGTATCTTCCATAAGGTCAGATTTTTTTTCTGACTCTACCGTGGGAGAGGCTTCAGATTTCTGCAAAATGAAATGAAACATAATGAAATGTTCTGCATATATAAAAGTTATTTACTTTTATGCAGCTTAAAAAACTGTGCTTAGTATCAATACAGACAAAACAATGAAAGTAATAAATATCAGTGTCGGCCATTGTGTAAATTGCTACAGGTACTAATAAGCTACGTTGTATTTTTTTTTTAATTAAAAACTTATTTATATTCATTTTGACATATGAACATACTGAAGCTTATCTTGAATGTGCTACAGCTAGTTTTGTTTAGTTTATAACTGAATTCCGAAAATCTAATCTTTCTGTTGTCACAGGCCGTAACTAATTTCCTCTCTCACCGCAATTACGTTGTATAATACCGAAATCCCTTAACAGTTGTATTTCTCTTTCCAAAATTGCCATTCCTTCAATGATGTCACTCTTATTTTTTTTTTTTTTTTTTTTTTTTTTTTTCCGATAGGATTTATTTTAAGATTTCCAACATAGAAAATCGACTGTTTAGTTTTCTGTTAATTTTGTCTCATCCCACAATTTCGTTTTCTCTTCTTTTTCAGACAGAGTTGTGTGCCTTTGGAACAGTGAAAGAGAAGCTGAAACAGGAAATAGGGACAGATGATGATAAAATCTTGACTGAGAGGTGAGTTTAATGTGGTACTATGTCTCGAAATTTGTGATTGATAAAATTTCCTATAGATGGGAAGCAGTACTAAAAGGTTTGTGTCATAGATTGATGGCACGTAAAAGAACTATCCCTGTTCGGAAGCTCCAGGCAAAATATGTTGGTCTCTCACCCACATTGGATGCTGGAAGTGGTGAATAAAACACTATTGCTGCTGCTGCTACTACTACTGCTACTGTCACTATTACTACTACTACTACTACTACTACTACTACTACGACCATCACCACCACAACCACTACCACTACCATTGTGTCACTGCCTCTTGGAAAAGGAAAAAATGAGCATTGCAATATGAGTAAAGTTTCTTTTTTATTAAAAAGCATTTTATGAATTGTCAAACTCTCTCTTTCAGAAGTGCATGATTGGGCGTTACATTTGATGATTGTTTGTCTTGGAAATCCCATTGCACAAGTTTAATTTCTAAACTCAATAGCATTTGTTATCAAATCAGAATTTTGAGGACGATAATAAATCACAATGTATTAATGTCTTATTATTTCGCACACGTCGAGTCAAGGCTTTATATGGTATTTGTTTTTGGGGATCTGGAACCATGCTGAATGATATATTTATTGCTCAAAAGAGTATTGTCAGATGCATAGCGGGCGTTGACAGTAGGACCTCTTGTAGGGAACATTTTTTACAATATAATATTCTTACTATTTATGGTTTATATATTTTCAATGTTTTACAACTAATTTATAAAAACCTGTCTAATTTTCACCAAAATTGTGACTTCCATACCTACGATACTCGTAACAAAAATAGTTTAACTATTCCAGCACACCATCTTACAAACACTAGCAGAACCTATATGGTCTTTGGTATCAAAATCTACAATAGTTTGCCTGATGACATCAAATATACAAAAAATTCTCTCGAATTTAGGAATTATATAAAAACGAAATTAATAAAATTCTGTCCCTACAATCTTGAGAATGCACGCATGGGCCCTCGAAATGAATAATGTTTTTTATATTTGACGTGTTGTTTTCTAATGCCAGGCGTTTGACAATAAAGTCATTTGACCTCTTGCACTCCAATATTTTTCAAAGATATTATCATGGTCGGCCACTGAAGCACAGATTTTGAGGTGTTCCGAATCCATTTCTTGGTTTGAGTTGCACAATGGGCAGTTAGGGGACTGATATATTGCAATTCTAAGGGCATCAAATATATAGTTCCTGTTAATTGAGTCAAAGGCCTGTCTAAAATCAATGAACAACTGGATTTATATTTACAAGTACTTCAATTAGTTTATGGAAATCATTTAAATATATTATAATACTTTGAAGCACAATTAAAATGTTGTCCCAATTGTTCTTTGAGTTCTACTGATTATTTTAAAATTTAATTTATATAGTAAATGTGAAACATAGTAATGATACTTGTCATGGACAGGAATTGCTGCGAAATTCGAGAATGACTCATACACATACATACATAGGCAGATGTAATTATGTCTTCCGGAATTTGGTTTATACACTAATTTATCATTTTAGCAGTAGACATGTGGCTTCTTAATGCATCACGAAAGACTGAATTCCTTGACCTGATATTGTATGTCGTATTCTGACCTTTTTTTCATTGTTTTATTTTATAGGAATGTTGATTTATTAAGTTGTCATAAGGGTCACAACTTCCACTGATGGAAGCTTTTGATTATTGCAGCATTTTGAATACTGATGAGAATGAAACAATACAAGTGAAGCACACAAATCCTGAAGATGGTGATACCTCAGTGACGTCTGTCTGTGAAAGTACAGTTGATCCCCAGATTCACAGTCAGTTGCTGAGAAGAAATAAAAAATTGCAATCACAGTCTCGGAGACGCACTTACAGAAGTTCGTTGCAGTGTCATATTTGTGGCAAAGTCTTACGGACTCTTCACAGTTTTAGAATGCATGTCCGCTTACACGTAGGTGAAAAACCATTTAAATGCAGTAGTTGTGGAAGACATTTCTCGGAGTCTGGAAATCTTAATGTTCATGCTCGCACGCATACAGGTGAAAAACCGTACAAATGCGATGTGTGTGCGAAGTGTTTTTCAGAATTGGGCAACCTCAAAGTACATTTACGCACTCACACTGGTGAAAAACCGTACAAATGCGATGTATGTGCGAAGTGTTTTTCAGAATTGGGCAATCTCAAAGTACATTTACGCACTCACACTGGGGAAAAACCCTTCAAATGCGAAATCTGTGGCAAATGTTTCTCTCAACTGTCGAGTGTTAGATTACATCTACGTACTCATTCGGACGAGAAGCCATTTAAATGTGTGTACTGTGGAAAATGTTTTTCAGGTTCTGTATCTCTCAGGGAACATTTATATTCTCACACACACGGTTTGGAAGCCATTCACATGTGATAACTGTGGGAAATGCTTACCAGTGGACAGTCCACGAGTTTGTGTACACATTCTGGCAGAAGCCATTTGTATGCGATTTTGTAGAAAATGTTTCTCAGAATTGAAGACTTAAAGTACTGTAAATAAGGATGCAAGTGTCGTATTTGTGAATTTTTACTCTTTACAGGAATGACAATTTATGTACCTATATAGCCTTATAATAAGTATGTGATAATGTCCCGTGACCAGAACATTGTACAAATTGGAAACATAATAATCAGAAATTTATCCTTTGAAGAGGTAGAAAAATTCAAATATCTTGGAGCAACAGTAATGAATATAAGTGACACTCGGGAGGAAATTAAACAGAGAATAAATATCGGAAATGCCTGTTATTATTTAGTTGAGAAGCTTTTGTCATCCAACCTGCTCTTAAAAAAACTTAGTTAGAATTTATAAAACAGTTAGGCTATATTACTGGTTGTTCTGTATGGTTGTGAAACTTGCACTCTCGCTTTGAGAAAGGACAGAGGTTAAGAGTGTTCGTGAATAAGGAGCTTAGGAAAATATTTGGGGCTAAAAGGGATGAAGGTACATGAGAATAGAGAAAGTTAGTTACACAACGCAGAACTGCACACATTGCATTCTTTACCTGACATAATTAGGAACATTAAATTCAGACGTTTGAGATGGGCAGAGCATGTAGCACTCATGGGCGAATCCAGAAATGCATATAGAGTGTTAGTTGGAAGACCCGAGGAAAAAAGAGCTGCGGGAAGGCCGAGACGTAGATGGGAGGATAATATTAAAATGTATTTGATAGTAGAGACTGGATTAATCTTGCTCAGATAGGGACTGATAGTAGACTTATGTGAGGGCAGCAATGAACCTCTAGGTTCTCTAAAAGCCATAAGTAAGCCCTATAATATAAATAAGGATCAGAGCCCGGACTTATACTTTTATTTTTATTAGGTGTTCGTAGATGGTGAACATGTATGTGCTTGCAGTTTCAGTGTAGGCCTGTATTGTGATTTAAGTCCGAAGTATGTACTGAGTGATCTGTCATATTTTCCATCCATTTTTATTGAGAAGAAAAATTAGACAACCTGCCCACTACCCCTTGCCTTCAATTTGATTGGTGCTGCCAGTGTTTGAACGTATGCCCGTGCTTAGTTGGTACGGTAGGTATAACAACACAGTTGCAGAGCGAGAGGGTGGATATGTTTACCTCCAATCCTGTGCTGCAAGCATTCACTGAACGTATAGTTGATGAGTTGTATGCTGTGAATCAGTTGTTTCATGTTTTACATTCAATTTTATTCTTTACTTTAAACGGTTATGTTTGCCGGTATTCTTGTTCTCAAATTTGAATGAGAGGAAAAGGAATGGTATCTGTTGAAAAAAAAAAGAAGTTATGAACTGTATAAAAGAGTACACCACTAAAAACAAAAATTGCAGTTCCAGCTAAGCAATCCACTAAAGAAGTTTTGAGCTGAAATTGTTGTTTTCTAATGCCAGGCGTTTGACAATAAAGTCATTTGACCTCTTGCACTCCAATATTTTTCAAAGATATTATCATGGTCAGCCACAGAAGCGCAGATTTTGAGGTGTTCCGAATCCATTTCTTGGTTTGAGTTGAGCTGAAATTGTAAATACATCTGTAAATCCTTATCCCGCTCACACTGGGTGAGACACTTAAAACAGGCCACCTGAATAACACAGCTATTTTTAATGATAGAAGAAAACATACTGCTGTTTGGCTTGAAGGGAGACATAATGTGGTATTGATAGTGAGTTTGAAAGCTGATTAGAAAAGGCTCTCTCATTTGTACTGATCTGTTAAACTACTTACTGGCAAATAAATAATTTGAAGAATTCTTAATTTTGTTGATTTCTGTGGAATATTTTAAGTGTCGTGTCTAGTAGTGAATGAAAACATGGATTTAGTGTCATGAATTGGATAAAATGCAATTCGGGAAATGGACTGCAAGTTGAATATTTGAATGATCTAAGAAGAAATTAATTTTGATTTAATTTCGCCTGTAGACAATAGATTTCTCATAATGTAAGATAGAAAAAGCGTATTTATTTACTTCATCGATACCATTCCTATCCATTATTTCTCCACTACTTCCTGTGTGACTTCCATCCAGCAATGCTTTAGTTTAGACTATCTCTCACTCTCTGGAATTGTTTATTTCGTAAAGTTCGTTATTTTAATTCACGACGTGTTTTATACATCCTTGACCTTCAGCGTCACCATATTAGATTGTTCATGTTAATCTTTGTATTACTCTTTCACTCTTTGTTACCTCACTTTTTCCCTTAGTTACGTCATTTTTCCCCTTGTTTAGATTAGTTACATGTTAAACAATGCCAAGTCACAAAAAAAAATGCACCACTTGCACAGCTGTATTGCTGAAGTAAATAATTACTAGATAAAGTTTTTAAAAAATTAGGTACATTTTTTTATTATATCATTTAATAATATCCAAAATTAGCTAGTTTCCAATTATCATTCAGTGTAGCACAGGAAATACTTTTGAATTGTCGGTCAGTGTCATGAGCTTTTCATCTCAGGTCAATAACATGTTTACATGCTGTAAATAAAATAGAACAGTACCCGCAGGAGATGGTGCCACTGGTTATCTGATGGACGTTATCAAGTTGTACTTCTCCTTTCTGTTTCTTCTCGTGGTTATGCCCTCGTTTCTTTTAAAATTCATTGTCTTCTGTAAGATGATAATCCACAAGTAAGACAGTTGCTTTTTCTCTTCCCCTCTACTAGAGGATTACAACTACAATATGAAGAATGCAATTACAATATAAATCCAAGTCGAAAAGATTACCTGATTGATAAAGGCTAGAGTATTGTAGAAGTTCAGAACAAAGAAAGATTTTTTTTTTTTAACCGAAGTACAAATTAAACCTAGAATAAAAAAATTATATAGTGATGAAATTACCGGATATTGAAATATTTTGTGATAGAATAAGAGAACTATTTACAATAAGCCATGTCTGAACAAGTCTCAATTACTGACCAAGTGCCTAGTAAGTTTGCATTTGAATTCAGTTTTATTTCGACAGTCCCTGATGCTGGCAGGTAGCGAATTCCAGAGTCTTGGAGGGCTATTGTGAAAGAGGATGAGTATAAGGAGGTGCGATGGTATGGTATTGTTAGTATTGTTTCATGACGAGAGCGTGTGTTCAGATTATGGTGGGAAGAAAGGTGAGTGAAGCGAGACGACAAGTACGAACAAATAGAAGAGTTCAAGATTTCGAAAAGAATGTAAATTTCTTTTCTTATCTAGTTTAAGCCAACTCTTGCTTCCAGGGTTGGGGTAATATATTTGCGAACATTGCTTACAAAACGCACACACACACATTATGAAAATGTTGAAGTTTTGTTTTGTTGTTGCTGGAAAGGTCAGTCAATAAAATGTCGGCATAGTCAAAATAGGGCAATACAAGCGTCTGCACAAGGGAGTTTTTTTAAACAAGAAGGAAGATGAACATTTATCCTTTTTAGCACATGGATAATAGAATATACTTTTCTCCATGTTTTTGTAATTTGCATTTGTAAACCTATGGATTTATGGGAGAAATGTTGTCTATGTTACAGGATAATGAAAGCGACTTCAGCATCCACAGCATAGCAGGTGCAGACTTGCTTGGAAGGAAATTAAAATTATGGTTTATTTAACGACGCTCGCAACTGCAGAGGTTATATCAGCATCGCCGGTGTGCTGGAATTTTGTCCCTCGGGAGTTCTTTTACATGCCAGTAAATCTACTGGCATGAGCCTGTCGCATTTAAGCACACTTAAATGCAATCGACCTGGGCCAGGATCGAACCTGCAACCTCGAGCACAGAAGGCCAGCGCTATACCGACTACGCTACCCAGGGCGACTGTTTGGAAGATCCTGTCATCACAGCTCTACAAGGACACCAGATACAGCTGCAAGGACCAGTCCTCCACAGTTTCCATGACCTGATGGAGTTTGTCACTGTGCTTGCACAGAGCTCTGCTTCCGCTGCCTGCTGCCAGGATGAAGAAGTGACTTCTGATACAGCTGACGTGAAGGCACCTGGCAGCCACTATGTGGTTGCAGTACTGTCAACCCCCCTGGACGACCAAGATGCTAGTCTCGAGTGTTTTTTTGTGTTGGTGACGAGCATGCAGGTGGTGGTGGTGGTGTTCCTGGGCAACTAGACCACGTGAGGATGCAGCTGGTGCAGCCCACACAGCCAAGAATGCACAGGTGAGACTTGCAAGTTCTTCGTATTTTATGTTATTTTACTTCTTCATTGTACAAATTATAAAGAGAAAATATTTATGTATCCAATGCTTACCTTATATGTGATTGGGTTTCTGCACATTGTGGATAGATGACAGGACCATGATCCATTTTCTAGTTGCACTCCACTTTGACGGGCCATGCTGTACATGATGTGAATCTGTGGAGAGTTACGTCGTGTACTAGGCTGAGTGTATGTGTTCGTGTTCGTGTAGTGTAGGAAATGGGTGATGATGAAGATGAGGAAGGGAGAAGGGGAAACCCAGTGCCAGCATGTAGCTTACTCCTGTCGAATAGCACCAAGGGGGTCACCAAGCTTAACATCCCCATCCAACGGACGAATTAGTATCAACAGCGATACATTTCTTCACTTCATATGCACAGCGGAGAGATTTGGGATTTAACCCAAGCATATTGGTGCACAATCTATTGATTAGAAGTTGTGAACCGCTCTCTCTCCTAGTCCTGAGGTAGATATTTTACATGAAGATTTCTGACCCACTGGGGATTGAACTCGGGCCGGCTAGTCTGGAGGCAGATATGTTACAACAAAATTAACTCAGCGGACTGAAAAGAAAATATTGATGCTGCAAAAAGATTGGTATAAATGTCGTAGAGGCATGAAAATACAGTAGAGCATTGATTATCCGAATATTCATCAACCGAAACATCAACCAAAAGCGTTCCAGTCGACAAATTCAAATTTGCGCGCGCGCGCCATCTAGACGTTTTGCTAGTGCTGTTTGCGAGATTTGGCGGCTAAAAGAGTCTCAGCAAAAAAAAAAAAAACTAGGCTAGTCATTTCTCTGTGTTATTTGTAAGACGTGTGATACAAAATATATAATGTATGTACAGTTTTATGTTTATTATCAGTAGGGCTAAGATTTTGATGAAATTGCATCTTTTTTCTAGTAAAGCCAGAAACATAGCTGCTTTAGTATTTATGTTATGTGATAAACTGAGTGTTTTAAGACATATTTGTTAGGGCATTTTTTTTGCATTTTTTGCCTGTTTCAACTCATAAGAGCATCTTTTGTTTTATTCGGTAATTTTTGACGCATTTTCATTTAATTTTGGCCATAAATCCCCATTATTAATATAAAATAATGTTTATTTCCTTTGATATTTGTCTACATATTTTGTCCATTAATAATCATTATTTTTTTACTTGATTATTTAACGACGCTTATCAACTAAGAGGTTATTTAGCGTCGATGGAATTGGTGATAGCGATATGATATTTGGCGAGATGAGACTGAGGATTCACCATAGATTACCTGACATTTGTTTTACAGTTGGGGGAAAAACCTCGGAAAAATCCCAACCAGATAATCAGCCCAAGCGGGAGTCGATCCCGTGACCGAGTGCAACTCCGTATCGGCAGGCAAGTGCCTTAACCGACCAAGCTACGCCGATGGGTAATACTCATTATTTTGTATAATATTTTAATTGTTTTTCTTCATAAATATTGCCATTTTAATGTAGTACACTCCAACCACCCCTTCAATACGGACTCCTCTATACCTGCTAATTCTGAATAAGAGCAGCCTTGTGGTGGACTACATGGAAATTATATCAGGTAAAATAATTAATTAAAGTGTACCACTTGGAAAAAATTATGTAAAATTAGATAAACTTAAATGTTGGTACTATCCGTAGAATTTAATTTAATTACTAAGTAGTACAAAACCTCTTTTCCTACTAAGCCAATTATGTAAGATCAATTTTTAGAGCATTTTTAAGGGTATTTTTGAAAGATTTTTAGGTCATAAATGCATTGTTTTAGGACATTTTTTCATGATTTATAGGTCATCAAAATCCTAGCCCTAAATATCAGTGTGTGTTTGTTTCATACTGCTCCTATGATACCGGTACAATTTGTTTTCATAAATGATCAGTTATCTGAAAAATCAGTTACCCGAAAACCCCCCATCCCCAATTGTTTTGGATAATCAATGTTCTACTGTACTGCAAACGCAATAAACACAATTAAAATAAGAAGCGTGCTTTTTGCTCCTTGTTTTCTTTAAAAATCCAGGAAGGTTTCATTCAGTCTGTAACCAATATGAAATAACTCCAACTACATATGCCCATCCAACCATTACTAAAACTGCAAAATCTTGTTGAAACCATAAATGTTGGGTCCTCTACAGAACTTAAGGAAGTTACCACAAAAAATCAGTTGACAAAAAAAACTTACCACTTTTGGCTCTTGAGACTATCTATACCAGACACTCTGGAGCTGAATGGCTACATCTCTATACTGGCGGATCCAAAATAACCGGACATACAATCACGGGAACTGCAATTTTCAGCAGTCTGTTCTCATTGTATATTCCTGTAGAGCAGTATACATAAGTCTACGCTGGAGAAGTTCAAGCAATCAAAGTGGCACTACAACAGCTTACAGCCCACTAAGACAAATTTCATAATGCTATCATTATTTCAGACTCAGAATCGGCTATCCAATCTATCAGCCAACTTTTCCGGTCCAGTTCAGAAGAAATAAAAGAGATCCATGATACACTTGAAGTCCTTGTCGCAAACAACAAAACACGTCTCGAATGGATACCTGGTCATTGCTCAGTCTACGGATATGAATAAGCAGATGCCTTGGCTAAGAAGAGAGTTCAGCTTCCATTAACCTATTCTAAACCAATACCATTCCAATCCGTGAAAATCTCTATAAAATAACTATTCAAAACACAGCACCTACAAGATATATCTTCAAGAACAGCTGACAAGCACTGGAAAGAATTAGTTCTGGATACACCAACTCATCCAAGAAGAAGCGCAGTTGCACTCTTTCGTCTATCAACAGGGCATGACTTACTGGCAAAACACCTCTCCTGTCTTGGAATAATGCAGGTCCATCCTGCATAACTGTGTAAATGCACCACTGATGCGGACTGACATCATCTCATAACATGTCCTGGCCTATAGTCCCATATAGAAGTGGAGCACTACTGGGAGGCCAGAAAGAAGATGTCGTTTTATAATTAATTATTGTTGTTTTCTTTGAGGGTTTATGATATAATCAATGTACCAGCCATTAGGTAAATAAATAAATTATATTTCATCACATTTGTAACCCCTTGAAGTCAGTTTCTCATTGCGAATTAATTATTTATATATATATATATATATATATATATATATATATATATATATATATATTACCGCGATGAATTGTATTTTCAGTGATATACGATTGATTTCGAATTTCATTTTGATAACTTTTTTTAGATTTTGTTTCATTCTTCAGGACATGGCATGATCTTTGTTTCTATCTGCTTCTCTGTTTTCTTTCGTTTGACTGCCTCCATTGTGGTCAGCATGCTAGCTTTCCAGATCTGAAGGTCCTGGGCTAGATTTCTGGGTTTTGCTCTCGGGGAATTTTCTTTGAAGAAAAATATTCGCTCTGTGTCTAGAGTCTGGAAATTTGTATCAATTCGCATGTGATTGTGCCAGATTATGAATTAACGAGTTTTTTAATAAAATACAGGGTGGACTGCTCGAATGTACCTAATTTCAGTTGTATGTGACTGGTGAACGGTTGAAGATAGAACCTTATGGTAACGTTTACATGAGAGGAAAACTCAACAAGTTTTGAATTCTGTCGGTAGATGGTGCGCAGACACGGTTTCTTTTCGTAGATTGTATCAATTGTCAAAATGGCGACACTGCAGATGAAAGCACAAACTGTGTTGTGGTATACGGAGTTTAAATCAATTGTTTGAGTTCAAAGGGAGTATTGGTGAGTGTTTAACCATGATGCTTCAACTGCTAAAAGCATTAAGAAGTAGGACGATGCATTTTTAGCTAGAGGATCGGTGTAGAAGAAGCATGGTGGTGGTCGTGGAACATCCGATGAAATGGTTGCAAATGTTCAAGCCACGTATGAGCGAAGCCCGTGGAAGTCATTAAGAAGAGCTTCGCGGGAACTTCAAGTACCAAAATCAACATTGCAACGAATTGTCCACAAACGTCTGAAACTGTACGCATACAAGTGCAGTTAATGCAACGTCTGGAGCCGGATGACAAACCCAAACGAGTGGAATTCGCCAATACGATGCTAGACCATCTTGGCACTGATCCTGATTTTATGTCCAAGATTTTCTTCTCGGACGAAGCTACCCCAGTCATAGATCTTCGTGATCTTCAGGAGCGGGGTCCAGGGGTTTTCCCTCAACCCAATATGAACAAATGCTGGGTAACTTTTGGTGCTGGACCCCGGACTCATTTCACTGGCATTATCACCTTCATCTCATTCAGACGCTAAATAACCTAAGATGTTTGTAAAGTGTCGTAAAATAACCAACTAAAAATAAAATAAAATAAAAAATTTGAACATATGACTTTTTATTAATTGCTCAATTTCATTCACGTAATATATATTTTATTGGCTGCAATTAGGTTAGGTTATCTGTGGGAGTGGGAAACATAGATGGTGGGGTATCTATGTTTTCAAAATATCGCTAGCCGACCAATGTCAGCTATGCCTTATTTCGAGCTTTACTCCGTGCTAAAGGAAAGTATTTTCCATAGCTCGACAAACGCATTATATATTTCTCGCTGTATTGTATTACGGGCTTAAATGTGTACTGTGAATATTGTGTAATAAAAATATATATTGACGTAATTTAAAGTAGAAGTACATATTTGAGGATCCATTTTACCTTGAATTTTTTTTTTTCGTATTTATTTAACGCATTTTGTCCGAATCGGTTCAGATCCCATGAAGTTATGTGCGTAAAATGGCTACTATACTATAGTTTTCGAAGCTTGTTTTGCCCCACCTATCTCGCCGGCCTTGAGATTCCGACTAGCTTCTTGCTGACGTTTAGAGTTACAGGACTTCTTTGTCTATACCAGCGCTGGGCATCGGGAGCGGAACTACACTCTAAACGGGGAGCTTAATATTCAAATTCATCCGTATTGTATTGTATTTATTAACATTCCATGGTATTCATACATGCTTACAGCTAGAATATGGAACAAGTCAAAAAACTTAATACTATTATAAAAATCTTAATTTATAGTCACAGTCTAGATGAAATATATACAGACGAGATTTACAATATAGTATACTAGTACAACACATAGTTTTAGTATCAATTTCATGAAGTGTTATTGAATGTCATGAATTCACCTACAGAATAGAAGGCGTGAGAAATTAGGTACTTCTTTAATTTGGCCCTAAATAATTTTATGTTTTGAGTTTCATTTTTTATCTCGATAGGGAGGCTATTAAAACTTTTTGCTGCCATATAACGCACTCCTTTTTGATAGCACGATAGACTTGCCGATGGAGTATGAAAGTCATTTTTTTGACGTGTATTTATGCTATGAACTGTTGAATTAGTTACAAAGTTTTCATGATTACATACGAGGAAGACTATTAATGAAAAGATATACTGACAAGCCATGGGCATTATTTGTAGTTTTTTGAAAATAGCCCTACACGATTCCCTAGATTTGGCACCAACTATTATTCTAATTACTCTTTTTTGTAATAGAAATATATTGTTACTATCTGTGGAATTTCCCCAGAATATTATTCCAAAACTCATTACCGAGTGGAAGTATGCAAAGTATATTGTTTTTAAGATATTGATATTTACTATCTTTTGCATAGATCTAATAGCAAAACAAGCTGAATTTAGTTTGGGGGTAATTTCTTTAATATGATTTTTCCAATTTAACACATTATCGATGTTTAAGCCAAGAAATTTGGTTGTTGTTGTTTCTAATAGGGATCTATTATTAATTATTGCGCTAGAAATTTGCGACGTTGAATTTGGACAGGATTTAAATTGAATTATGTTAGTTTTATTACAATTTAATACTAATTTATTGACTGAGAACCAGTCACATCCGTCACTGAATCAACGCTGCGCGGTGTTCGGCGGGGAAGAAAGGGGATGAAGAGAAATCATATGGCTCCCCGTGAGAGAGTAGAATCCGTTCTTGCTGCCCAGCCATGGTCTATACACCTGTATACTTTTCGTTTAGCTATGTGTTTGTCTTCAAAAGTTATTATTTTTTTTTTATTTTAGTAGGTTATTTTACGACGCTTTTTCAACATCTTAGGTTATTTAGCGTCTGAATGAGATGAAGGTGATAATGCCAGTGAAACGAGTCCAGGATCCAACACCGAAAGTTACCCAGCATTTGCTCATACTGGGTTGAGGGAATACCCCGGAAAAAACCTCAACTTGTCCCGACCGGGAATCGAACGGGCAATATCAAGCTCCGCAACAGAAAAGAAACCCTTCGTCAACCTTGTATCAAAGTGCGCAACTATCTTCCCACATTGGTTACCCCCACTCTTTCACATCACTACTAAGCAAATTCTCTTCACACTTCAGAGTAAATGAATTAGTAATGTCAATATTGTGTACTCCGTTCTAGGCCTAGGACTACTTGTAGAGCTTCATGAACCTCTTGCTAGTTTTAAGTAGTCTTGGATGAAGTTTTCGTCTTTGCTTGTATAAGTTCCTTCTTGTTAGATTTATATCTCTGGTCGTTATTTTCTCGCTTGTTCTTGTGGGGCTGAGCATATTTCTCTCTTGATTAATTTTGAAGGTCTGTCGAACAAGTCTTCTTCACTGGCTTTGCGTTTCGCGGGATTTGTAATCATGTGACGGTGTGCAGTTACATCTTTTCATGGTTGTGATTTCTTCTTGTATTTAAAAAGAATGTCATCTTCAACAGTTGTCACTATTTTGGCATTATACATTTTCACTGTGTTCTTCTTTGTTCTTCCAGTACTTTCTGTATTTATATCCATCAACTACAGTTAATTCCTTCCCCTTTCCTTTTGACTATACATTTTAATCGTGTTCTTGTAGTTGCTGCAAGCAGAGGTACGTACAAAATGAACAGTGCGCCTGCTGTGGAGGAGTAAGTGTGTAAAATATATAATAGGATGCGAAACTGCGGTCAGCACCATCTGGATTTGGGGGTTTGAAATAAGGTGATCAGCGCCCAACGTCGTAGGTGATGAATATTAGAACTACATGTTGGGTACATTACCCAGAGTTCACTATTTATCCGTTCGAGATATTGCTGTACGGAAGAGTCGAAGAGCCGAGATGGCGGACTGAAACTTGCTATTAAGTGAACATAAAGTGATACGTGTGTGTATAAGCAGTGTATGTTAAACAGTGATGTTTATGGACGTTGTAAAATTAGAGTTGTTGAATGTATTGTAAAGTAATAGTAATATAATAAATTGAACTATCTAAGTAGTTCTTGCAGACTTTTCCATTGTGCTGTACAATAAATACCCAAAGAATACAATCCCAATTATCTAACCTTTTGCTTTATTTTTTGTCTGTCTGGTTATATTTTAATCGTGTAGTGTAAAACACATCGTCTCTTTTGGCTCCGGTAAGAATTTTCAGTAGAATATGCTGTGAGGAATGTTTTATTTTAAATTGGGTTAGTTTTGAATATCGATGAAGGTGGGAGGGAATACTTTCTGCACAGTTTAACATTTTCGTCACCAGGTGCGCTGCTAAATGCATGGATAATTACTCTTTTCGCTATTTGGTGTGCTGCTAGATGTAATAACGCCCCTCCCAGAAATAGATGGCAGCAAGATCAATTTCTACAACAGCGCCTCTAGTATCTGTTACGGGAAACTCATTAAGTTTCGCATCCTATTATATATTTATCCATGGTAGTAGCTTTGCGCAGAGTAATCAGTGCTGCGCGCGCACACGGAAAATAGTACCCGAGCTATCACATTAGGGGAGGGGAAAACGGTGGGGGTAGTTATTGTTGTGACCGCGAAGCATATTTGCGGAGTTTGAATATATATTTGCGGAGCTTGATAACACCGAATCAAACCCGGGCCACCTGGTTTCGCGGCCAGACGCGCTAACCGTTACTCCACAGGTATGGACATTCAAATGTTATAAATGATTCTAATGTAACATGTTTTTTAAACCTTTTTACTGAGTGGTTGGCAACCTAGCGTGCTAAATACAAAGACGTAGAGTTACGTCTAAAAGTTACTACTCGTATCACTGGACTATCGGAAATGGACTTGGATCGTATGAATTTTCTCCACGTAGCTATACAGCTTGAGCCAAAAAGGGGAATTATCTTTACAGACGAATAATCTGATAATGAGTAGGAAAACATTCATAATATAGTATAATGTAATAATGTATGGTCAAAGGAATAAACTTTAATAGGTCTTGTATTAAAGCGTCATGTTATACTGTGAATATTATCTACACATACTATCAAACTCCGCCTTAATACGGTTCCATACAATATAACATTATGAGCTTTGTGCACGCAATTTCACGTGCCAACGGACACTTCAATTGTCGTTGAAGAAATTATCTACTTTTCAAAACTATAGTACAAGAATTCTTGTCTATATGTTCGCATACACATGTAGAAAAGAAGCATTTTTAAAACGGAAGTAGTCTGCGTAATTTTACAGCATTGTAGTGCAGAAGATAATGAGAGTGAAATGTGGAGAGAATAGAAAACGCAGAACTAATATTAGCATCTTGCCTACTAGAGAGAACTCACTCACACAAGAATGCTCGCATACATAGTTTTGATGTTATGTTACACGGTAAAAGCATCATCGGATAACGAACACCATTTGCTGCAATGTCTGCAAGACATCGCCGTCCGAAACTTCATACCAACTCGTCCGCTCGTTATCTCCTTTTGTTCCTCACAGATTAGCAGCAATCAAACTATTACGGAAACTATAACGGAAAATTTTCATAAAATGGAACGATGGTCAATGCTTGTGTATGACGTACATCTTACAGTAAGTCAAGATTCTGGTGATAAACACGGCAGTTATATTTTACTACAACAATCGGGAAGCGTTGCACAGAACCTGAGGCATCAGATTGCGACGCTTAAAGACACTTTTGGATGGAATCCCAGATCAAATTTTGTGATAGTGATTCAAACACAGAAACCTAAAAAACTAAAGCAGCTGTTAAAGGAAATTGTGCGTCAATTGTGGCTGTCAAATATTGTCAATTTCGTAATCCTGATTTCTAACTCAACTCATCCTGTTGTGACTGCTTACTCATGGTTTCCCTATAATCCTACAGTTCTATGTGGTGGTGTAAAAACTCCGGTTTTTTTGGACAAGTGTATCAAAGACAGTGAAGGAAATGCTTACTTCTTGAACAATGCATCGCTATTCCCTCCTAAAGTCCCACAAGATCTTCATGGCTGTACCATTACAGTTTCAACTTTCGAACTAGAACCTACTGTTATGAGGCATGCCATCAATAACGAAGGCTACGCCAGAGGGTGGATGTACGAGGACGGTTTAGAGTTACGACTACTGAAAGTTCTCCTGGAAAAGATCAACATGTCGGCAGTTTTCCGTCAAGCGATACCAAATCCTTGGGGGAAAATATTCAAGAACGGAACCTGGACAGGCATTTTAGGGGAAGTTCAACGTCGAGAGTCAGATGTGGCCTTCGGAGGAGTGATAATAGACGAATGGCGGTGGAAGGCAGTGGATATGACCATACCCTACATATGGGACAGCATGAAGTGGCATGTACCTTGTGCCAAGCCAATGCTGCGATGGATGAGTCTCACAATGGTGTTCACGCCCACATTGTGGGTTGTATTCGCCATTGTCTACGTCGCGATGTCCTTTTTCATGTGGCTGCTCGTCAAAATTCACGGATGGCTACGACAAAAGAAAAGCCAGTACTATTCCAGCCTCGTCAAGTGTTTTCTATATATGTGGGGCGTAATCTTAGGAGTGTCTTCTCCAGACGAAGTTCCTTCCTCCTCAACGATCAGATACGTGTTCTTTATGTGGCTTGTGTTCTGTCTGGCTTTCAACACAGTTTACCAAACATATTTGACAAGTTTCCTCATAGATCCCGGCCTCCAACATCAACTCTCCTCCGAAGATGAGATCCTCAATTCTGGCTTGAAGTTCGGGTACCACACGTTGTTCACGTTGAGGTACAAGGATCTGACTCAGAAACGATACAGTAGAAGCACACTCTGCACGAACATAACTCTGTGTCTCAAGAGACTGGCTGAAAAAGGGGACTACGCCTTCTTAACTTCTGACACCTTAAGCAAACATATGAGAGCGTACAAGTACATGGACTCGAGTGGGAAGCCTTTGTTCTGTAATCTAGACGACAGTTTTGCCCATGTGTGGTACGCAATGTGTTTTCAGAGAGGAAGCCCTTTTCTCGATCGTTTCAATTTCATAATCCGTTGTGTGTTACAAGCGGGACTGATCGACCAATGGCAAAGAGAGCTGAAGTACAAAGGAATATTGTATGGGAAAAAATATCACGATTATCATACGGAAAATGACGACGAATATCAAGTTTTGTCTCTGTCCCACTTACAGTCGGTGTTCTATGTCCTTGCGTTGGGGAGTTTTCTTTCATGCATAGTTTGTCTCTGTGAAGTTGCAAGATACGCTCAGAAAAGTAATAAAGTTAGACTTTTGTACAGAAAAATATGTGCGAAATAAAATAAAAACGTGATGTATTAATACTTTTCCATATTAGTATGATCCTGGTTTTTTTTTACAGAGAAAAAAAAAGTAGCGTACTGGACGAGGTCACTTATGACTTCCATGGATGGAATTAGTGGAATTAAGCTAAAGTACATATTGACATATTAAATAAACTTACTGGTACGAATAGAGTTTTTGTCAGGTTAAATACATCATCTTCTCACAACTCATGCAACATATATTTTATTCATGCTTTACGAAACTTTCAGGCTCATGTTTTAGGTCAATATTACAAAGTGAAAACATACAGGGTGTAAAAAAAAGTATTCAGTATTTTAGGAGGTGATAGTATGCATCAAAATAAGAATATAATGTCTAATAAACATGGGTCCTACTTTCTGAGATCTGAACACTTGTTCATAGGAGGTGCTCAATATGACGTCCGTTCATGACAATGCATTTCTCTGCCCTACAATACAGCAGACTACCAGAAAATCATACTATAGGACACCCTTGGCATGGAATAATGATACATCGCAAGGAATACTGAAAACAAAAGTTTGGTTGCGGATATGAGCGGGGTTCAGCAGAGATGGTGTTGTGAATTTTCGTTATCGGCATGTGTGGGCTGATGAAAATCCTCATGCAGTTGAAGAAACAAGGCATCAGCACCGATTCTCAGTCAACATATGGGCAGGCGTTCTTGGTGAAAGATTAAGACGGCCTTTCAAGACTTTCTTATTAACGTACTGCCTGCTTGCTGGAGAATGGGCCATGTCAGCAGGACTACAGATGTGGTTCATGCAAGATGGCGCACGAGCACATTTTCTCCGCAATGTGCGTGAACACCTGACGCTGACATTTCAGGACCACTGCAGTGGTCGGGGAAGCCCCACACCTTGGGCTGCTCGTTTCCCAAACCTAAAGCCTCTAGACTTTTGGTTATGGGGACACATGAAAAGATCAGGCCAATTTCAAAGAATGCGTGATTCCTCATGCCAAAGGACAGATGAATGCATTGCCATGAATGGACGTCAGATTGAGCTCCTCCTATGAAGAAGTGTTGTAGGACCCATGTTTATTAGACATTATTTTCTTGTTTTGATGCATACTAGCACCTCCTAAAATATTGGATACTTTTTAACACCCTGTATATTCCACAAAAAAAAAATAAGTGAGGTGTATATCAACGATGCAAGACTTCACTTGTAAACTATTAAATCATAGGACTGTTTGTAGAATCAATAATTTCTCATATTAGTCTTCTTGCATCGCGTGTAGTTGTCACGACGGGATATACAAAAGCGTATTGAATTGTAAATCTAAGTAATTTGCATGACAGAGCATTCTATTGTTTGCTTTGGCGATGTAATCACTTCCACGACGACATGCAAGTCTTCTTGCGGAAAAACAGTTCGTTAGAAGGAAAGATTATCTATCAGATGCATTCAATAAAGACCTGTATGATGTCATATAATTTAAATTACCGTATATGAAATAATACCCATACTTATGTTCTCTAGATTAAAAACAAAAAACATGTATTTATTCCTGCAAATCTTTTCAAAGCCAATATCCGAGTCCCATAAAAACTTACATATATATATATATATATATAATTTTTATTTTATTGGATTATTTTACGACGCTGTATCAACATCTAGGTTATTTAGCGTTTGAATGAAATGAAGGTAATAATGCCGGTGAAATGAGTCCGGGGTCCAGCACCGAAAGTTACCCAGCATTTGCTCGTATTGGGTTGAGGGAAAATCCCGGAAAAAACCAGGTAACTTGCCCCGACCGGGATTCGAACCCGGGCCACCTGGTTTCGCGGCCAGACGCGCTGACCGTTACTCCACAGGTGTAGGGTGTCTTATTGAAGAATGTGGAATACTTCAGGATAATGTATTTTGGGCTAATCTACATCGATTTAATCTGATACACCCATGTCCGAAATGTAAGAGTTGGGAAGTTATTGATGGACGAACTTTTAAACGGGAAAAGGCATTATAGACGTATTTCTACGTTTTAGAACATTCTGATATGATACATTATTGAAAATGCTGCATCTTGTATTGTTACAATAAGTTTATTTCAAATTAAGTTCATACTCGGTAAGAAAATAAAATAATTACACAGGACAAATTTCTAAGGTTGCCGCGACATACCGTATGAATTACGAAGATGTGTGGTGTTCTTCTCGCGTAAGCATGGTTTTGGTCCTGTTTTTAAGGGACTTTTTTTTAGTATGTTATTTAACGGTGCTGCGTCAACTACTAGATTATTTAGCATCGAAGAGATTGGCGATAGCGAGAAGATTTCAGCGAGATGAGTACGAGGACTCGCGTGGGATTACCTGACATTTGTCCTGTAGTTTGGAAAAGCCTTGTAAAAACCCCCAACCAGGTAATCAGCCCGAACGGGAATCGAACCCACACCCGAGAGCAGCTCCGGCTCAGCAGGCAAATGCGCTATTGTGTGAGGTATACCGATGGCTGACGGACTGCCAGAAGCCTACTGTACCTCCAAATTTCAATAAGTAAACACGTTATGTATTAAATCATGATTATTTTTGGAGTAGGAGGTGTAATACGTTATTAAGTCATCTAATAAGCAATGTCGGGTTTTCAAGTTTGGTGTTTTGTTAGACCAAGGTGACCAGACGTCCTCTTTTGTCCGGACATGTCCTCCTTTTTAGGCCTTTGTCCGAGGTCCGGGCGGATTTTTTTTAAAAATCCAGAAATGTCCTACTTTTCGTAACTTGTATGCCTGATATTTTGAAATTATCTGATTTGACGTCTCTTTTCAAGTAAATTGCCTGTAGGTGGCAGCAGCATCGACGGAATATATTCTTAGCCAACGATCATATCTCTCTCTGCTCCTTTTTGTTATGGTCGTTGCTCAGAGGTAGTTATACTTGTGTTTTTTTTTTAAAGATGGGACATGACAGTGAAGCGGCCGAGCTTGGAACTACAGTGTCATGTTGCCAATATTGACTACCACGCTGCCAGCTGATGGAAGCTTTAGCAATTGTCGTTAAGTAGCTGACATTAAAATATTCATTGACAATTGACGCGAAGGTAAGAAAACAATACAAAAATCGACAGAGAATCAAAGACGAAACATACCAATGCTAACATTGTGTGCACAAATGTCGCCAAGAGAGCTATTAACCACTCGCCACGTGGGAACTATAAGTTTGGCAACTCAGCCGTTGTTTCCATAGCAACAGGCCTATCACGCTATGTGACATTCAGTTGCTTTTCCGATCGCAACGTTCCTGTCATGTCCTATCTTTCAAAAAAACAAGTACAGTAAATCCAGAAATCGAGTTTGATCAAAAACCCTGTATATAATACTATACAAGGTCTTTGGAGTTGATATGCACTGATAGAAATAAAATTACATAAATTTGAACAGTGGAGTAATGTTTAGCGCGTCTGGCCGCGAAATCAGGTGGCCTGGGTTCGATTTCCGGTCGGGCCAAGTTACCTGGTTGAGATTTTTCCGGGGTTTTCCCTCAACCCAATATGAGCAAATGCTGGGTAATTTTCGGTGCTGGACCTTCGGACTCATTTCACCGGCATTATCAACTTCATCTCATTCAGACGCTAAATAACCTAAGATGTTGGTAAAGTGTCGTAAAATAATCTATTAAAATAAAATAAAAAACTTAAACATCTGACTTTTTATTAATTGTTCAATTTCATTCACGTAATATACATTTTATAGGCTGCATTTAGGTTAGGTTATCTGTGGGAGCAGGAAACATATATAGCTATGTTTAAAAAAAAACCGCTAGCCGACCAATATCAGCTTTACTCCGTGCTAAAGGAAAGTATTTTCTATAGCGCGGTAAACGCAATACATATTTCTCGCTGTATTGTATTACGGGCTTAAATCTGTACTGTAAATATTGTGTAATAAAATATATCTTGACGTAATTTAAAGTACAAGATAGTCCTAAGTCTAAATCAAAGTACATATTTTCTGTCCTCTTTTTTCGAACAATGTCCTTTTTGAAGCTTTGTATTCGCATTTTTTATCGATGAGAATCTGGTCAACCTGTGTAATCCTAATGATTCTTCTTTAGTTAGAAAATGCAATTTAGAGGACGCTATGATTATTGCGTATTGTGAGCATGTAACGCTTAGAAAATCATACAGAAATTGTACATATGTTATCTCATGAATTGACACCTGAACAGTCTTAACGCAGAATGGATCTGCCGTCAGTTTATTGCTAATCCCATGGATGAGGTAGACTTATCAGGGCAATTGTTACATGTGATGAAGAATGGGTATATTACCTCAACTCTTACATCTTAAAATAATGGTTCGATCCCCTTTAGCCTGCCAAAGTCTTCGTTATACAAAATCGCCTCGGCCCCAAAGTAATGTTACGTGTCTGGTGGAATTTTGAAGGTGTGATTCACTGGAGTTTGTTCCAAACGAACGTACAGTCGATGCGAATCTTTAATCTCAACAGCTAGAACGAGTTCATAAAGGTTTGAGGGACAGATACCCGGTATTAGTTAATCGCATTAGAATTATCTTGCAAGAGGACAATACCATACCCCATGCCGCTCCAACAACCATAGAAAAAGTCCAGGAATTGGGAGGACCTGCTACCACATGGCCCAGATCTTACGCCTTCAGATTACCATTTGTTTCTATGCATAGCCACTTCCTACGTATAAGAAATTTCCAAAACTTAGAAGCCATTGAAATGGGTATTACCGAATTCTTCACATAAAAATCAGAAACTGGTACCGTCTCGTGATAACAAAGCTCGCTGAACGATGGCTCAAGACCGTAGAATCTAATGGCCTTTACTTTGAAGATCAAATTAATTTCTTATCACAACACACTCCACCTAACATTTTTCTCCAAAACCGACATTGCTTATTGGACAGTATCTGTAAAACTAAAATTAAAGCTGTCTTGGAAATAGAATATTAAAAATATATGGCTGACAAAATCGCATCTTAAGGTCCTACGTAAGCTGTTAGAGATCGGGTCGATCCCAGGACCATAATGTATTCCCGTAACGATTAGGTTAATTATACTTGGTAGAAAATGAAATTAATGAATATGATAATATATGACTATCTCAAGTAATGACATTGCGTCATATTGGCCACATGGCTATGGAATCCAGTTGCGTATAATTATTATAGTTATAGTGTTGGTGAATTATTGAAGAGGAGATAGATCATTACGGAAGGAAGAGAAAGAATGCGACAATGGAAAACGCGGATAAAAATTAAAAAAAAATTGGCAGGTGCATAGCTTTACTATGCTGCATATCTTTACGTAGAACTACGTGTGGATACGATCACCTATTGACAGATGCATAGCTTTACTATGCTGCATATATTTACGTAGAACTACGTGTGGATACGATCACCTATTGACAGATGCATAGCTTTACTATGCTGCATATATTTACGTAGAACTACGTGTGGATACGATCACCTATTGACAGATGCATAGCTTTACTATGCTGCATATATTTACGTAGAACTACGTGTGGATACGATCACCTATTGACAGATGCATAGCTTTACTATGGTGCATATCTTTACGTAGAACTACGTGTGGATACGATCACCTATTGACAGATGCATAGCTTTACTATGCTGCATAAATTTACGTAGAATTACGTGTGGATACGATCACCTACTTAACTTTACTATGCTGCATATATTTACGTAGAACTACGTGTAGATACGATCACCTATTGACAGATGCATAGCTTTACTATGCTGCATATATTTACGTAGAACTACGTGTGAGTACGGTCACCTATTGACAGATGCATAGCTTTACTATGCTGCATATATTTACGTAGAACTACGTGTGGATACGATCGCCTGTTGATAGATCCATAGCTTTACTATACTGCATATCTTTACGTAGAAATACTTGTGAGTACGATCACCTGTTGACAGATGCATAGCTTTACTATACTATATATCTTTACGTAGAACTACGCGAGGGTAATGCGAGAAATGAAAAAAGCGGGATATAAGGCTAACTAGAGGGACACAAGGAAAAGACAAGAGGAATACAAGGAGAAGACAAGGAAGATGTGACGATGAATTCCCAAGTTACCTTACGTATCTACTGAGGAGAAACACGTAGTTTACGTCAAAAGAGAGAGTAAAACATGCAAGATGGAGAAGTATAAGTTATGATTTGGGTTAGGGATGAATAGTGAGACAGTCCAATCATACTTATGCCATTGTTGTGGGCCCAATGCGCTATCTCCAAATTTATACTATACGTGGGCGCACTTTGTCAGGGTCAAGGTTCTTTTACGTGCCTGAAATCAGCGGCACTTTACTTCCGTCTCGGAGGAAGCCGTTCTAAGGCATTTATCGTCCTTTGAATTTCATTTGTCCACAACAAGATTTGAACATGCAAACTTCGATACAACGACTACATTGGTAACAGACAGACCGCCGTGGAAAAAGAAAATTATGATAAAAGAGTGATGTAAGAATGGGAAAAGGAACAGGGCAAATAATGAGAAACATGAGACATAGAAGAGACTTAAATCACAGCTATGGACGGTTGTTTAGTCAACTGTCCGGAGACAGGTTTGAACCTTACAATGATTCCAACAAGGCACCAATTATGAGGCAACTAGGCCAAGTGATAATGGGATAGGGTGGCCAGTTTCTTTCCCCCTCCATTGCACACATCGCTGATTAGCTACATATCATACTAATCAGACTTCAGATGTATACAAACAATTGTTCTTCCTCTGACACATATCGTCAAGTGTATTGCCTGGTAATAGATGTCATATTAGCCAGAACCTCAGACAGATGCACGGTATATTACTGTATATTTCAAATTTCAAATTTTCAATTTCAAATTTATTCACAATTTACATTTGTAATTATACATATGAATAGATACTCGAAATGAGCATAATGCTCGTGCTCGTGTACTTTGTAACTAATTCAACAGTTCATAGCATAAATACACGTCAAAAAAATGACTTTCATACTCCATCGGCAAGTCTATCGTGCTATCAAAAAGGAGTGCGTTATATGGCAGTAAAAATTTTTAATAGCCTCCCTATCGATATAAAAAATGAAACTCAAAACATAAAATTATTTAGGGCCAAATTAAAGAAGTACCTAATTTCTCACGCCTTCTATTCTGTAGGTGAATTCATGACATTCAATAACACTTCATGAAATTGATACTAAAACTATGTATTGTACTAGTAGACTATATTGTAAATCTCGTCTGTATATATTTCATCTAGACTGTGACTATAAATTAAGATTTTTTGACTTGTTCCATATTCTAGCTGTAAGCATGTATGAATACCATGGAATGTTAATAAATACAATACAATACAATACAGTCCAGTAGTCTACATAAATTTTACAGAGATCAATAATAATGTTGATGATAGAAATAATAGTAATAATAATAATAATAATAATAATAATAATAATAATAATAATAGAATAGCCGTGACGGAGATGATAGAACGATAGTAATACAGATTAATTCATTAATAATAATAATAATAATAATAATAATAATAAAACAAAAATATTTACAATAATGAAATAAATACTAAGACGGATAAAATAAAATATAAAACCACTTAGCGAGAGTTAACACAACTTAATTAAGCATGCAATAACCAGGAAAAAAATGACGAACTCTAAAATCAACAGAAAAGTTCGTTGTATCGCAGACATCAATCGCCGTACTGACATTGTGTTATGTATTAATGGTAATAGTAGGGGGGAGCCGAAAGTCTACGTAACTGACGTTCTCTTCGAATCTTCTCATACAATCATGGGACGTTAATGCTGAAAAACATAATGTCTACGAGTCAAACTGTTCATTATTACCAGGATAAATACAAATAATACTGAAATATATTAATCAAGTTTCAGTTATAGATCTCCCCTTTTGTGCAAGAGGTATCATATCAAAATATTTTATGAATGGCGGGGAAAATATAAATTTCAATAACTCTCTAATGACAGAGATAGTGACAAGTACAATCAAGTGTATCTGTGGCGATGCTAAGAAATCATTTATTGGAGATATACATACACTGTTATTAATTTAAAAAATGTCCATTTATATTTATTATAATGTTTTATCTTATAGGTTACATGCATCAGATAAATACAATAAATATTAGTAACATATAATGCTAGTAACACTTAGAATAATAATAAAATTTATCAAATATCATACAAACATTTTCACTTTATTTTTAAACTTAAGAATGTGTAAATTGCTTAGTTCTGGATTATTTTTTAATACTGAATTGTATAGTCTTGGTCTATAAAAACTGTAAATCCCACATGTATGTGTATATGTGCCTTTGAAAGGAAACCACGAAATCTAGTTAATTCAGATGCTTTTGACTTGCGGTCTCAATCAAAAAGAAGTAAAATATAAATATAATCTATGACGTTATAGACCACTTGCTAACCGATCGTGTACACAAGCTCTCATATTCATCACGCAACCGCAAAGTCAAAGGTCATGGTGAGCATTGACTAACCGACAGTAATTCTGACTACAGAAACGATTTCACTTTAAAGAAACGTACGGGAGACACACCTTTCTCATATAATAGCAAAAGTGATATCATTGACGACAGATTGCAATTGTTATACCAACTCTTTAAAGTTAACATCGCAGAACTACAATTATGAAAGTGTTAATCAAATTGTTTTTATTGAGCGTGTTAATGCAGACAACAGGATGCGTTGCTCAACATTTTGTGAAGTGTTTGCAAGATATCGCACTCGGGCATTTTACTCCACAACGCACACTGGTTATATCCCATAACAGTCGTTTTCCAAAAGATGGCTATCGATGTGGGATGGGATCTTTAAAAGAAACTGGACGTAACTCGTGTTTACAAGATAAACCTTGGAACACTGCGATCGAAGCCATTCATCAGCTTCAGATGTGGCCCATATCTATTTCAGAAGCTAGTGATCCAAACCCAAAGTACAAAAAGATTGGAGATAAATATGGAAATTATATTTTGATATTGGAAGATTACAGTTATATTGCTGACGATATAAGAATTCAAGTGGCAAATATAAAAGCAACCTCCGCGTGGAATCCTCGAGGGAAGTACGTAGTATTAGTCTGGAATATGAATATTTCTACCGTTAAAACGTTAGCAGCAGATATATTTTCCGAACTTTGGGCCTCAAATATACTGAATGCTATTTTTGTTAGTCAAACGTCAAATAATTTTCGTGAATTCGAAATACGCACTTGGTTTCCATACCATCCGCCTGGTCGATGCGCTGATGTCAGAGACTCAAGTCTGTTGGACACATGGATCGAAAACACTGAAAATGGAGGTAATTTCCTTAACAACATCACGCTTTTTCCAAAGAAGATCCCACGAGATATGTCAGGCTGTCCCTTTCTGGTATCCACATTTGAGTACTATCCTTATATGATGAAGAGAAAGAACACCACCGTCGTGGACTATGAGGATGGCTTGGACATACGTTTGATTCAGTTAATAAGAGAAACCTATAACATGAACCTAATACTTCGACCTCCCCCTCCAGATGGCGGGAGATGGGGTTTTCTGTTGGACAACGGAACTTGGGTTGGCGTAACAGCGGAGATGATGAGGGGATCCTCAGACCTGGCACTTGTCGGCTGGTTCTACAGATGTCACATCATAGACGAGATAGAATGCTCCTTTCCGTACCTAATTGACGAGGCAAGATGGTACGTACCATGTGCTCAACCGTATCCACGTTGGATGAGTCTAACCAGAGTCTTCAAAGCCTCTCTCTGGGCTGGCTTTCTGGCAGCTTACATTGTGGTTGCTCTTATCACCTGGCAAGTCGTGAAGATTAGCAACAGCATTTCGACAACACCGGTCGAAAATCAGGCATACACCAGTTTGATCAAGTGTCTCTTCAACTTTTGGGCAATCATCCTTGAGGAATCTGCCTCCAACAATCCTCCGCACGTGGGAGTCATCCGAGCCGTCTTCCTCATCTGGGTTTTGTACTGTTGGGCTGTAAATACAGTCTATCAAACGTTCCTGACTTCCTTCTTAATAGACCCAGGTCTTCAACACCAACTGTCGTCTGAGGAAGAAATTTTGAACTCCGGAATTGCGTACGGTATACCAACAACAATGGTGTCTATCCTACCAGGATTGTCTGATTCACGTTACCATCGTAAACTGCGCTGTGACGAAGTGGAGGTGTGTCAGCATAGATTGGCTATTGAAGGAGACTTGGCATTGTTCTTCACAAAATACAACAATGAGTATATGGTGGCCCTTAAGTACATGGACGGTGATGGCAACCCTATGGTATGTCAATTTGAAGGAAACTCTTACAGGCAGTATGTGGTAATACCAGTCCCGAAAGGAAATCAAATGTTGGAGTCCTATAACAATATCATTCGTTATGTTTATCAGTCAGGATTGATGGAGAAGTGGTGGGAGGACTTAAAATATTTAGCTACATTGTCTTCTGCCAAAGATTTCAATTTGCCAGTCGGGGAATATATTAAACTCACGTTAGAACACTTACAGTCTGCGTTTTACTTCTTATTTTTGGGATATGCTTTCAGTGTGATCTCTTTTGTAACAGAATTTTCTTGTCGTGGTAAAGAATGCTTACGAGGTTAGCCCAGCGAATAGGGATTATAAAGAATGGACACTGAGCGAATTTTCCTGTGTTTTGTTTCTTTGTGCGCCAGCGGCTAGTTCCACTTTCAAGCGCTAGAGGTAGTGTAATCGAGCATACGCTAAGATAATAGAGTTGAGACACAGGATCCAAACATCGCTTACCTCATTGCATAATCCAGTAACGCTTTGCTTCAAATAAATTCAAGTTAACAGCTTTTCCTTATTTCTCAGTGACAAACTAGTTGTAATAATAATATTTTTTATTTCAGATATCATAAATTATATTGTAAAATAATATAATACATTATAAAATTAAGTATCGAATTCGTTTAATATTTGTATATAATATTATATAGGTATATGGTTTTACTTCTCGTAAGAGTTTTGTTTTTCCATTTTCAGCGCTATCAAATCATTACATATTTTAATTGTTGTTGGGGTCAACGTCTCAACTCTCATTATAAAGGAACTCTAGAGTCTAGATATTACAGTTAATGAAGGATTTTTTATTTTATGGATCCAATTTATTTTATTTGAGTACATAATGTACCTAGATGTATTAATTATATGTGTTATATTTCCGCTGTGTCGACTGCTAGCTGGTTTGATGTCAGCGCCAACTCTAGGGAGAAAGCTGAATCTGACGCTCTAGCTGGCTTGAAGGTCATTGAAATCGGTCCGGCTACATCAAAGGTACCGACGCGAAGTGTCCATTCTTTATAATCTCTATTCGCTGGTTAGCCTTGGAAATCAACAGCACATGACATATATACAGTAGAACCTCTGTTATCCGTGGTAATGAAGGGGGTGGGCTCATTTGTTAATCGAAAAAGTCGGATAATCCGTACCATAAAAGTTTCTCGTAAATTTAGTTAATAATTTCATAATTTCCTCTATGGTCTTGTATTCAACACGCTAGGTGTAGGATCAGAAGTTCACTGACTTAAATCTGATTGTTAACAACGGAGTTTAAGGGGCAAGGAAACTTCTTATAACGGCTATCTGTGGAAAGATAGGAATAGTATAGGTCTCAATATATAGATTTATATACTTACAGTCTTACTAATAAACTATGTATAGTTTTTATACGAGACTTATGCAGAGTTGAGACAGAAAACGTTACTAATAAACCGTGAATAAGCTATGGACGTATAAACAGGCTGTAACTATACAATGAGAATTGCTTTGCAGTAGTTATATACACGAAACCCCTTGTTTAAGCGTTGTATATAGGGAAAAAATGGCCGCCCCTTTAACAGCTGTTCGTATCGACTGTCATTTTATGATGATGTTTACCTTGTAACCACAGAAGAACAAACCAAAGATCATAGAATTATTAGAATAATATTGCTGTAGCTTGTACTCTTTGACCAAAATGTAGTGTGGTAATCGATTAGAGCCAGTTGTACTATCGATATTTAACACGCCACACCAGAGCACTCTACCGGATCCAGTAGAGAACCTCAGATATTCTATTACCTTTCGTAACGAAGTAATGACGAAACTATGACATAGCTGTGTAACAGTTATACTGTTATACACGACGTATGTAGTGATTATTAGTAAGGAATTTACACACGACTTATAAACGAGCTACTCATTGTATAAGTGTAAGACAGTTAAACGTCTGTATATAGAGTTTTTATTAGTAAGACCGTTAATATACTTCATCCTTGATTTTTATTAAATTCCACACGATTATGATTCCAATATCGCATTCTGAGATGAGCCTCAGCTTCTCGTTCCCCAAACGACGCAGTTATTTGCACTTATTATACTTAGCACAACACAATTTTTCTTTTGATACCCGTGTAAGAGATTTTATATAGAAGTTATACAGTACAACTCGAACAATAGACCATACCATACTGCGTAAGGATAAACTTTGTAATAACCTCTCTATAAAAAAAAATTTGCTAATATAACGTACAGTACTTCATGTGTTTCTGTAGAAAAAACAAAAGACAATCGGATAATCTGCCAATCGGTTAATAGGGTGACGAATAATCGGGGTTCTACTGTAGGCTATTTCCGATTTACGTTTCATAAGCACTTCCCATTAGTTTAATAATAATAATAATAATAATAATAATAATAATAATAATAATAATAATAATAATAATAGGTAAAAATGCGCTCGAAAGAGCATTGATAATACACATTATTGTTTTATCAAGTCGTTCAACGACCCCGTCCATCTTCTACACTGTTTGAAGTGATATCTGCCGCACTTTTGTTCACATAACTTGCATTCACACGAGTCACTCGGTTGGTGGAACTTCACTGTCTTGCACAATTTATGGTGGAAACCGTGCGTGGCCAAACCTATAATAGCATGTCTTTGTGGTTGGTTGCTGCTGGTCCACTCCCTGTTCGTCATGGCGTCTGTTGCGAAGAATTCTTTTTCTATCTCTCTTTCCTTCTGTTTTCTTCTCTCTGCGACATCCTTGTAAGGTTCCGTTGCTGGCAGCATCATCCTGATTCGCAGGTCCTCCAGAAATGGTGTTTCTCTGGCCAACATGTAGACCATTCTGCTCGGTGTATATTTGCTTGCACCTAGTGCCCTCTTCATGAATCTAGTTTTTACTTTCTCCAGCCTCTCCATGTCGCTCGCCGTAAGCTTCTCCCATACTAGTTCTAGCCCGTAGCTAGCGATTGGGGTGATCACTGTTTAATATGCTTGAATGTAAAAATAGACTACCCCCCAGTGATTGCAATATTGTTTATGTTCATTGATTGAAGATCTTTCTGGAAAATGAATCTAGGAACATAGCTTGCTACTCCAATGCAATAACACTAGCTAATAGTGGAAGAACTTTCTCTCTTTACTATACAATACTGTGGCTAATAGCAGAGATAGTGGTAAATGTATTCATGGTACTTATGCTATGGTTCCGCTATGGCTGTCATTGCCGAGCGAACAACGTTGGCGACAATCGTTCAGCGTTCAGCTTTAGTTGAGCGCTTTCCTTACAGCGAACATCGTCATCTTTGCTATCGATAGTATTATATCATCAGAAAATTTGACAAAGATATTGTAGGCAATGATTTTGCCGAATCATTTAGCGTTGGAGACAAGTTTAGGGTTTGTTGTTCTAGTAGGAAAAAAAGAGTTAAATTGTATCAGTGAGATACGTTGTTGTACTTATTGCAGTTTAAACGGAGACGTACAGTATATTTAAATTATTTTGTGCGAGATCGTGCGTATTTGCTTGTTTTCCGCACAGAACCAATACGCGGTAAGTGTGAAATACCACATTCAGTATTCCCAACGTAACACACATAACAATTTCCCTCTTCTTACCGCTTAAGCGCGACATTCATTTTACTGCCTTAGGCTTTTAACGTATTATTTTTAGAGACGTTTAACATAGTAATAATTATAAATTGGAAACTCACCACTGCAATTTCACCTAAATTGCAATGTTAATTATTGTTTTTAAATATTTGCAAAAATTAAGTAAAGTCTACTACTCCACGAAACTTATTGCATTCCTGATACAAGTAACATTAAGGAAGCCGTGAAAAAATCAACGAGATTCCAGATGCCGATGTTATTACTGCAATATGTTATATAAATAATATTGTTAAAATATTAAAATGAAAAATAAATCGTTACAAAAACTTACCGTTTGTTTTAAGTTCGCATTTATAGACTGGGGGAAAAAAAAAGACAGACGTATATCACGGCCTGGTGGAGTATAGTAAACACAGAAAACATTTTACAGCAACAATGTTGAAGAAAGATATTTTGGTGTTCCGAAGTTGGCGTCATTAAACAGAAACCAACATGGAGATTTCATTGCAACTAATTAGAAATTCGTATTTCAGGTATGTAATAAACGATCTTCGCACAAAATAATGTACGATACACGAGCGGTATGTTTGTTTTCATGTTCGAGGAAAAGATTGAAAAAGCTCAACTACGTTTCGCTTTTTCAATCTTTTCCTCGAACATGAAAACGTCAACATACCGCTCTTGTAACGTATATTACTATTTTGCACGGTCGTGTTTTTTGCTGTATTTACAGCTGTTGTTAGGCCTTGAAAGTTGGAATTTCCACACAGAAACTTGTTGCTAGGGAAACCTCTCTTCATAACATAAAACTATACTGAAATATACCCATTACAATACACTTATTGTTACTTAGTTATCATTACAGTGCAGTTTTGCGAAGGCTTTGGAATAATGTTGCTCTAAATTTTCAATGAAAAATATATTGTGTTTGCAATTTTAAAAAATATGATCGTGCAAAGAATGTTGTACAATACACGTTTGTGAAGTGCATTACAAAATCTCGGAAATTGAAAAACTCGCTCTTCTCGTTTTCCTCGATTTTGTAAAAAGCACTTCCCAAACTTGTACTGTAATATACTGTTCCGAGCGAGCGATCTGTGTGAACTTAATTAATTCAATTATAGTGGTTACAATATTCAAGCTTTTGTCCAACTTAAAACTAGTTCTAAGACACACTTAATTTGGATTTTAAAATAATCTCAAGTAACTGATTACATTAATCGTCGTTATTAAGGGTTGGAAAGATGGTCGGGGAAGATATTCCCTTGATATTCTTTATAAACGTCCCTGCTTTAACAACACTAAATTCAATTTTTTAATATAAATAGTGTCTTGAAAGAAAGGTAGAGTTTTAATTATTGTTCCTCTGATATAGCCTCCTGAGTCCTTAGACATTTTTGTTGTTTTATTTTAAAGTTCGATATAATTCTACACTAAAAAAAAGTCACTGACATGAAGAAAAATGCTGAAAAAATCCTGCAGGTTACAGTTAGGGTACAAATACAGGTATATTATACAGGGACATCATTTTATTTTTACTTCAATTTTTATTGTACCTGAGTTCTTGAATGTACTTCACTCCCACCCCTTCTACTAAGGAAGTTCCAACTCCACACAGAACCAAGACCGCAGATAGTAAGCAGTACTGAGTTACTGAGTATAGTACGTTCCAGAAATATGTTCGCGTTTTCCAGTGACGAAAGAGCTTTCAATATTGAATCATATTTTCGCACAGGTACTGTCCGTTTGCCTACGTCGCATCCCGATTTCCTCCTCTGTAATAGCTGGGCTGTCTTAGCTCTTTTCTGAAAACATATTTCTCTTAGGAATTGGAAGTTTACGTAATATTATGCAGCTGTTTAATTTAACTTAAATAAAAGGGCCTCGTTAAGTAATTAACTGTCACGTGATTTCCTCCCTTTCTACAATCCTGCGGCATAACCACTTGGACGAACAGTAGATAGCATGTCTGAGTAATTTTATATTTTCGGGTCGGGCAGAAGTGAAGATTGAATTTACAGTACGTAGAGTAGGTACAAAATTATTTCAACATGAGTTACTAGTACGAAGGACGAAACTGGCAATTGGAATTAGATGCAATAGTCTATAGTGCGATAATATGCACAAAAGAACTGAAGCCTGTATCGAAATGAGGGGCCACCATTTTCAAAACTGAGTTTAAATATTCATATTATGATTATTTTTCAATTTAACTTCTTTCTCTATTTTGTACGCTAATGTGCTGTAGACAGTATAATATACACCGCATAATGAATACGTTCGCATGGATAACTCACTTCGTGAGTAAAAACACTTATTCTTAATACAGTACTGTACTTTGATTAAAGAAAAACCTAATGAAAATTATCAAACTCAAAATCGCGATATTTCCTAGTTTACGTAAATGGATGAACTACTTTTCTTCCTTCCTATACCTAGTAGAGTGATTTGTGTTTTACACCAGTATCATCGAACTCCAGTCTTGGAGGGGGGAGCAAGCGGTGTTTCCGGTTCTCTAAAGGTATAGACAGGTTAATATTACAAATGTTAGTAAAAATAAAATGATGTCCCTGTACTTTACCTTGGATCTCTGCATATAGGTACATCTTATACAAAATTATTTCAACATGAGTTACTAGTACGAAGGACGAAACTGGCAATTGGAATTAGATGCAATAGTCTATAGTGCGATAATATGCACAAAAGAACTGAAGCCTGTATCGAAATGAACGGCCACCATTTTCAAAACTGTGTTTAAATATTCATATTATGATTATTTTTCAATTTAACTTCTTTCTCTATTTTGTACGCTAATGTGCTGTAGACAGTATAATATACACCGCATAATGAATACGTTCGCATGGATAACTCACTTCATGAGTAAAAACACTTATTCTTAATACAGTACTGTACTTTGATTAAAGAAAAACCTAATGAAAATTATCAAACTCAAAATCGCGATATTTCCTAGTTTACGTAAATGGATGAACTACTTTTCTTCCTTCCTATACCTAGTAGAGTGATTTGTGTTTTACGCCAGTATCATCGAACTCCAGTCTTGGAGGGGGGAGCAAGCGGTGTTTCCGGTTCTCTAAAGGTATAGACAGGTTAATATTACAAATGTTAGTAAAAATAAAATGATGTCCCTGTACTTTACCTTGGATCTCTGCATATAGGTACATCTTATACAAAATTATTTCAACATGAGTTACTAGTACGAAGGACGAAACTGGCAATTGGAATTAGATGCAATAGTCTATAGTGCGATAATATGCACAAAAGAACTGAAGCCTGTATCGAAATGAACGGCCACCATTTTCAAAACTGTGTTTAAATATTCATATTATGATTATTTTTCAATTTAACTTCTTTCTCTATTTTGTATGCTAATGTGCTGTAGACAGTATAATATACACTGCATAATGAATATGTTCGCATGGATAACTCACTTCGTGAGTAAAAACACTTATTCTTAATACAGTACTGTACTTTGATTAAAGAAAAACCTAATGAAAATTATCAAACTCAAAATCGCGATATTTCCTAGTTTACGTAAATGGATGAACTACTTTTCTTCCTTCCTATACCTAGTAGAGTGATTTGTGTTTTACGCCAGTATCATCGAACTCCAGTCTTGGAGGGGGGAGCAAGCGGTGTTTCCGGTTCTCTAAAGGTATAGACAGGTTATTATTAAAAATGTTAGTGAAAATAAAATGATGTCCCTGTACTTTACTTTGGATCTCTGCATATAGGTACATCTTATATCAAAATCATGTATGAAGTATAGTATTGTATAATATACTCTCAGGTCTGTGGAGGGTATTGGAATATAGGCCTACATAGAATTAGCTTCTGTCGAAATACTTACCGATCTTGGCTACAGTTTCACCAATTTTCTTCCACAACATTTCCTATTTATGAGTGTGTCTATATTTTACGGAACTCATATCGTACAGCGCGGGATGAGTGGAAACATGATTACCGGTTATTACAATATCATCATTTATTTGTGAGAAATTGCTAAATACACGATGTTTTGCAGCCATATTGTATTATCGTCATTCGTTTGTTTTCTAAATAAACGATGATCGCCACAGAACAAGAAAATAAATCATCGCTGTCAATTTTAAACTAAGTCAGTCCAAAGCGATGAACGCTAGCGTAGATCGCTGAAGGCCGTGCTGAGTATTGTAAAGAAACCAGCCCCGTGCACCTACAGACGTGGACAAATTATTAGCAAAATTGAAGATTTTTATTATATATTTTTACAAAATATGATTCTTCAATTTAGACTACACTTGACATTTTTGTGTATTTCCAAATTATTTGCAAAATTGAAGATTTGTACTGTATATTTTTAGAAAATTTAACTCTTCAATTTGGACTACATTTGATATTTTTGCATATTTACAAATTATTAGCAAAACTGAAGGTTTTTATTATATATTTTTACAAAATTCGATTCTTCAATTTGGAATACAGTTGACATTTTGGATATTTTTTAAAATTATTAGCAAAACTGAAGATTTTTATTTTATAGTTTTACAAAATTTGACTCTTCAATTTAGACTGTCTTTGACATTTTTGCTAATTTACAAATTATTAACAAAATTGAAGATTTTTATTATGTATTTTTACAAAATTTAACTCTTCAACTTAAACTACAGTTGACATTTTTGCATATTTCTGTCTACTGTAATGATAGAAATATGCAAAATTGTCAATTGTAGTCTAAATTGAAAAGTCAAATTTTGTAAACAGAATTATCATACAAATCGTCAATTTTGTTAATAATTTGTCCACGTCCGTAGAACTAATCGAACGGCGTTGTTCGCTCGTCGATGATCGCCATAGCTGAACCATAGCTTTAAAATAGTTTTACTTAGAAATATTGTATCATCAGGCTAAATGAACCTGTTAAGATTTGTTATACTGTTTTACTTAACACTTTCAACTGCAGAGATTATCATTGGTATTGGCAATAAAATTCTGAATTTGCTAATTGGAATACATTTCAAACACCCTGCCGCATAGTAATGCCTTAACACGAAATCTCAGTTAATATATGAGGAGAAAAATTCGCTCCGGCGCCGGGGATTGAACCCGGGTCTACGTACCAAGCGCTCTGACCACTGAGCTACGCCGAATTCAATCCACAGCACCGGATCGAACTCTCCTCCTTTAATGTTTCCCTTTGTGGCCTGACTCCAAGTTAGGTATATATCAATTTCATATTGTGGTATGCCGATAAGCTATTAATATTTGACTATAATTATTTATTTACTATGCCCCCTTTGCTTATCTTAAAAGTTAATAATTTACATTAACGTTTTCGATACATTTGTATCATCTTCAGATGTAGAGTGTTCAATGAACATTTATGATGAAAACCTTGCCTTATGGTATGGAACTTACTATGATTTTCGGATCTTGCTAAAGTGAATTGCTCTAACTTAACCTAATTTGGTCTATAATACACATGTTACATTAAGTTAAAATCATTTGCAGTCCATATAGTACAATTTAAAAGATTTAAAATTATTTAAAAGTGATATAAAGCTATAAATATGGTCAGGGGAATATAAAACGTTATAGGACACTTTAAAACACTGTAAGCACTTGTTGGCTGTGTTTGCCAGTTTTTAACATCGTTAGATGGGGCTGCTTCTGTTGATCTTGATTTTAACAACGAACTAAAACGGAGTTTAATATCAGCCAAGCATCAAGTAGGAGCAGTTCAACACACGTCAAATCACATGCAAGGCTGTATTAAACTCATGGACTCGACAACATCCATCTTGTACCAATAACGTCAAACCACCGACACATAGCAACATATATCTATGATTTTCACATCAATCTATTGACCAAAATCGAATGAAATGCTTTAATAATACACATTGTTAATAATTATAGACATGTTAGTGATATAAACAGTACTCCGTTTTAGTCCGTTCTTAAAATCAAGATCAACAGAAGCAGCCCCATCTAACGATGTTAAAAACTGGCAAACACAGCCAACAAGTGCTTACAGTGTTTTAAAGTGTCCTATAACGTTTTATATTCCCCTGGTCATATTTATAGCTTTATATCACTTTTAAATTGTACTATATGGACTGCAAATGAGTTTAACTTAATGTAACATGTGTATTATAGACCAAATTAGGTTAAGTTAGAGCAATTCACTTTAGCAAGATCCGAAAATCATAATAAGTGCCATACCATAAGGCAAGGTTTTCATCATAAATGTTCATTTAACACTCTACATCTGAAGATGATACAAATGTATCGAAAACGTTAATGTAAATTATTAACTTTTAAGATAAGCAAAGGTGGCACAGTAAATAAATAATTATAGTCAAATATTAGGTATATATGTTGACGTATATGTCCAATGTCAACTGCCATTATACTAGGAGCGCACTCAGCTGAGTGACTTGTTGGCCGGGAATCCGCAGTTAAGTGCACAGTAATCTCTACAGACATATGCACTGCAGCTATGTGAATATTATAGATTTATTAATATGTCCTACAGAATGATATCTGTAATATTGACAATTAATATTTGAGGAGAAAAATTCGCTCCGGCGCCGGGGATTGAACCTGGCTAGCAGTGCATTGGTTTTAGAAAGACAGAATCGAGGACTATTTCGAACTTCATTTGATGATTTACATCAGGACGATAAAAAGGATTTTTCTTCTTTTCCCCTCCCTTTTTTTTTTTTTTTTTTTTTTCGTATTTTCGCATGTTTAAGAAATTATTTCAAGAGCTTATAGCAGGAATTATAAATGAAATTCCAGAAGAAAAAAAAAAGACCGTGGCACAATAGGCTGTATACTGTCGTGGTGATGTAAGGAATTGGTGGTACAATAGTCGTCCGCAGCGCCACGAATGCGCCAGTAAAGTAGTGGCGTATCTGTGTTCTTATCTTAAACCTACAATATTTAATTCTATATATCGCTACTCCATGTATTGTGAGTCCCTGTCACCACAGCATGGCGCTTCCTCAGGTTGCGGATAGAGGAGACAGCCTCCAGATATGGAGGGTAGCTGCGAATATATTGAATAAGCAGTCGTGGACAGCCGATAAGGGGTGGTCCTCCAGCTTGGGGGTTGGGCGAAGGGCTAACAACCCATCACCGTAAAAAACAGCTTGTTACGAATCCCTACAATAAGGCAGGGTTTGGAATTGAACGGGTTACATCAGCTTCTTGTCTATGCGGATGACGTGAATATGTTAGGAGAAAATCCACAAACGATTAGGGAAAACACGGAAATTTTACTTGAAGCAAGTAAAGTGATCGGTTTGGAAGTAAATCCTGAAAAGACAACGTATATGATTATGTCTCGTGACCAGAATATTGTACGAAATGGAAATATAAAAATTGGAGATTTATCCTTCGAAGAGGTGGAAAAATTCAAATAACTTGGAGCAACAGTAACAAATATAAACGACACTTGGGAGGAAATTAAACGCAAAATAAATATGGGAAATGCGTGTTATTATTCGGTTGAGAAGCTCTTATCATCCAGTCTGCTGTCCAAAAATCTGAAAGTTAGAATTTATAAAACAGTTATATTACCGGTTGTTCTGTATGGTTGTGAAACTTGGACTCTCACTCTGAGAGAGGAACCTAGGTTAAGGGTGTTTGAGAATAAGGTGCTTAGGAAAATATTTGGGGCTAAGCGGGATGAAGTTACAGGAGAATGGAGAAAGTTACACAACACAGAACTGCACGCATTGTATTCTTCACCTGACATAATTAGGAACATTAAATCCAGACGTTTGAGATGAGCAGGGCATGTAGCACGTATGGGCGAATCCAGAAATGCATATAGAGTGTTAGTTGGGAGACCAGAGGGAAAAAGACCTTTAGGGAGGCCGAGACGTAGATGGGAGGATAATATTAAAATTGATTTGAGGGAGGTGGGGTATGATGATAGAGATTGGATTAATCTTACACAGGATAGGGGCCGCTGGCGGGCTTATGTGAGGGCGGCAATGAACCTTCGGGTTCCTTAAAAGCCATTTGTAAGTAAGTAAGTAAATATATATCGCGACGGGAAGCACCTCTTCTAGTGGTCGCCACCAGCGACGAAGCGAACCACTCTGCAGCGCCACTATTCTGTGGCTGTGGCTGCATCTGAAGGCCCTCATTTATATCCATTATCCACAAGCGGCAGCGCTTCTAAAAGTGGCCTCGTCTGAAGGGGCTCTTATTGTATTTTAATCAACCAAAGCCAATTATGATCTGCAGTCTTGTCGAAACAGTCTTTCGCACCTGATGCGCATTTGCTTAATTTGCTATTGCAACTGATGTTCAGATGTTAAGTATTTTCACTGTTCCATTAACAATACAATGGGCCGTGATATTTCATGATGACCGTGCTAATTAAATGTATTAAATATATTAATTTATAATATACTCTTGTTTCTGTATAGCAATAGTAGGCTTAATATAAAGTTATGTTTTATTTATAATTATTATTTATCCTATGATTGAGGTTCTGGCTGATATGTACATGTATTATCAGGCAGTACATCTCACATGATGATATGTGTCAGAGGAAGAACAATTGTTTTTAAGCATCTGAAGTCTGACCAGTGTTATGTGTATCTAGTCGGCGATGTATGCAATGGAAAGGGAAAGGAACTGGCCACCCTACCCTATTATCTCGTGGCCTAGTTGCCTCATAAGTGGTGCCTTCTTGGTATCACTTGTGATGGTTAGACTTGTCTTTAGGTAGTTGACTAAACAATAATTTATTTATTATTCCGGAAATAATCTTATTCAAATATCACGCGAGATCTCTTGTGATATTATATATGATAATCTGGGAATCGGTTTGTTTTGCAGTCATCAAAATACTTTTTTCTAACGAATTAATTTGTTTCAATAATTTTCTGGTTTTTTAGTATGAAATTCCAGACATCTTAGGCGATGAGCCTTTTTGCGTAGTAGAACGACCATTTTACATAATCCAGTTCTTAAGAAGAACTGAGTTGAATTAATGAAACGTGATAATTTAATTATACTCCAGCAGGACTTTTAAGAAACGTGAATCTAGAAGTAAAGAAGGCATAAAGAAAATGTTTACAGCACATATCCCTAGGTCTTGCTGCCAGTTCGAAAATCCTTGCAGAATTAATGTATAGCGCTTGTTTGAACTTGTCTATTAATTGACATGCAGCGTTACGGTTGTTTTTTTCTCCTGATATTCCTTGGCTCTCTTCTCCGTTTTTAACATAACAAACGGACGTATAGCTAAAGTTTAAACAATGAAAAATAATTAGTCATTCGTTCACTTACTGTATATATTATTTTTATGTCGTTGGAGTTCAATACGAGCTTCAGCGACAGAAGAATAAATAAAATTATAATTGCATCACCTGAAAACGGAACTAGCACACAAAGCTATTTAATTTCCCGTTACTTTAAATGTTTGTTTGTATCTCTTGTACCATTAACATCGTGTCTACTACATTGGATATTTTACAACGTCGTAGAAAGTGACAACGCAGAAGACTAGGTCTATTTCAGTTCACAATAATATTCTGTGTCTTGGCATCACAATCGGGGATAAAATGGGCACAATAAAAACTATGTGCATAACATTTGCGTCTTTAATTATCTGTTCCTCCAGTGAAGATCTTCAATTAGCTCAGTGCCTTCTGCATATCATGAAACAAAACTTTCTTCCAGAGCTCAACGTCATTATCTCTTACGACGATGAAGTAAGTAAGAATTCAAGTCAGACACCAAAATGCTTACGATGTGCAGAACAAACATTCACACCATCTTCAGAGGTAAATACATTAATTAACATGGAAGACATACATTCCTCTCAACAGATTAGCTTTCTTTTGGTGTCGAGAAGAGCAAATATACAAATAAATAGAAATCTGGACGCATTGGGAATATATGGAAACTTCATACTGATTTCTGAATATGAAACAAGCGAAGACATTATTGAAGATGTGACACAGCAGTTGCTGAATCTCAGACACAGTGTGATGTGGAATGCGAGGCAGAGATTTGTGGCCGCTGTACCGAATGTACGTAACGACAGCAAGGAACGAGTAGCGGAAGATGTACTGGCTGCGTTTTGGAAACACAATGTAATTAATGCTATTGTCTTGACTCCTTCATACCAACGGATTCCAGAGGAAGAAGAAGTCCCTCTAATGAACGTGTATTCGTGGTTCCCCTATCACCCTGTGGGAAGGTGTGCCAATGTGAAGGATGCCGTGTTGGTGGATCAGTGGGTGGTGGATGGTGAGGATGAGACATATTTTCTGTATAATGCATCTCTTTTTCCAAAGAAAACTGGTTTAAAGTTTACCGGATGTACGTTGACAATAGGCACATTCGAGTACGCACCTGTGGTTATGGATGTGGAAAGCCAAAATAATGTAAGTACTGTTTACAAAGGAGGAACAGAAGTGTTCTTAACTAGAATCATAGCCGAGAAGATGAATATGCCATTGGTGGTTCTGAACCCTCCGGCGGATGGCTGGAGATGGGGGTTTGAAACGAATGGAAAATGGACTGGAGTGACGGGAATGTTAATCAACGGAGAATGCGATACTGTTATGGGCAACTGGTACTACAGATGTCACCTGGTTGAAGAAGTCGAATGTATCACTCAACATAATATGGATGACACGCGTTGGTTCGTACCTTGTGCAAAGCCGTATCCCCGATGGTTAAGTATCACGAGAGTGTTCCAGCCTTCTCTCTGGCTGTCCTTCTTCCTCACGTATGTCACAATCGCCTTCGTCATGAGAAAACTCGTGCAAATTAAGAAGAGTACTTTTAAGGACTATAAACTGAAGTACATCTACAACAGCTTAGTGGAATGTCTCTTGGACTTCTGGGCTGTAATTCTGGGACAATCTGCGTGCGACATCCCGCAAGTTACTCTAATAAGATCACTCTTCCTGCTGTGGTTGGTAATGTGCCTAGCCATTAATACAGTATATCAGACTTTCTTGACTACATTTTTAATTGAACCAGGTTTACAGCAGCAGATATCTTCTGAGGATGAACTCCTGAATTCTAACCTTGTGCTTGGTATCCCCGACACTTATGTGAGCCTTTATCCTGATCTAAAAGACGATCGCTACAAGAGGCAAATACATTGTCCAAACGTGCTAAAGTGTCAAGACAGGGTGGCACTAAAAGGAGATATGTCCGTACTTTTCTCCATATTAAATACAGAATATGTAACGGCAACCAGACACACTGATGGAAGCGGAAAGCCTAAAATATGCAGATTTTATGAAAATTACTCCAATCAGTTTGTTTCGTTTCCTTTTCTAAAGGGAAATCCTTACACAGAGAGATTTGAACAAATAGTATTTATAATATTAGAATCTGGCTTGAAGGAAAAGTGGTGGAGCGATATAAAGTACATCGCCACTTTGAAGTCTATCTTGAGAGAAAGTAGTACTTCTGACGATTATGTTCAAATGTCCCTGGAGCATTTCCAGTCTGCATTTTTGTTATTGGTCTTAGGCTATATCCTCGCGTTGCTGTCCCTATTCTTAGAAATCTGTTGTCGATATAGAAAGCCCCGTTATGCTTTAAAGCACAAAAATTTAGATAAAGAAATAAATGTGGTAAAGGATAAAAACAACTGAATCGTAAACGAGAGCACTAATCGATCTGAACTTTCACGAAGTTACTGCGCCCCTAAGACAGGTCAGTGCAAAATCATTCCTCGAACATACGTAGCATTTCACTGGAGTAGAACTTGTAATGAACAATATGGAAAAAGATTCTGGGCATGTCTCCTTTCCTCCAGCTTTTAGAGTTTCATACACAAACCTCTTAATTTCATTTTCAGTTTGTTCTCATATCACATCAGAACTATAGCGTATTGTGGCATACAAGTTTCTCTGAGTCAAAATGAAGGCGGTCAATTAGGTATACCTTATTTTATTTCAAGGAGTGCAGTTCGGTGTTCAAAGGAGCCACCGAATAAAATAAGGTATACGAATACAGGATGGAAGTGAAATAACCCTACAAGTTTTCAGAACGAATAGTTCATGTTGTATGTAACAAAAAAGTGTGATACCATATTAGTGGAAAGATCATATTTTTCTCAGAAAAATGTTTTTTTTTTTTTTTTTCAAATGTTTAACACCCTCTTATTCGGTCACTATTGCGAGTAGGATCGTGATTTTTGTCTATATCGATAGAAAATTCAATAAAGAATAATTTATGCAAATCTAGTCTTTCGGGTGAAGCTCCCTGTAAAGCAGATTTGAATAATTTCAAGGGAAAAATTGTTCCGGGGCCGGGTATCGATCCCGGGACCTCTGGTTGAACGTACCAGCGCTCTACCACTGAGCTACCCGGGAACTCCACCCGACACCGTCTCAACTTTTCCCTTTATATCCACACAAATCGCGTGGGCTGACGAAACGCCAGAGACCCACAACGAGTGCACACAATCTCTGTGTGACTTGGAATTGTGGTTTTCTGTTACTCGTTGTGGGTCTTTGGCGTTTCGTCAGCCCACGCGAGTTGTGTGGATATAAAGGGAAAAGTTGAGACGGTGTCGGGTGGAGTTCCCGGGTAGCTCAGTGGTAGAGCGCTGGTACGTTCAACCAGAGGTCCCGGGATCGATACCCGGCCCCGGAACAATTTTTCCCTTGAAATTATTCAAATCTGCTTTACAGGGAGCTTCACCTGAAAGACTAGATTTGCATAATATATACGTTACTGTGTACGTTAACAGAAAACCACAATTCCAAGTCACACAGAGATTGTGTGCACTCGTTGTGGGTCTCTGGCGTTTCGTCAGCCCACGCGGATATAAAGGGAAAAGTTGAGACGGTGTCGGGTGGAGTTCCCGGGTAGCTCAGTGGTAGAGCGCAGGTACGTTCAACCAGAGGTCCCGGGATCGATACCCGGCCCCGGAACAATTTTTCCCTTGAAATTATTCAAAGAATAATTTATCCCTCTGGCGTATTTCAGTTGCGTGGACGGCTTTCATGTAAATTTAATTTTAAAACCACTAATTTGAAGCTACTAAACCATGCAACCAGATTGCAACGTTATAACCAGACAGGGAGTTGGGGAGTATAGTTGACCTTGACAGACAAACCTGAGTTTGTTGTCCTCTTACATCTGTATTACGAGAAGAAAGAACAGTGTGTTAGCGGTAATGTTGCCAAGGTGGTGAAACTTTCAAGTTTATTTTTCTAATTAACCGTGCATTTAAGTGTACCCTATCGTTCCTTTCAATCTGCAGAATTATTTCACTTCCACCCTGTATATCTTTGAAACGTTACCAAGCACTGATGTCAGTTAAGGATGTCCTATTGGCGAGACCTGTTAGTTTTTATGGTTGATCTATGTATATCTATAGTCCCGTCGCTCTTATTCCCAGCATCCAATCACGTTGCAGATCGGCTACATTTAAACGCGTGCGTCTTGTGATTCGCTTCCTAAGGCTCGATAAATAATATAATCGCTCGCCATTTTTGCTCTTTCGTTGGCGTTCGCAGAAAGCACACGAGAACTTTATTTGCCGCTACAGTGTGTTCTATTTATTATCATAGGAGCTACGACGTGATAATGTTTAACGGTGCGGCAAATAGAGTCCTCGTCTGGTAGCTTGGCAACGAAAGAACAAAAATGGCGAACGATACTACCTACCTAGACTTTATAGAGCCTCCACTTTCTAAGGCGTAAGCAAAGAGGAGGAGTCACGCTGGAAATAACAGCAACGCGATTATAGTGGCCGTTATAGAATAATTGTTCTATCTCTGAGTTGCAAAATCACACGTAGCAGTTCACTTACCTCACTTGTTAGCTTAAGATGTTTACAATGAAGTGGTTATAGAGCAGATAAGACTGTCGTCTACTGCCCTTCCTGGATGCAATAAAAGTGTTATTGATTCGGAGTTTGAGTGCTTTTAAGTTAAATTTTGCGCGTATGATATAAGTAAAATTAATTAATACAAAAATATTCTAATAATAAAAATAGCTTTTGGTGTTTTCATTGAGATAAACATTTTAAAGAATCCGTGATACCAAAAATGGTGTTTTATTTATTTATTTTTTTTGTATGTAAAATTAAATTATGGTTTATTTATCGACGCTCGCAACTGCCGAGTTATATCATATCAGCGTCGCCGGTGTGCTGGAATTTTGTCTCGCAAGAGTTTTTTTTTACATGCCAGTAAATCTACTGACATGAGCCTGTCATCGACCTAGGCCGGGATCGAACCTGCAATCTCGAGCACAGAAAGCCAGCGCTATACCGACTACACTACCCAGGCCGACTTTTGTATATATTCTGTGTTGTATATTAGGATATGTATAGTCTTTCTTCCTAATGTTTTGTGCGGTTTTAATATTCTGTATATCTGTCCATTTGATTTTGTGATGCGTGTGACTTAATGACAAGGTTAGCTTAGTACAGGGACATCATTTTATTTTTACCAACATTTTTAACATTAACCTGGCTATACTCGGAAACACTGTTGCCCCCTTCCATTACAGGAGTTTGATGTTACTAGTGCAATATGTAAACAAATCATTTTACTAGGTATAGGAGAGAAAAGTAATGTATCCATTTATTTTGTAGGGAAATACGATATTACGATTTTCAGTATGATCATCACTTTTACGAAATTTATCAAAATACAGTAGAGTAGTAACTTTTTTTTTTTTTTTTCAAAAACTCAACTTTTCAGGCGGCTATGTTCGTTATGTAATGTCTACTTTATTTAGCATATTAATTATTGATGTTAACATACAATATAGACATGCATTTAAATTGAGGGGGTCATAAGTAAAGGGCTGTTACTTTTGAGAAAATGGGGTTTAAATATTTAAGCTTTCGTAAAATCGGTGAAATTTTTATTTAAATTTTAATGTGTGGTGCGATTAAAATATCCCTTTGCCACTAAAATTTTAGATACTTTTGCTTACACTGGATGCACTTAACTCATGTTATTACAAATGTCACTAGCATTCCTTTGCTTCTAGCCACCTCAATTCAAAATAAGCTAATCTGATTTTTAAACAAGTTGCTGAAAATGGTTGCCGTTCATTACAATGCAGGCTTCAATTCAGTACTTTACAATTCATTTTATATATCAATATGCCTGGTAAATTATTAAGTAAGTATATAATAAATTTCAATCTTAAGACATATCAACTTGCAAATGTTTATTTGCTATTTAATAACAACATATGAACGTTTTCGCCGTTTAGGGCATCTTCAGATATAACAAAAAACATGTAATCTGGACCTATAATAGTAAATTATGCAAATGACATGGAGTAGAGAACAATATATGTAATACATGAGATTCATGAGCTTTATGTAAAATATGACATAATACACGATGAATATTGAGATGATCTTTGGATTTTAAAATTAAACTGGACGAACATTTTTACATATAGCTCATGTTACAATTAAATATACAATGATTAAAATTTGTCAATGATGTTAAAATTTAAAATTTATAATGATGATAATAAAATGTTTTAGAGTAATCATAGCTGAGAATTGTCGTAATAATAATAACTCGTTTATATTTTGCATTTATTACTATTTCTCCATCTCAATTTTCAGATGAAACAATTACAAAACACACGAACATCAGCTACGCAAACTATCTTGTAACTTACGACAATTCTCAGCAATGATTACTCTAAAACATTTTATTATCATCATTATAAATTTTAAATTTTAACATCATTGACAAATTTTAATCATTGTATATTTAATTGTAACATGAGCTATATGTAAAAATGTTCGTCCAGTTTAATTTTAAAATCCAAAGATCATCTCAGTATTCATCCTGTATTATGTCATATTATACATAAAGCTCATGAATCTCATGTATTACATATATTGTTCTCTACTCCTTGTCATTTGCATAATTTACTATTATAGGTCCAGATTACATGTTTTTTGTTATATCTGAAGATGCCCTAAACGGCGAAAACGTTCATATGTTGTTATTAAATAGCAAATAAACATTTGCAAGTTGATATGTCTTAAGATTGAAATTTATTATATACTTATTTAATAATTCAATTCAGTACGCATATTATTAAAAACATGTTGAAGCATATTCTCTGAAATTTAATTTATCGTTTCTTGAATATAATTTTTTGGTACGATATTATTAATATAGGTTCTTTTTTTCTATAGAAAACGCAATCATATTTATGAAACACACTATACACTGCAGTGTTTACTTCACTGCTTGAAGACTTCGAATGCAACAGCGGCCGTAAGTTTGTGTGTCTGACGGGAGCAAGGACATTAGTGAAGGGGTGAGAGTGAAGTACATTCAGAAAGGCAGGTACAATAAAAATGCAAGTAAAAATAAAATGATGTCCCTGTAGCAGCTGAACTATTGATAATCATGATTGTATCTTGTTTATGTTTCTTGATCCTGCTTAGTAAGGAACTTACTTGCTTCAGAAAAGTAATAATTATCTTGCTTATCACATTCAAATAATGTGTACGTATAACCACAGTCTAGTATATACAGTCACGAAGCTTGAGTTGTGAGGAGGCTAGGAACAATAGACTGTGCCGGTACTATTTCGCATTGTCTGTAATGAGGCGATATTAGCGATCCTAGTGGTTAGCAACTATCTATGGATTCATATTTACTACGTATTGACCTTCGTGACTGTATATACTAGACTGTGGTATAACAATGAGCATATTCATGTGTAGAGTAGGCCTGCTGGATAAAGAGTATATTAAATTTTTCTTAAAATTACATTTTACTTTTAAAATAAGCAAGAAGTGACAGTTTAACAAAATCATTTTTGTGGCAAAAACATTGTCAACTGAAACATAAGAGGTCATATATGCTCTCAACAAGATATCAGTGGCGAAGCTCTTAAGAGGCTTTTGAGGCTTAGCCTACCCAATATATTTGAGTCACTGTACCTAATAACAGTAGGCCTATAAGTTCATGATAACGATGTATCGTGGGCCTAACACTTGGTTTCACTCCGAACCTTTCATATATTAAGTTCACTGTTGGCAGTCATTCCATGATGAGAGTTTAGTGCAAGACTTGTGGCAGAAGCCTCTACGGGCCGTATTCATAGATATTCTTAGCGCGGGCTTCCGATGGATGATCAGCGAACTAACTTTTTCGTATTCATAAAGCAGTGTTAGCGATATGATATGATATGATATGATATGATATGATATGATATGATATGATATGATATGATATGATATGATATGATATGATATGATATGATATGATATGAATCTTGTACAAGTAACCAGTCGATAGTCGGGGCTAGTTTAGCATGCTCGTAGCGCGGGCTAGCGAAATGTCTATGAATAGCACCCTATAAGTCTAAAGGCATGGCTACATCCTTGACTCGCAAACTTAAGGGATGACCATGAAAAGGGTATCGATACGCTACAACTCGGTACGAGACGCAGTTCCTCACTTTCACAATACTGCGTTGCGCTATATTGGTGTTCTGTGAATGCGCTACGTTGTTAAGTGTTAGTTTAATCAAAAGTGCATGCGTGTATGTGTTACATGTTAATTTTGTGTAAAATGGCTCATACTGAAAGAACATTGAGATCATTATTTGTAGAATTGTTAAAAGAGAAACAGTTTTCAAATTGGAAATAGGCTATGAAACAAAATGTGCTTACAAAGATAGGAGATCGATACCAAATTTACATATTAAAATAGCAGATGGAGGAAGACAGAATATAAATTTAAATTGTCATGGCACCGGTATACGGCAGATGTCAAATTCCAGTTGTGCTTTGCCATGGACACGATAAAGACGCGTACACAATACTGTACAAGCGTAACTATAGGGAGTTAATGAAACGTTGGCATGACTGAGATACAGAAGGATAGACGACAGTAACGGTATTTATGAGATACTCTCATGTGCTTGTAGTAGAGAGTATTGTTATATGTGGCTCAAAAATAGTTATTTAGACTATTTGTCGTCTTAATAATACATTCTTATTGGTGGACTGACTTATTGCAAGTTGCGCCAACTTTTGAAAAACAATGGGAGCTCAAACACTTGAATTAAGTTAAAATAAATAAATCTCATAAATAATAATGATAATGATAATAACACGACGAATTATTGGGTGGGCTCGAGCCCCAAGGGCCTATATTGGCGCCATTGATTATTACGGATATTATAGAAGAAGTGTTTTCATAGCTTATTTCATTGTCTTCTTTAGACACGCTTAAATATTACAGCAAATTGTATTTATTTATCCTAATTCCATTACCCTGACGAACCAAAGGAAATTTCTTAAATACCACGTCACTGTTTTTGTTAAAACAAATTATGTGTATTAGTATGACGACAAAAGAGCACAATTAATAATGATAATAATAATAAATAGTCTACCTTTATAAAATTTCAAGAATATTTCAGAAGTCAAACGTTGAAAGGTGTAAGTGTAAACCAATGAATCTTGATTCAGCCTAATACGAGTTATTTGTAGCTACTTAGATTACAAGTAATGTATAGAGCAAAACAGTAATTTTGAGTTTAGATGACACTGTTGAAAACAATAAGTAATATATTACAACTTAGACAAGTCGAAATCGATTATAATTCTCTTTAGCTTCTTTATTACGTAACTTGTATTTACTATTGTAATATTACGCTTTTTAAGCACTCAAATGTAAGAGCTTTATTGTAATGCTGGTAAATCATTCAATCTTAATAAATATTATAATTATAATAAGAAGATTTGAATATTTACTTTTAAATTTCCCTGCGTACACGTAAATAGACAATCTTATCCTTGACACTCTGTATAGTACAGGGTCCGGCATTTGTTCCTGGCGGAAATTTAGAATTGCTCTTCCTCCACCCGATAACAGCATTCGCCTATCTATGATAATATAAACAGTTTGAAACGACTGGATGCATCTGTAAAGGGAAGAGTTCAGGACGTCCACATGTACCCAACGAAAGAGTCGAGAATGTGAGAGCAGCTTTCGTATGTAGTATGCTGAGGTAGTATATAACATGCTTAGAGCATTTCAGAATAGAGGAGATCTCTTCTCAGGAACCTTGTGGTTTTGTGGGCGTAGGATATAATGTGATGTTCGTCGTTCTCACGAAAAGAAACCAAGGAGTAGAGTTCCACTAAGTGTATTTATTCGGCTCACTTCCCTTGCTTGAGTCCAAGCGACGGAATACTGGCTGTTGTCTTCCGTGTGATTTCGGGTTATCGTCTAACGCCAGTTTAAAATCGCTGCTGTCACTTTTTGAGTAAAACACAAAGCTAAAAAGTGCGATATCTATACTTTATCACTTCGGTCGGCTGGAAAACGGAGAATGATAAGATATACACGATCGGAACACGTGCCGGAAATATTAATAATACTCACGCGATCGGCTCACAGGCCGTAGACTATATAAGTGAGTAAACACGCCACTGGCCGGCAGTCTTCTGACCAAACACACGATCGGCTCACTGGCCGGTAATATTCTGAGAAAATACACGCTCGGCTCACAGGCCGGTAATCGTCTGGGGAAAATACACGCTCGGCTCACAGGCCGGCAATCGTCTAGCAAAATACACGCTCGGCTCACGTCCTTTTAAATGCTCACTAAGGTGACGCGCTCACCAGACGCTACTATTGTTTGCCAGATTCAAACAACGCTACCAGCGCGTTCCTAGATAGGAAAAACCCCTTTATACTATACTAAAGTTCAGTAACCTACCTCGCGTCTACTGGTCTTAAATGCGTTAGGCGCCTGTCAGACTGAGTGAATAAAGAGCCTATTACGCGCTTCGCTGATCCCCGTGGCGTAGGTTAAACAAACATCTCAAAGAAATATAGAAATATCAAAAATGAAACTATACTATAACTTATATAGGAGAAAAAATATCTTACTATCGCCGGACCACCCGACTACAGCTTCAAAATGCACTTTCTTCATTCACACCTTCACGTTTTTCCATCAAATCTCGGCGCTGTAAGTGACGAACATAGTGAGAGGTTCCATCAGGACATATCAACAATGGAATCCAGGTGGCAGGGTCAATACGGTCCAAGCATGATGGGTGATTTCTGCTGGTTCCTACAGCGATCAACTACATGTCAACATAAGCGGAAAAGCAAAGATCTCAAGCACTTTTAACGGAGTTTTTAGTGCTTACTATATATTGTAACGGTCTTACTAATAAAAACTCTATATACAGACTTTTAACTCTCTTATACTTATGCAATGAGTAGCTCGTTTATAAGTCGTGTGTAAATTCCTTACTAATAATCACTATATACGTCGTGTATAACAGTATGACTGTTACACAGCTACGTCATAGTTTCGTCATTACTTCGTTACGAAAGGTAATAGAATATCTGAGGTTCTCCATTGCATCCGGTAGAGCGCTGTAGTGTGGCGTGTTAAATATCGATAGTACAACTGGCTCTAATTAATTACCACACTACATTTTGGTCAAAGAGTACAAGCTACAGCAATATTATTCTAATAATTCTATGATCTTTGGTTTGTTCTTCTGTGGTTACAAGGTAACCATCTTCATAAAATGACAGTCGATACGAACAGCTGTTAGAGGGGCGGCCATTTTTTCGCTATATACAACGCTTAAACAAGGGGTTTGGTGTATATAACTACTGCAAAACAATTCCCATGTATAGTTACAGCCTTTTTATACGTCCATAGCTTATTCACGGTTTATTAGTAACGTTTTCTGTTTCAATTCTGCATAAGTCTTGTATAAAAACTATACACGGTTTATTAGTAAGACGGTAAGTGTATATCTTCTTATACTCGTGACGAGAATTTTGTACGAAATGGAAATGTAAAAATTGGACATTTATCCTTTGAAGAGATGGAAAAATTAAAAAATCTTGGAGCAACAGTAACAAATATAAATGACACTCTGGGAGGAAATTAAACACAATAAATATGGGAAATGCCTGTTATTATTCGGTTGAGAAACTTTTGTTATCCAGTCTGCTGTCAAAAATTCTGATAGTTAGAATTTATAAAACAGTTATATTACCGGTTGTTCTGTATCGTTGTGAAACTTGGACTCTCACTTTGAGAGAGGAACATAGGTTAAGGTTGTTTGAGAATAAGGTGCTTAGGAAAATATTTGGGGCTAAGAGGGATGAAGTTACAGGAGAATGGAGAAAGGTACACAACACAGAACTGCACACATTGTATTCTTCACCTGACATAATTAGGAACATTAAATCCAGACGTTTGAGATGAGCAGGGCATGTAGCACGTATGGGCGAATCCAGAAATGCATATAGGGTGTTAGTTGAGGGCCGGAGGGAAAAAGACCTTTATGGAGGCCGAGACGTAGATGGGAGGATAATATTAAAATGGATTTGAGGGAGGTGGGATATGATGGTAGAGACTGGATTAATCTTGCTCAGGATAGGGACCAATGGCGGGCTTATGTGAGGGTGGCAATGAACCTCCGGGTTCCTTAAAAGCCAGTAAGTAATTAATTATATCTTATTATAAATGTATTTAAAATAATATAATATAACAATTTGCAAAGAATATATAAACTAAGCTCAATTTATATTTCTGCCTTTATGGTACAGAAAACCAGACGTACTGTGATAAATCTGATTACAGATTTGGAATCAGCGCATTAAAACACTTGAAATTTCCTCAGTAGCAGACAAAAAGTTTTTTTTTTTTTTTTTTTTTTTAGACCAGTGGTATTGTTTCCATTGTGATAGTTAATTTTTGCTTTCACTGGAATTATTTTCAAACAAGTAGAAAATGATGATAATGTTGCATTTATGTAACCAGAAACTGCGTAGGCGGAGTAACTCCGTATTTTCGTGTATACTTAAGATGGCAATTACAAACTACGGGTCATGATTCTAATATTAATTACGTTTAACAGTTGGAAATTCAATTAGTGTCACATACACAGGCACTCATAATGATTCCAGAGTTCGCTTTGTTCGTTATAAATGAAAAGTACATACTTCTTAGTACGTGTGTGAGACCATGGAATGAACGCAACTTGTCCATTATATTACAGGTTTATTACCTTTGAACTCATCACGCTACGAGTTCACCTCGGCTGGAGTTTGTTGTAAGACAGGGCAAAAGATTAAGTCTCGATCGCCATGTCAAATAAATAATTCCTGCCTTTTGCGACCGTCTAACACGCTCGCGTGCTGGAATAAGGTACTCTATTTATTTACTTCGTATCAAGCAATTGCCGTATTGACTTTAACGTAATCAAACCAGTGGCGGCTCATAAACCTTTAATGCATTGTGCCAGAGATAAGGATAATAATAAACAATAACAATAATGACATTATTATTATTATTACTATTATTATTATTATTATTATTATTATTATTATTATTATTACAATTACAAATGGTTTTTAAGGAACCCGAAGGTTCATTGCCGCCCTCACATAAGCCCGCCAGCGGCCCCTATCCTGTGCAAGATTAATCCAGTCTCTATCATCATACCCCACCTCCCTCAAATCCATTTTAATATTATCCTCCCATCTACGTCTCGGCCTCCCTAAAGGTCTTTTTCCCTCCGGTCTCCCAACTAACACTCTATATGCATTTCTGGATTCGCCCATACGTGCTACATGCCCTGCCCATCTCAAACGTCTGGATTTAATGTTCCTAATTATGTCAGGTGACGAATACAATGCGTGCAGTTCTGTGAGTGTAACTTTCTCCATTCTCCTGTAACTTCATCCCGCTTAGCCCCAAATATTTTCCTAAGCACCTTATTCTCAAACACCCTTAACCTATGTTCCTCTCTCAGAGTGAGAGTCCAAGTTTCACAACCATACAGAACAACCGGTAATATAACTGTTTTATAAATTCTAACTTTCAGATTTTTGGAAAGCAGACTGGATGATAAGAGCTTCTCAACCGAATAATAACACGCATTTCCCATATTTATTCTGCGTTTAATTTCCTCCCGAGTGTCGTTTATATTTGTTACTGTTGCTCCAAGATATTTGAATTTTTCCACCTCTTCGAAGGATAAATCTCCAATTTTTATATTTCCATTTCGTACAATATTCTGGTCACGAGACATAATCATATACTTTGTCTTTTCGGGATTTACTTCCAAACCGATCGCTTTACTTGCTTCAAGAATTATTATTATTATTATTATTATTATTATTATTATTATTATTATTATTATTATTATTATACTTACTTAGTGCCTTTTAAGGAACCCGGAGGTTCACTGCCGCCCTCACATAAGCCCGCCATTGGTCCATATCCTAAGCAAGATTAATCCAGTCTCTACCATCATATCCCACCTCCCTCAAATCCATTTTAATATTATCTTCCCATCTACGTCTCGGCCTCTCCAAAGGTCTTTTTCTCTCCGGCCTCCCAACTCTCCAAAGTATTACTCGTACAACAATGAGTGATACCCTAGATCATATATGTAACAGATAACTCCTCGCTACGTTAAAATCGGCAGCACTTTGAAGAGAACAACCGCCAGGATCGCCACCCGTCCGCCGTAAACGAACACGAGATGGCAGCACAGTCGCTAATGAAATTCAAATGGGTATTATGTCGTGACTCCTTATGTAACAACTAGATGGCAGCGTAGTAAACCTGACAAAAGTTGTTAACCTCAAAGCCTATAACCCCGACATATATGTTACATATATATCTAGGGTGATACATCAAAAGAACCGGAAACGCACCAGGTTTGCATTGTGTACACCAGTTGGCAGCACGAGTGTAGTGCCTGCACAAAATGGTGACAAAATAAGAAAAGAGTTTTTGTGTGTTGGAATATGCGAGATGTACGTCTGTTATAACAGTGCAACGCGCATTCGGACGAGGATATGGACACGAACCGCCATGTAAACAGAGGATTTTCCGGTGGTATCTGCAATTCAAGAACACTGGTTGTCTGTGTAAGGGGAAAAGTACCGGTCGACCGACAGTGCCTGACAGAGGTCTGCATCGGACGTTTTCGCTCGAGCGCCAAGTAGTTCATAGCATAATCCGATAGGTAGCGCACATGCATGATGGGTAAAATTGTCGCGAGCGATAAATCCTCGAACGGTATAAGCCGAGCGTTAGACATTCGTTCCTGATACAGTGATGATGTGTGTAGTATCATCATAGATGTTTATCATTTCAAAACTTTGCAGTGTTTAACTAACCTCTCCATAGTACAACTACAAAACTTGCTTTAAAATGTAATATAAATGTTGTAGGTAAATGTTTTTCTTTTTCCACACAGGAGTGATTTTGTTTTTTGCCACATCTGATAGATGTTATTGGATGTAAATGTAATTATTACGCAGTATATAGCGGAGCACTACGTATGGACCTATCATATTATATTATGTGGTAAATCAAATATAGAATAATTATTAACAATAATAACTGTATATCGAAGTTTTTCATAGTATTTTATTTATAACTTCATGTTTTCGTACGTTCCATTAGATTGTTCCATTAGACGTTTGTCATAAACGCAGAAAATAATGCCTTATTTTTACCATGTGAGCAAAACATATGTGTATCTTATCTGTCGCCTTTCATACAAGATAAGACATGTCGGTGAGATGACCTTGTACTGTGGTTCTATTTATTACGAGCGTATCACGACCGATCTTATCTCACTCGAGGGTGCGACATTCGACCGAGTTCAAGCGAGCGATTTAACTCCAATGCAGCACTCTGGTGCCTGATGAAACAGTGGAGAGAGTGCGAGGATCTTTCGTACATAGTCCACAAAAATCAACAGCCCGTGGAAGCCGCGAACTTGGAATACCACAGCACACTGTGTGGAAGATTTTGTGACAAGTTTAAACCATATCGTGTACAGCTTCTGCAACATTTGAAAGCTCGAGATTACCACCGGCGTCTGCAATTTAGCACCACAATACAGGAAGCAATGGAGGACGAAGATTTCGCCGCCTAGTTGATATTTAGTGACGAATGCACATTTCATTTATCTGGGGTTGTTAATCGTCATAATGTGCGTATTTGGGGCAGTCAAAATCCTCATGCATTTGTAATGCTTGAAAGAGATTCGCTAAAGGTGAATGTTTTCTGTGCGATGTCATACACAAAGGTGTATTGTCCGTTTTTCTTTTGTGAGAACACTGTTAAGGGTACATCTTGCCTAGACGGCATTTCTTGCAAGTTGAGAGGGCGCGAAGACATTCTTTTCCCCCTCCCTATTCACCAGATACCGTTAGCGACCGAGCAGTAGCTGTTACTTCTTATACCTGCACCCCCTACGCTGTACACAGAACAAAATAAAATATTTAATAAAGTACACTAGGGGATATAAAATGCAGCCATACAGATGTTTGACAATGACTTGTTTCAGTATATTTTAGTGTCATTGTTATAATATTTTCAACTGACTACTAATAAAATTAACGAATGTTGGTTTGAATGTTGGGGAGCGACACAGTGCAGATTGTCGCAGTGTAGCAACTAGCGGTGGAGAAAACATTTATCTTTTGCCCTGAGTGGTTTGAGATTTGTTTCGTCTAGTGATGGGAAATTCAGTTCAATTTACAGATTCGTTCGCGGCGAACTAGTTCGATAGAGAGATTAGTTCAACAATCTAGTTCGTTTAGTTCACCTAGTTCGTTTAGTTCATTTAGTTCGTCTGAGAAAAACTGACGCATATAATCATTTAGTTCGATGAGTTCATTTAGTTCGCTTGAGATGGAGAGGAAAGCTGATGCAAAGATATCAGAAAATCAGTATTATTTTAACTTTGAGGAATATATACTTATGCGATAATTGTTTCCTCTTAAAGAATAACTGATTTTGGGATATATGATGTTACATTACTTACTGTAGGCCAGTGTTTATTTATCACAACATTTATTTTATGAGAGAAAGTAACAGCAATGCAGTATCAAAATATTTTAGCGTTGCAAACGTTATTATGATTAAAACTACGGTAAAGTGAAAGCTTGAAAGAAAATAAATATTATTGAACTCTAAACTGTATAATCTAAATCCAACCCTCAAATTTCTTGATATTAATAATAATAATAATAATAATAATAATAATAATAATAATAATATAAAAGCAGAAAAACTAATAATCTCTCTTCAGACATACACATTTGGGGGACCGCACAAAAAAAACATATAATTGAACAAAATTGTATTGTCAGCAGAGGAACAGGTGGAGTGTCTCATTAAAAGCATCTTAAAATATGCTCCCTTATCACATCTATAATGCGGAGGGAGCAGGGGCGCCATTAGCAATAGGGGCACAAAGAGGGCGTGTCCCACAATATTTGATTTAATTGTTTATTATTATAATTAATGTTTATTATTAATCTGTTTACATGTGTTTAATAACATATGTTGTATTATGCAATCAGCAGTACAGATTTAAATAAATAGCGTCCTTAGACTTCATGTAGTCTTAAAGATTTCAATTTTCTTTAGTTTCTAATATCCCCCCTCCAATAGCTAACGGCGCCGATGAAGCGAGGAATACTCTATATGACAGATATTACATTCGAAAAATAGATCGAATGAAATTTAGGACATGAAAATCCATTCATTAACTGTTTTCAACATGAAGTTTCGAGTTGCCAATTCGGGACCCCAGTGCAATGGTAGAGTTCGAACATGCTAATTATTCGTACACAGAATCGATCTAAGAAAGCTGTAAACTATTACAGTTATTTTATTTTTAAAGAGAATTTCAACTAACATTTAAAGGAAAATGTACGTAACTGGTCACTAACGTAGCGATTCTGAGCGTAGAAATTAGGAATGTGTGTTGGAATGCTTAGATCCTGAATCCTACTATTTACTTCAATAAATTAAAGACAAGTAAATAATGTATTTGCGGATGTAATATCGGAGAGCATTATGGTCAACGTGAAATTGGGATTTTGTAATGCGTTTCCAAGAAACGATAACAGATTCGATATTGTAATAAAATTTTATAAACTTATAAATTTTATCGCTTAATGCTTGTCAGACTTAACCTCAAATCATTTCTTAATACTGGCTACGAAGGATACAAACACAACGTAACCAGACTGAACCACTCACGTTCATGTGCTCTTAACCTCAAACAGAATCGGCTGGGTAATGAACTATAATACAGTATTAGTGTCCGCATTTTATAAGTTGTGCAGAATGTTTATGATACACCGAATTTAGTATCTTTATGGGTCTAAAGAAGTAACATTATTAGCGTGTTGTGAAACACTGCCCAACACTCCTCTCGTTATGGGAACGGCTTCCCACAATGCATTGCTTCTTCTCATCTAGTTCGCGAACGACTTCCACAAAAATTTCGAACTAGTTCATCTAGTTCACTTGAACGACTAGTTCAATTCGAACTAATCGTTCGCGAACTACCCATCACTAGTTTCGTCCTTACAGTTTACTTCGTAGTGTTTTGTGAATATCGGTATAGGAAATAGTGTACATAGTGTAGTGTTAATTTCTTATATAAGTACATAGTTTTTTTTTATTTAGGCTTAGGACCGTATTTTTTCGTAGTTTGTAAATTATTTAACGAACATTATGGCTTCCAGCAGTGTTATAAAACATAAAAAAGGTAAACCAATGCGAAGTGGTCAGAAGAGGTGTGTTGAATTTATTTCAAACGTTATGTGCTGAAAATCCAACTTACAGTTTAGAAAAGGTGGCTGAGATGATGGGGAAACTGACGGGAGTGGGAAAAGCAAGTGTTTATCGCATCAGAAGAGAGGCGAAGATGAATGACAATAAATTAAAGAGTCCGGTGAAATTTCGCAAAACTATTCCACTATTAGAAAAATACGACGAATTCACAAAATCAACAATAAGATCTAAAGTTCACCAATTCTTTTTTCGTCAAGAACTGCCAACTTTAAACAAAATATTAGCTGCGGTGAACGATGATGAAGATAATAGTGATAACAACCTACCAAAATTCTCGAAGTATGTTAATTTAAATTAATTCTTGATTTCCGCACAAAACAGATTATGAAAGTCTATAAAAATATTTCTAGTTCTAATTTTATTATAATGCATGTCATAATACAGGCTTTGTATTATAATGTTATTATTCATAATTCCACTTAAATTCACTGCATAGTACTATAATTTGTGTAGCTGAACGTAGAAACGTATTACTACTGGTTCAGTAGACCTATGCTTATTAAGATCGAAATACTTAAATTTAATATGTCAGTTGTACGCCTGTTTTAGTATTTATTTCTTCTTACGTTACAAGTAACTGTCATATATTGAACTCATTAAATATTTTAATATGCAAATTATTGATATAGACAGTAATAAAAATAGAATTGATTTCTTGGTATAGACTTTCGAAATATAGATTTTGACACTTTGTGTTATAAGTCAATTAGTCGAACGTTTTTACGACGGACTGTAGCACCTTCCCCTTCACTGGCTGTAGAGAGTGTGAGTAGAGGGGAAAGCCTCTCAACCAAACTGAAATGGGGAGTAGATATGTTGACAACTAACCGAAGATTCAGACAATTTTGTCTTCCAACAAGACGGAGCACCCCCTCATTGGATGCTTGATGTTCGTGAATACCTGAACCATGAACTGCCGAATCGCTGGATTGAGCGTGTTGGTGCAGATGACCAAGCTCTGTTTCCTTGGCCCCCCAGGTCACCAGACCTAACGCCATGTGACTTCTCCTTTGGGGATACATTAAGGACCGCGTCTACGTACCTCCACTGCCACGAACACTGGTACAGCTGAGGGAGCGCATCAATAATGCAGTAATGGACAACGCTACACAATGTGAGGAACGAACTGAACTACCGCTTGGACATATGTCGTGTCACCCGAGAGGCACACATAGAACATAATATGTAGAGTGTGGGAATAAATGTGTTGCTTGTACGGTTCTTTTGATGCATCACTCATTGTTGTACGAGTAATACTTTGGAAAATATAGCACTTTGAAAACGATTACTTTGTAGTAGCTCTGTACATTACATTTAATGCTCATTTATGGCCATATCAGTTGCTGTGACGCCATTTTTAAAGCTGTGGTGCTCAGGATTTTTAAATGATCCTAAACTTTTGATTGCAGTTTTCCGTAACTTTATTTTAGTTTTCAATTTTTCCCCCTTTTTATGTGAAAATTACTTTACACAGGATTTTTAAATGACCTTACATCTTCATTGCAATTTTCCGTAACTTCAATTTTTTTTCTTTATTCCATACAGAAAGTTATTTTCGGAACTACTAACACTACATGCATGATATTTTGTACACACATTCTATAGGCTATTAAGAAACCTTTGTCTGTAACAGAAAATTGTTATTTTGTTGCATTTTAAAAATATGCCTCCATAGTTTTAAAAGTAAAATGTCGCAGAAACTTTGAATTTGTCCATGTTGAATCTTTCGTACACTACTTTTAACACTTGAATATAAATAATTGATTAAATGGCGATCTTACTCGTGTTAATTATTTAAGCATGTGCGGCTTACAGCTGTTTCGGTGCTATTCGACACCATCCTCAGAGCCTACTAGATCTCGGCGCTATCTCAACTTCGCTGCCTGTTGTGTGGGTGCGTTCGTGTGATGAAGAGTTGTGTCAAATAGTCTGTGTTCTGAAGTTGATCTGTGTGTTGAGAATTTGATTGGGGTGTGTTTTAGTGTGTATGTATATTTCATACTGTTCTAGTGTGTTGAGTTTTTTGTTTTTGGGTTGTATGTGTAGGACTTCCATGTCTGTATTTATGTTATTGTATGTGTGGTTAGCATTAGTTATGTGTTCGGCATATGTAGATGTATTGTGTCCTCTGGTTATTGCTTTAATGTGTTCTTTGTATCGAGTTTGGAATGATCTGCCTGTCTGTCCAATGTAGAAACTTTCGCAACTATTGCATGTGAGTTTGTATACGCCTTTGTGGTTGTATTTATTTGTGTGTGTTGAGATGTCTTTGTAGTTTTTTTCTGTTCTGTATGCTATGTTGTATTTCTGTTTTCTGAATGAGGATGCGATCTTGTGTGTGTTTTTGTTTTCGTATGCTAGTGTGATGTATTTCTTGTGTTTGTGTTGTGTTTTGTGTGTGTTGAGTTTTTGTTTTGTCTTCCTTATGATGTTGTCTATTATGTTTGGATTGTAACCGTTTTCTTGTGCTATGTATTTGATTGTGTTCACTTCTTCATTGTAGTGTTGTTGGCTCATGGGTATGTTGAGTAATCTGTGTACCATTGTCCTGAATGCAGCATGTTTGTGTTGTGTATGTGGTGGTGGTGGTGGTGGTGGTGGTGGTGGTGGTGATGGTTGTTGGTTTTCTGTATATTTTGAAGGTGTTTTTGTTGTCAACTTTTGTTATGGTGATGTCTAGGATGCTTACATAATTAACACGAGTAAGATCGCCATTTAATCAATTATTTCAATTTGTATTTAAAAATGGCTGAGATATATCCATTTTAGTGAATTAGTGTGTCACAGGTTTTTCTTCTTTTTTTTTTTCCTTCAAAATTTTGGTCCCAAATTACTTTTTCAAAATTTAATCTCGAATTTAAGTTGTTGCAGCAATGACATTTCTACATCTATACTAATAATAAATCTGTAGCCAACATTTTTCTGGTAATTTTCGATTTTCCAAAAATAATTGGTGTTAACATGTATAATTAACCATCCTGAAACCGAAAATCACTTTTTTGAAATTTTTGTTTGTCTGTCTGTCTGTCTGGATGTTTGTTACTTTTTCACGCGATAATGGCTGAACGGATTTCGATGAAAATTGGAATATAAATTAAGTTCATTGTAACTTAGATTTTAGGCTATATGGCATTCAAAATACGTTATTTAACAGGGGGGTTATAAGGGGGCCTGAATTAAATAAATCGAAATATCTCGCTTATTATTGCTATTTGTGAAAAATGTTACATAACAAAAGTTTCTTTGAAAATAATTTCCGATAAGTTTTATTCTATGCAAAATTTTGATAGTACTGATATTTAAGGATATACAAGACTTTTAAAGTAACAATACAATACATTTTCACTGCCGCCTCAGATTATAGTGTTGTTGTTCCTACTGTAACTCCTATGTGCAAAATATAAAATTTTTGAGTAGGAAGAAAAAACACATTTATTCATTCCATGTCAATGGTACATAGGAGATAGTGAATTCATACATTTTCGAAAGATAGAAATATAATTACATATCACTATATATGCTGTATTACTATTTAAGTTATTTGAAGGGTTCAGAACCATAGTGGGGCAAGCGCCATTTACTGAAGACGTAGAAAACAAGGGTTAAAATTAAGTTATTACCAGACATCGAGATTTTAGACCCGATAGAATAAGTTTACTAAGTCCATACTATAGGCAGCTTTGTCACTGTGTTTGAGATGGATGGGAGTCGGCAGGAGAGACATGTGTACATGAAACCAAGTTCAGTCCAGTCTGCTGGTGCCGTACAGTGACATTCCAAAGAAAGACAACTAATTTATCAAACATTAAAATGAAATGAATGTTAGAGGAGAAAAATTCTGTAGGACCAAAAAAAATCTATACGTAGATTGAAATAAAAATCTATAATGCGAAATTTTCAAAATAAATTAATTTGCATTTCCTTTCGGCTTCTTTCATAAGCACATGTGTGTTAAGGAACCCGGAGGTTCATTGCCGCCCTCACATAAGCCCGCCATCGTTCCCTATCCTGAGCGATTAATCCAGTCTCTATCATCATATCTCACCTCCCTCAAATCCATTTTAATATTGTCTTCCCATCTACGTCTCGGCCTCCCCAAAAGTCTTTTTCCCTCCGGCCTCCCAACTATCACTCTATATGCATTTCTGGATTCGCCCATACGTGCTACATGCCCTGCCCATCTCAAACGTCTGGATTTAATGTTCCTAATTATGTCAGGTGAATAATACAATCCGTGCAGTTCTGTGTTGTGTAACTTTCTCCATTCTCCTGTAACTTCATCCCTCTTCATCATCATTTCACATAGATCTAGGAATAACTCGGATGCTTTATTTGTAAGTGAATCTGACACAGGTGGAATTTCTTCCTCCTTAAAGAGACAAAATGTTTATCTGTGAAATGTGTTTTCGGGAGTTACAGTGGGTCTGAAGGTATCGTTTTTTTTTCTCCCCTTAGTCTGACATGACACAATTTATATGTAACATGATCCACATTAACTTCAAAATTATCATTTCCGAACTCCTGCACAAATAAATGCGTCTTAGGCCCAATTGTATAAAACTCCCTGACTAAAGATCAACTTTGATCGAAGATCGAAAAGTGAACCGAGTTCAGACACTTCTTCTATTGTATAAAACTTTTCTGCGATCAAATTACCTTGGTTCAAATGCAATCTAAGTTCACGTGAAAAGGATTTGGCAACATCGCATAAACAGGTGAAATAAGTGATGCGCGGACCATGTTATACAGGTTTGTTCAGTGTTGCCAATCTAGCGACTTTAACTCTTTTTCAACAACAATTTCTTTTAACTTTTATATTGCTTAAATAGGGATTTAATGACCTTTTTAGCACCCCATAGTGACAAAATTTAATCTTGCTTTGTTGATAATGAGCAGGGAAAGGATTTATATGTAAATACATATTTACTTATAAAGCTAATATAATTTATATTTTGCATTATCTTTATGTTTCACAATGTGTAGGGTTGAAAAATCCTACTTTTATTTTCCATATTTTTCCATATTTTAGAGTTTAGTACATATTTTCGTTAATTTCCATATATTTTCCATATTTCATATAAAACAGTCCATATTATATTAGGTTTAACAATAAAACAAAACAAAATTCCATTAACTTTTAAAAATACATTTCAACAATAGAGATTTAAACACATGTTCAGTAATCCCTTTAACATCAGAGTTATTTGAAAATTAGCAGTCCTATCAACAATGGGAAAGTAAGTTACAAAACTGTATTAATTTAATTTAAAATTTTTAACAGACTTCAGTTGTGCAGCTCAACAGTTAAATGCCAGTCAGAGTACACATAGGTTCAGTTTTGTAAATCATACTATAAAGACGGTAAATATGCCAAAAGTACGTCATTCAGTCAATTTAAAATCAAAACTAACAAGTTACATTTCAGAATTTAAAGAAGATGGTTTATCAACTGACAATAAAATATTATTTTGTAATTTGTGTCAGTGTGCAGTATCATCTACACAAAAGTTCCTGGTGCAACAACACATTACAACTAGTAAACATCAGGCCAACAAACAACTAAATTCCAAGCAGAGACAATTGTTTTTAACACAACCAACAACATCGAATGTAAGATCTGAGTTTAACATCGACCTGTGCCGTTCTCTCATCTCTGCTGATATTCCTCTCTACAAACTAAAGAATAAGGTCTTCAGGGAATTCCTTGAAAAATATACTCAACATACAATCCCGGATGAGTCAACACTTAGGAAGACGTATGCTCCATCCATCTACGATGAGACAATACAGAAGATAAGAGATGAAATTAAAGATAGTTCAATTTGGGTTTCCATTGATGAGACTCCCGACAAAGAAGGTAGACTTGTTGGTAATGTAGTTATCGGTTTGTTAAGTGAACAATATTCTGAACGAATTCTTTTACATTGTGATGTTCTAGAAAAGTGCAATAACAAAACTATAGTTAAACTGTTCAACGAAGCTATGGGTATCCTGTGGCCAAAGGGTATTATGTACGATAATGTGTTATTCTTTATTAGCGATGCTGCCCCTTATATGGTCAAAGCTGGACAAGCATTATCTGTTGTATATCCTAAATTGACTCATTTTACTTGTGTGGCGCATGCATTTCATCGTGTGGCAGAAGTGGTCAGAGACAATTTCCCTAAAGTAGATTTGTTGATTTCATCAGTGAAAAAAGTATTTCTCAAAGCTCCCAGTAGAGTTAACGTGTTGAAAGAAATGTACCCTGAAATTCCATTGCCACCAAAGCCAATTTTAACTAGATGGGGTACATGGCTAGAAGCAGTTGAATATTATGCCGAACATATAGACTCTATTAACAATGTTCTCCTTGCATTGGACTCTGAAGATGCAGTCTCAATTGATACTGCGAAAACAGTTACCTGTGACATAAGTGTGAAGAATGACTTAGCTCACATTCAGCATACATTTTCATGCATCATAAAAACGCTCAAAAGTCTCCAAAATAGGCACCTTTCACTATCTGAAAGTTTTGAAATTATAAATAGTACTGTGGAACAACTGAATCGTGGTAGAGGTAAAGTTGCAGATGCAGTAAGAGCTAAGGTGGACACTGTACTTTCAAAAAACCCTGGATATGAAGAACTACAAAAGGTTGTTGCTGTGATGAGTGGTGAATCAACAGTGAAGATTAACTTGGACTTATCCCCAGCAGACATTGTGAAATTGAATTATGTACCAGTTACTTCTTGTGACGTCGAACGCTCTTTTAGTCAGTATAAATCTATCCTCAGAGACAATAGAAGAAGATTCACTTTTCAGCACTTGAAAGAAATGTTTGTAACCTATTGTTATGGTAACAGACAATAAAAATTGTGTTTTGTTGAAACTACATTGGAAGATAAGGTACGTCCATTATATTTTTTGTTTAGTTTGATTAAAATGTACCAATATTTAACGTACATAGTCATTTTTTTATAATTTTAAGTCCATATTTAATTCCATATTTTGGTAAAAATCCATATTTAATTCCATATTTTGGTAAAAATAACTACATATATATTTACATATTTCATATATTTTTAGTCCATATAAATCCGTTCCCTGATAATGAGAAATCTAGCGACTTTACAACTACTTTTTGGCGACTTTCCGTATTACACTCTGTTGGAGACACTGGTTTTTTGTGCAGTGTAAATAATGGCGGACAATAAGAAGAAGGTTGACTGTTCTCCAAGTTGTTATCATGTTATGGTGTTTGATACTGCTAAACATAATAAAGCTTTATAAAAAGACAATTTTCGTTTAGTAATACAGTTAATTGAACATTTATGAATGTATCTATCATATCCATTGGTTGTTATAAACATAATGTAATTATAGGTTATGTTATTTGATACTGCTGAACACGATAGAGCCTTATAAAATATAAGAATGTTTGTGTATTAAGGCAAGAAATTGAAAGAAATATATATAAATGTACCTAACATATCTATTAATATTAATAATAATGGATATTTTATTTGCACAATCTGTCACTCGTATATTTCAAACAAAAAAGAAATAACTGAACTTGGATCATATAACTTAATCGGAGAAATTTCTTCAGTCAAAGTTGACTTTAGTTTAAGACAAATTAATCTCAGATTAACTTTATACAACACAAAATTCCAAGTTCAGCTAGAACGAGGATCAATTTAACCTCTGATCTAAGATTAAATGGTTTATACAATCGGCCCTGAGTAAATAAAGCACATGGGACGACAGGTAGGTCCCTACTCTCACTGCCCCCACCCACTACCGTCCTGATTTCCAACTTGAAATCGCACTGTTTTCTTCTATCGGGTCTAAAGTCTCTAAGCCTGATTATTACCATAATTCAATAGAAACATATAGCAAGTATTATAAAGCATACACATTAAAACTAAAAGATATGTCAATCTTCATTAAACTATGGTTGCATGTAATAACAATTAAGAAACATGTTAAAGGAATTGTCATTGCACCAAATGAGTGGTCTCTGGATCAAAATGATCGCATTTAAATTTTTAAATACAATTTAAATTAAGTAATATATTAAACGATTTATCCTTCTATCAAACACGAATGTTCCCTGGATCAAACGTCCTATTTTAATTATGTAATTACTTTATATTTATTTCTAACGGGTGCAGCGGAGCGCACGGGTACGGCTAGTACAAAATATAAAAATTGCGCATCAATTAGAAAAAAAAATCAACTTATACTATCTTCTCCCCTTCAGTGAATTCTTGTGTAATCCTGGTAAACATCAGAGTAATTTTGCGAAAGCTGCTATGCTGTTGAGTAAAATACAACACATTTTTATAGACTATCGTTAGAGTCGCGGTGAATGAAATCAGTTATTGACTCCTTCCTTTTGTAATGCAATATAGGCTAATCATTTTATCATCTGGGAATGTAAATTACTTTCATATAAATATAATGATATAAAGAATAAGAAAATTAAGTTTGTTTACTTGGGTTCCTCTGTCCCTTTTCTTGTTATTAGGCTTATTCACTTAGAACTTGCATGCGGTGTTTTGCCTATCTCTTCATAGATCCTCACATAAGCAAACATTACTTCTGTAAACATCCTCACATGCAAGTACTTCCTGTCACTGAACTTTCATTGCCTCATTCAGTGGTTAAATTTCGCATGCAAACATATTTAAATGTTTCGAAACATAAAACTTCAGTTCAGAAAGGTTTATCTTTAGGAGTTAAGATCTAGCTATGAGTCCACCTCTACCTATTCACTGCCCTGGATAACTTTCCAACGAACTCTTATTTTTCTTGACCCCGCCACGAGGAGTTGAGTGGCCACTTTCACACTCATGCTGAGTCACAACTCATTCATTTCATGGCTTCTCACCAAAACTACCCGGAGTTCTAGCCCAGGCAGTTCTTGTGAGACATGTTTTGGTACGATTGTCCAATTGTTGCTATTGACTGATTACACTAAACCCACATCGGCATCTTCTGAGTATAATTTAGGGAATCATATTATTTCATTGTTCATTTTTTTCTGTCCGGGATAAATCTGTGTTATGTGGTTTGAAAGTCGGTTTCAGAATGTAAAATTTATAGACGAAGTTAACTACAACAACATATTATAAATTATGGTTCATAGGCTATACTGTTTGTCCGAGTGTTTAAGTCGAATCCCGTTTCCCCCACTTGTTTCTGCTGGCCCCTCTGTAAAGGCTAGTGGCTGGACTCTTTCCTGAAAATATTTTCTGTGCGGAATTCGGAGTCTGCGTAATATTATACAACTTTAAAATTATTTAAAGAAAAGGTCCCCGTTAAGTAATTAACTGTCATGTGATTTCTCACGTTTCGACGGCCCTGCGACATAACGACTCGGACGGACAGTAGTTTTTACTCTATAAATGAAATTTTATACACCAACATTATAAACAGTCTTTATTATTTGAAAATAATGTACAACATGCCACATTATTGTACCAGTGTCGTAAAATATTACCATGCCAACTAAAACATAACTAGTACCATAAAGTTAATATTATTAAACGATTTTTCTTAGAATACCTAGCTAATATTTGCTGTCGTATCAACTCATTCTTCATAGAACCTGATTTCAAACTACCAGTCATTACAATTTCGATATATTATTTTTTATTTATTTTAGGATTGGTGTATAAGTTCATAATGTCCTTCTGTTCTTTCATTCATTCAGTAGTACTATAGTAACACAGCTACCATAGCAACGAAAAATGCTATAGAGGATTTCACATTAAGAAAAAAAAAACAAAAAGTAGCCTATGAAATACGTTTATAATGTTACTCAGGTATTGCATTCATCAAAATTAGGAAACTCGCTTCGCCCCTTTCCTTAACATTGACTCATGCAATAAAGTAGCTATAACATTATAAGCTACGAATAGTTACATAATATTCTGTTTTTGCTAATTAGGAAGTAGTATTCTAGAAACTTTGTCCCGCGCCGTGGCGTCGTGATCTATGGCATACTGCCTAGGACTCGCGGTACGGAATGCGCTTGTTCGAGTTTCATGGAGGAAGAAATTTTCTCATGAAATTTCGGCCAGTGTATGGGGCCGGTGCCCACCCAGCATCGTAATGCACTTGGGGAACGATTAGTACCGAAACTCGGTTACGAAAGCCAGCTATAACGGCGAGGGGATCATCGTGCTAACCACACGATACCTCAGTTCTTGTTGAATGATCGTCCACCTCTGCTCCGACATGTGGCCATGAGGCCAGCAGGCGGCTGGTCGATCTGGGCTCTAAAAGGGCTGTAGCGCCACGGATTATTATTATTATTATTGTTATTATTATTATTATTATTATTATTATTATTATTATTATTATTATTATTATATTCTAGAAACCTTGCTTAAGTACATGTAACTTGTAAGCTATATTATACCTCCAGTGTCGAAAATAAAGGGGGATACGCCCACTTCTTGGCCACTCCATATAATTATATACCTAGTACCTAGCTGTAAGTTCTTATTTGATATTTTGAATTCTATATAAAGTTGCTCTTCGACACATGTAACAGAGTTCACAGAATCCCATAAATAATGTACTGTAATCTAGCATTTTTCGAATCTTTGCTACCACATGAGTAGAGGGAATATCGAAAACACATGACAGCAGCGTGGTAGTATTACCACAGTCTAGTATATACAGTCACGAAGCTTGAGTTGTGAGGGTGCTAGGAACAATAGACTGTGCCAGTACTATTTCGCATTGTCTGTAATGAGGCGATATTAGCGATCCTAGAGGTTAGCAACTATCTATGGATGCATATTTACTACGTATTGAGCTTCGTGACTGTATATACTGTACTGTGGTATTACTGTTGCTGTAAAAGATGAAATACTTTACGTCTTTTAATAAAGTCTTATTCTTTTTCTTTCTTAAACTCTCTTATGATGTCGGGGTTTGACCATGCATTTCGGACAATTTTAATGTTTGTATTACGCATATACGAGGCAGAACGTCTGTGAAAAAGAATACAAAACCCATAACTATTAGTTATTGCCATCTAATACCAACGCGGTGCATGCTGTGGAGTAGCGGTTAGCATGCCTAACCGTATGACGAGCAGGCCCGGGTTCAAATCCTGGTTGGGACAAGTTACCTGGTTGAGGTTTTTTTCCTGGTGTTCCCTCAACCCAATAAGAGCAAATGCTGGGTAAATTTCAACACTGGACCCTGGACTCATTTCCTTGGTATATCACCTTCATTTCATTCAGACACTATGCTTGGTTTTTTGAAAGATGGGACATGACAGGAGCGTTGCGATCAGAAAAACAGCTGAATGTCACATAGCGTGGTAGGCCTGTTGCTATGATAACAACGGTTGAGTTGCCAAACTTACAGTTCCCACGTGATGAGTGCTTAATAGCTCTCTTGACAACATTTATTGTGCACACAATGTTAGCATTGGTATGTTTCGTGTTTGATTCTCTGTCGATTTTTGTATTGTTTTCTTACCTTCGCGTCAGTTGTCAATGAATGTTTTAACGTCAGCCATCTTAACTTCAATTGTTAGCTTCCATCATCTGGCAGCATGGTAGTCCATATTGACAATATAGCACTGTAGTTCCCGCTGTTTTGCAGTTGGTTCCCAAACAAAATATCAACAACGTGAGTTGGTTCCCCATGTTCAAATATCAACGTGAGTTGGTTCCCCATATTCAAATATCCAAGGCTGAGCTTCTAAAAACTATATTCGGACTGCCTTTATTGGCTTCTCAAGAAGTTGAAGATTGTTTTGTTAATGACTTAATGGCTGTCAAACCTATAGACGATCGATTGGACCAGTTCTTTGATTACCTCCTCCATATTTATATTACACCAACAAGTGAGCATCCATCTGCAATATGGGCTGAGTTTACTTCTTCCTTAGAGCGAACAACCAACTGTTGTGAATCTTTTCACAGTAAACTTAATGCGCACATTTGTGCTCCAAACCCAAATATATTTGCACTTGCAGATGCTCTGAAGGAGGTTCAGTGCGATACTTACATTAAGCTTAGGAGTAAAAGTAAATGTAGGCCTGAGATATTGCAACAAAAGGAAACTTTTGTGAAAGATTGGATGGAAAAGCTTTCTGATGGCAGTGTAAGTAGATATGCATTCCTGCGACACGTTTATTTCAAATTTTTACCAGTACAGAAATAAAATTGTGAAGTTATTCGACGCAGCGTGTCCGCCAAGCACAAAACATTTTTAACCTACCTACTACTGTAGACAGTAGTTGACAGTCCTAAGTCTGTATAAAATGGGAAGGGAAATGTTTCCTGTCTTGATCTAGTGCGGGAACCAATTGCAGTACACAGGAGAAATCAACCTGGAACCAACTCGAGTATAGCTCTGGGACGGACTGGGAACTAATTCACAGATTTGGGAACCAATTCCAGTACAGCCGTAGTTCCAAGCTCGGCCGCTTAACTGTCATGTCCCATCTTTCAAAAAAACAAGTCTAGGTAACCATAGCAGTTGATTGTAAAATAAACCAATTAAAACACGGTGCACTTCATGAACAACGGATAAAGATCCGTCAAGAACTTGCCTCCAGAAGTAAAACTCAGTATATCATACTGACAACGAAGATATATCGGTACCCGAGAGAAGATTCAAACCCTTGACCGTGGTTTGCTTCCACTCAACACAGTACAAGAAATCAGATTACAAATAAAAGTACACGCCCAAAAACATATTTCAGTCCATAATGACTTGCCTCTTCTTACGACAAAACAGGATATACTAGCAGCTTGTCTGGGCCTTTGCCTTGTTATAGACAAATAAGTAAATGCTAGAATTTGGAAAACCATAACTATCAAGGCTAACCACATTCAAGCTGTGTCCTCACATAACAGCATTCCTGCTACACATTATTGCAATTTAAAAAAACGGTGCCACTGAAATGACACATGCTTTCTCGCAACAATTCAGTTGTATGTACAGTGAAGCTTCGATATAACCGGATTAAAAGCGCGTTATAAGAGTGAAATGGGATTATCTTAAACACAAGCTTTCAAAATGTAGCCTATTTTATTACTGAGTGTCTGGATTTTAATGTCTTTGTTGCTATTTGATTTCAAAGTCTTATACTTAATCTGTTTTAGACAATAACACTGATATGTAATAATTTCAGTTTACAATTACGTATAAAAAAGAAGAATAAAGAAGGTACACGTGCGAATTCGAAACGAAGCAGTAGAGCAAGTGAACAGCTTCAAATACTTGGGGTGTACTATAAGCAATAACATGAGCTGCTGCCAGGAAGTCAAAAGGAGGATAGCAATAGCCAAGGACGCTTTTAATTGAAAAAGGACCGTCTTCTGCGAACTTATGGGAAAAGATTTAAGGAAGAGACTAGTCATTTGTGTGGAGTGTGGCATTGTATGGGAGCCGGAACATGGACATTACGACGAAATGAAGAGAAGCGAATGGAATCATTTGAAATGTGGATATGGAGAAGAATGGAGCGTGTGAAATGGACAGAGAGAATAAGAAATGAAGCTGTGCTAGGAAGAGTGGGTGAAGAAAGAATGATGCTCAAACTGATCAGGAAGAGAAAAAGGAATTGGTTGGGTCACTGGCTGAGAAGAAATTGCCTACTGAAGAATGCACTGAAAGGAATGGTGAACGGGAGAAGGGTTCGGGATAGGAGAAGATATCAGACGATAAACAACATTAAGATATACATATGCGGAGACAAAGAGGAAGGCAGAAAATAGGAGAGATTGAAAAATGCTGGATTTGCAGTGAAAGATCTGACTTTGGACGGAAAACTATGAATGAATGAGTTAAGTTTGTGATTTTTAAGAACGTTGCAAATTTTATGTTCTTGATTGGATGCAATAGAAGCTACAGTATATGCCACGGGCCATAGCCCTTTATTTTCGTCACTTGTTTCCAGACGCGTATGTTTTGATATGTAAGTAGTGTGCATCCTACTAAAACATTATTAATATCATCAGTTTCACAACACTCACATAGTGGACACGCTAGTAATTTAATTTTATTCAAGTATTTTGGATAAAAGACCACATTCAGTTTAATTTTTATTAATTAAATATTATATTTATTGTCTATTAGCACTGTATTCAATGAACCAAGATTTGGTATAATTCTCATATTTTTGGCGAATCCGTTCTCTATTTAACTCTATAATGCCTTCTCTAGATAATTTGATAGTATTAATAAGAGAGAGTTTCGATGCTTCCTTGGCTGAACAATCCACTGAGTCCAAATGGTATATGAGTCGTTTACAATGCACCACTGTCCATCTCTCTTAGTCCCAAATATTTTCCTAAGAACCTTATTCTCAAACACCCTTAATCTCTATTCCTCCCTCAAAGTGACAGTCCAAGTTTCACAACCATATAGAACAACCGGTTGTTTTATAAATTCTAACTTTCAGATTTTTTGACAGCAGACTAGATGACAAAAGCTTCTCAACCGAATAATAACACGCATTTCCCATATTTATTCTGCATTTAATTTCCTTCCGAGTGTCATTTAAATTTTTTACTGTTGCTTCAAAATATTTGAATTTTTGCACCTTTTCGAAGGATAAATCTCCAATTTTTATGTTTCTATTTCGTATAATATTCTGGTCACGAGACATAATCATATACTTCGTATTTTCGGGATTTACTTTCAAACCTATCGCTTTACTTGCTTCAAGTAAAATTTCCGTGTTTTCCCTAATCGTTTATGGATTTTCTCCTAACATATTCACGTCATCCGCATAGACAAGAAATTGATGTACCCCTTTCAATTCCAAACCCGCTCTGTTACCCTGAACTTTCCTAATGGCATATTCTAGAGCGAAGTTAAAAAGTAAAGGTGATAGTGCATCTCCTTGCTTTAGCCCGCAGTGAATTGGAAGAGATAGAAACTGACCTATATGGACTCTGCTGTAAATTTCACTAAGAAACATTTTAATTAATCGAACTAGTTTCTTGGGAATACCAAATTCAATAAGAATATCATATAAACCTTCTCTCTTAACAGAGTCATATGCCTTTTTGAAATCTATGAGTAACTGATGTACTGTACCCTTATACTGCCATTTTTCTCCAATATCTGTCGAATACAAAAAATCTGATCAGTAGTCGATCTATTACGCCTAAAACCACACTGATGATCCCCAATAATTTCATCTACGTACGGAGAATATTGGACAAAATTTTGCAGGACGTCAACAAAAGTGATATTCCTCGAAAGTTACTACAGTCTTGTCCCCCTTCTAAAAAATAGGTACAATTATGAACTCCTTCCATTGTTCTGGTACAATTTCCTTTTCCCAAATAGCAAGTACAAGTTTATAAATTTTTGCTAGATAATGCGCTTCCACTCTCTGGTATTAATTGTGCTGTAATTTGGTCGATGCCTGGAGACTTGTACTTTTTCAGATTTTCTTCGCAATTTCGACTTCTGAAAGTGTGGGTTCGGGTATAAAGTATCAGTGTGTATAGAGATAAAAATGCTTCGGCTGCAACCCTGAGAAGCCTGTTCACACGTCTCACTACTTTTAAACTGCGCGCAGCATGGAAAAGTAAAGAGCTGGTTCTGTGCTTTGGTAGCCGCTACTTCTCTCACACGCAGTGTTGCCAACACATAAATTGTATCCCCGTCAGTACAACACCTGGAAATCCGTAGAATCCGTCAAAATTAAAAAAAAAAAAAAAAAAAAAAGACCCTATATATATATATATATATATATATACTTGTTTACCAATCCTGATTAAAATAATAATTCGTCACAATCTAACTTGATTACGAATAAATCTGAAACAGGGGATTCTTAAACGTAGTACGGAACAGACAGGGCTGTTCAAATAAAAAGTAAAAGTAAAATCTTCCAAAAATTAAACAATTAAAAATTACAGTAGCTAAAAATGTCAAAAGACGATGTAAATCTAATTTCCGCCAGAAAAGCCGTCACCCGTCAAAGCCATTTTTTCCCGTCCGCTACGTTGAAATTCCGTCAATTTTGACGGAATTTCCGTTCAGTTGGCAACACTGCACACGTGTCATGTCAGTATTCTGTACTGCAGCGCTGCTGCGTAAGTAGCGACGTGTGACCGTACTTTTGCGAGTCATCAGCGACAATAGCGACTCTATCTGTACGACTCGGAATTACGTTGTCAGAGACAGCCATAATTCGATTGTTCGTGTAAAGTCGATTAAAATATTTCGATAGTCAAAGATCTTAGTGGAGAAATACATTACCGTATAAAGTTATGGACATGTGAAGTCGAAAAAAGTGTACATTTCGGATGTCTGACGGATTGAGACTAATGTAAAATACATTAATTATCCCAACATATTTACAAATCCACCTCATGTGCATGGCATATTGGGAAGCAATTCATGTATTTGTGTAGAGGAACTGAAGTGCCACATCTTTCGGAATACGGTGTTTGATTGCACACGCCCCCTAATCCCACCACACTCACATTTCCCTTCCCCCATCTGCAACCCATACAACACCTAATGGTAGAATCAGTGTGAGTGAAGTTTACGATACGTGTCGGACAGTAATTTCATTTTCTTTTCAAAATGGCTCTTGACAAGAGGTTTCTAAACGTTATACTATTAGGATTTGCTTTTATGTTCGTGTTCACTGCATTCCAGACAATGGGAAATATTGAGGTAAGGTGCACCACTTTTCTGCTTGAAATTACATCCTCACATATGTCAAGAAGACAGAAAGTAGGCGACGTAAATTAATAACGAAATGTAGCCTAATGGACTTTACAATTATTCTTTAAATTAATTTCTTTATTTTATACTGTATGACTCATGCGTGTTGCCATCGGTAGCAACAGATATGTTTTGAAAGAATTGCGTTATTGATTTACGGACTCTCTCTCTCTCTCTCTCTAGGCGCGCTTATTTTGAATCTCAACGCACATGGACCATTATCAAATCGCAGTTTATATCGGTGTTATCAGGAATTGTCCACGTTCGTGTGAAAAATAATCATCGTCGCACAGTAAAGAAACCGTTTCGCATATAGGCAAACGGCTGTACTTTCATTTTCATTAGGGTGATGTGGGATTTTTTTATGTTCTTGTGGAAAATCATCGCAGAATAAAAAGTGACAGGGGATTTGAGGAAAGTGTGCTTGATTGTGTGTAACACGTATACATGATTAGAATAATGGAATTAGGAAAAATAAATACAGTTTCATGTAATATTTGTGTCTAATGAATGGAAGGCAATAAGCTATGAATAATAGCCAATTCTCCGATAATAATAATAATAATAATAATAATAATAATAATAATAATAATAATAATAATAATAATAATAATTTATTTATTATTTTTTTATTTTTTTTATTTATTTAATGTGCTGTACAACAGCCAGCGGCCAATTACAGTTCAGCACAAATATAACAAAAAACATAAAAACAAAAATAATTATTACACATAAATATAATTACAATCAATTACAATAATGACGATGAATGGATAACTAAGAATACTATGAGACAATGTTAATTGAGTATAATGCCTAAAATAATACATAAATGATAAATCGTTGCCAAGAGCAAACAAAGTCTATACATTGAAGGGATCGAATTCGCAGCCATGCATGTTGGCATTTTTAATGCATCTGGAGACTGGTGAAAGAAATTTCGAATTTCTAATATAGAAAAGTTTGTGGGCTCTCATATCTTTTGTTGGAATACGTAAGGTAATATTGTTTAAGAAAGAGTCACAGGATATATCACCTTTGAGGACTTTACAAAAGAACAGATAATCTAGCTCATGGCGTCTAGCATATAGATTTTGACAATTAAAATATTCACATTTTCTCTCATAACTATACCCGGAATTAATGGGCAGAAATCTGAATGAACATGAGGATATAAATTTTCTTTGTATATTTTCTAATTTAGCCGAGTCCGTAGTTGTAATCGAGTTCCAAACTACAGATGCATATTCGAGTTTCGATCGCACCAATGTATAGTATAGCATTAAAAGAGAATCGGGCGTGGAAAAAGAATAAGTTATTGACCGTATTATTCCTAGCATTCTGATTGCGTGATTGTAAATGTAATCAACGTGACTATGAAAATACAATTTACTGTCAAAGAATATTCCCAAATCTTTTACGCAATCCGTTCTGTTAATTAGTACATTATTTAGATAATAATTAAATATCAGTGAAGAAGTTTTTATAGAAAAGGTTATTACATTAGTTTTGGATACGTTAATTTTCATACCATTGTCTTCCGACCATTTAGCGACTGAATTAATGTCACATTGAAGTGATTGACAGTCAGTACTAATAATAATAATAATAATAATAATAATAATAATAATAATAATAATAATAATAGAGGAAAGTGCCCAAAACCGGACCCCCATTTTGTTTTTGGTTTTTAAAAAATATGAAACAGTAAAAAATTATGTTTTAAAAGCATGTAATATTTACTTTATAATGTCATGCACCATTTACATTTTACTTTTAGAAAATATAATTAAAAATTGGTATGAAAAAAAATTATTTTCAATAAACTTACACTTTGGCGATTTGAAAAATAGTTGCCGAAATCGGACCCCTTGTAAAAATAATCAAAGTAACACTAAATAAATTCGGAAAAAAGGTATTAAATGAGAGAAAACATAATCTAGTTTCAAAGTATAAGTATAATATTACAGTTACAGGTTTTAGTTTTTAAAAAGAGATATAGGATGTATTCAAAAAAGATACACAAAACGTACAACAGAATTAAATCGTTTAGCGACAAAAATCGCAGATGTTCATGTCCTTTTCAGTCCCAGCACATGACGCAAATGACCCAAAGTTCCCCTTTAGAATCCTCCGAAAATTTTTTGTCACAAAACACACATACCAAGCATCATCTTTGGATAGGAAAAGTTTCAAGAAGAGATCCAATTCAGATATTCCAGAGGTCACGTTGTTTTCATCACGTAATATAATTACGCATTTAATTATTTGCACGCATCAGTTTCGTGTCCATGTCAAAGCACAACTGAATAACATTATTTTTTTAATTTAGTGTCGGACTGGTTGGAGCAGTTGGTATAGTCCTGGCCTTCTTTGCCCGAGGTTGCGAGTTCGATCCCGGGTCAGGTCGATGGCATTTAAGTGTGCTTAAATGCAACAGGCTCATGTCAGTAGATTTACTGGCATAACTCCTGCGGGACAAAATTTCGACACACTGGCGACGCTGATATGACGTCGGCAGTTGCGAGCGTCGTTAAATAAAACATAACATTTAAATTTAATGAGAGCCCCCGACGTAACTGAGGCGGTTAGCACGTTTGCCTGCTGTTCCGGAGCTGAGCTCGGGAGTGGGTTCGATTCCCCTTGGGTTGATTACCTGGTTGGAATTTTTCTGATGTTTTCCCAGTCAAAAGGTGAATTTTAGTAACTGACAAATCCTCGGCCTCATCTCGCAAATTAATTATTATTCCATCGACGCTAAATAATCTCGCAGTTGATAAAGAGTCGTTAAATAACAAACTAAAAAACTAAAATATATCGCAACCCCTCGTATATTATAATAAACTGTTCCAAATGGATTATGTATATGTACGGATTCCCCTTATGTATAAGAATGAACTCGTTCACATTGTTCAATTTATCGCATATTAAGTAAACGTTTCCAAGGTAACCAATATTTAATGTCAGTGTAAAAAGTCGTATCAGCAAATATTTTTTATTTATTTATTAGTGCAGGTCTTACACAGATGTTACATTCATGTCAAAAAATTGTGTAGTACACGAATCTTCATTCCCATTAACATTATTTGTCATGTTTATGTTCCTGTGAGAAAAACATCATCGCAGAAGAAAGAAAGTATTTAGCATTTGTTCCCACCAATTATTATTATTATTATTATTATTATTATTATTATTATTATTATTATTATTATTATTATTTCATAATTGGAAATATTAAAACCAGATGTTTGAGATGAGCAGGACATGTAGCACGTATGGGCGAATCCAGAAATGCATATAGAGTGTTAGTTGGGAGGCCGGAGGGAAAAAGACCTTTGGGAAGGCCGAGACGTAGATGGGAGGATAATATAAAAATGGATTTGAGGCAGGCGGGATATAATGGTAGAGGCTGGATTAATCTTGCTCAGGGTAGGGACCGATGGCGGGCTGTAATGAACCTCAGGGTTCCTTAAAAGTCATTTGTATTATTATTATTATTATTATTATTATTATTATTATTATTATTATTATTATTAAAGAAGTGCATCTGATAATAATGGCTGTAGAGTAGAAACATCTGCATACGGTTGAAAAAGTATTTTCGTAGCTTTTCTAGAGCAATAACAACAAATCTGTCATTAGAATGCAGTTTAGCTGTCCTTATAAATAAACATTGGAGAGTTTTATAATTCTGTGATTCATTAGGCTATAAAGTTTTAGGAGCAGTTCTTTTCAGTTTAGGGAGTTTTTTAAGTGGCGCATGGATAATCTTAGTTCTTTCAAACAGTGATTCAATTATTATCGTCCACTCAGATCTTATAATAAAGAGAGATATAGACCGTGATAGTAGCGTCATGCAGCATACAAAGAGATATCTAATAGTCTATGTCATCAAAGGCCGATTTTAGTAAATATAAAAAGCAACATTAGAAGCTTACTTACTTACTTATTGGCTTTTAAGGAACCCGGAGGTTCATTGCCGCCCTCACATAAGCCCGCCATTGATCCCTATCCTGAGCAAGATTAATCCAGTCTCTATGATCATATCCCACCTCCCTCAAATCCATTTTAATATTATCTTCCCATCTATGTCTCGGCCTCCCCAAAGGCCTTTTTCCCTCCGGCCTCCCAACTAACACTCTATATGCATTTCTGGATTCGCCCATACGTGCTACATGCCCTGCCACATTAGAAGCTATGTTATGTAAATATGTGAAAAATTAAATACGTGTATTTATTTACGTTATACAGTAAATTAATGAAGTCAGATCTTACGGTTTGAGATTATATAAAATGTTTTATGCTATTTGTAAAATTGAAATATATCTTCTTATTTGAATACTTAATAAATGACTTTGTGTATTTATTTTAAAACCAGTTGAACGAAATTTAGATTATTGTACTACAACCAGTACCGCGATTGTAGTAACATGACAAAGGTCTGAATTGTTACTAAACGTATATATTAGTGACAAAGTATTAGGTATATTAAGAATCTTCTCACTAACCTTTTTCCATCATTTTTTCACTCATATTAAGTCTGTCCCGCGCGTCATTACCGCGTGGTCTAAGGCGTCATGTTTCGACTGCATGCTGATTCGACTTTTCATGAAGAATAATGTACATTTTCACATAAAGTTCGCCTACTGTATGGGACCGGTTCCCATGTAGAAAAGTGGTCTGGAAGTGAGTTACAATGAGAGCGCAATCCGGTCCAGCAATTGCTGGGGGAGTTCGGGCATGAGTTCCATTCTCGCTCGAGCTAATAACCTATTTGATTTTTTCCCTGACTTTTTCTCGACTGTAAAGCGAATGTCAGGTAATCCAATGGAAAATCCTCGGTCTCATCTCGTCAAGTACCATCTCGCTGCCACAATTCCATCGGCGCCTAATAACCTAGTAGTTGATAAGCTAGTTAAATAGAAGAATTAAAAAAGTAGGCGTGAAACTAGCAGTCTAGGACTCTTAGGACTATTGCGCTACGTACATATTAAGCCTTGCTTTTAGTTGATCTTCACCCATTCGTCAGGATTTGTACTACGTCATTTACATTTCTTGATTTGTCTCCTAATGTATATTCAGTTGCTTTGAAATGTCATTGATTTGTGTCTGTCTATCCTACATTAACCTTTAACACGTCGTACGAATTGACTTCTGATAACATAATATGTCACATTCTTCTCTTTTTTAAGAAGCTCATATTTTATTTCCATATGTTACGGTTGTCATAGCAATAATCTGTTAGTTATAATATAGGGCTGCATTGCCTGTTATGTCAAATGTCTATATTTTAAATTATTTTTATCGCTAATTTGGCAGTTAGGACTAAATGTGCCTTTTAATCTCTAGATGAACATCAGTAAAATAACTATACAGTGGTACACTGAGTATGTTAATATAGGACGTCGAAATATTCTAGTTCTGTGACACGGTCGGCCTGGGTAGCGTAGTCGGTGTAGCGCTGGCCTTCTGTGCGCGATCTTACGGGTTCGATCCCGGCCCAGGTCGATGCGTTTAAGTGTGCTTAAATGCGACAGGCTCGTGTCAGTAGATTTACTGGCATGTAAAAGAACTCCTGCGGGACAAAATTTCGGCACACCGGCGACGCTGATATAACCTCGGCAGTTGCGAACGTTGTTAAATAAGCCATAATTTTAAAAAATTTCTATGACAAGATGGAAAAAAAAAATCTGGTAAAAATTTGTTGTTACACATGACTTTATTTGAATATAATTAATTACATTTCTGGCATCTAATTACATACAGAATGGGTGAAGTACATAATACAAAAATAACCTATAATTTGAAGCATTTCCTGGAATAACAACTTAACATACCTTCCGTCGTTTTTCCGTTTCCAGCATATATTGAAACCTTAATAACAAATAACACATCTCCTCCTGAGATTATTATTTCCCTCCAACAAACACAGTGTCCTCTAGAAACATTTGAATGTCGTTCTGCTCAATGCTGTTATACGAAATCTAAAATGTTTGATGCTTTGTATCTCAAATTAAATATTTTGAGGTTAAGTTCTTGTTCCAATTCTAGTTACAACATATGGTAGCAATACTTGGAAAATTAGGAAATTACATGAAGAGAGATTGGTTGCAAAATTTTTTTTTACTGCGAGACATACCGGTATTTTGATAGAGTAGAAGAGGAACGTAGATAGCCTACTGTATTTTGAAAGGATCAACATCAGAAAAAGTTCAGATTTATAGAAACAATCGGAAACAGCATATTCACTTATGCAAGAAGATAGATGCCCGAAAGTATTGCCTCAATATCATCCTAAAGGAAAAACAGGATTAGTCAGACCACTGAAAAGATTAGCAGACGACTTTTAAGTAAAGAAAAGGTATATTTTTTTACTTGGTTATTTAACGACGCTGTATCAACTACGAGATTATTAGCGTCGATGGGATTGGTGATAGCGAGATGATATTTGGCGAGATGAGGCCGAGGATTCACCATAGATTATCTAGGATTTGAACCCGGACCCGCTCGTTTCACGGTCAGGCATGCTATCGTGTGACCTGATAATGATTAATAATAATAATATAATAATAGTAATAATAATAATGGTTTCTTTAGTCTAGCAGAATTAAGGCCATGCGGCCTTCTCTAACACTCAACCAGGGGAAACGATTTATTAAAAGTCGGTGTTAAGTAGCTATTTATGCAAGAAGTTTCGAAATGATAGCGTTTTAAGCACGAGAAGTGAAGATTGTCCACGACTCGAAGGGGAGGTAGACATGGTGAGTGCTTAAAACGCTAGTTTCGCACGTGTGTCATACAAATTTTTTTTAGACAGTCGCTCGAGAATCCCTAATGTATTTATATTTTAAAGCTAATGCAAATGTTGATTCGTTCTCTCGCAACGGCGAACTTCTGATGTTAAAGACGAAAGAGCACAATATAGAGAACATACAGTAAAGACACCTAACAAATTCTGAGTGCGCATGTCACGAAACCGGGTGTATTATGTGGAACCTCCACTAGATGGATCTCCATCTACGACAGGGCTGGCATAATTTAATATTAACTGAAAACATTCATTACTCATCTTTTAATAATTTTAAAGACATGAGGCAAAGGAATGGCAATATAACCATAATAATAATTACTTCCGTATGCAATCATCATGAAAATATTCACTAATTGACGCTAACGTTCAAGTCACTGTTTGAGGCTTATGTTGGTAAAATTGATCCAAGTACAACATAATACATCATGGCGTCCATTGCAGTGAAGTGACAACATGAACGTCAACAATGGATATAAGTATTTTGACTTCCTAGCGACATAATATTAATGATAGATAATATACATACAAGATTATTCGTATTACTGACCAATAAAATAAATAAATAAATATTTTACTAATATTTTGATAGTGGTTTGATACTAGCGACATAGTTGGATTCATTGAGAACTAGACCTTACCGAGCTTGAATTTAGTACCAACAACATCAAAGGTGCCGACAAGAGTTGTCCCTACTGATTCTTCTTATACTGTGGAAAGAGTATTAGATTCGTATGGAAAAAGAGAGATTTCACGGTCTTCGGATATGTGGTAGTGATCTTTTGCTGGTTGTTACGAATAAATAAATAAATAGTTTGGAATTTATGTTTTCAGTATTTCTAATCTTTTAGGCACGTAAATTCACTTTCAAGCACTCTAATTTATGGATGCGGAAATCAATGTCTTTTCGATACTAAAATGAGAATCTAAAAGTCGTCATTATGAAACTATTGTCTAAAAAAATACTTTTCGAACTAGTGTTAAAGGTCGTTTTCGCCCGACACTGTGTAATAGTACATTTTTAATATGCTTGCATACTGTTAAAAATCAGCTTTTAGAAATAGCTGTCTCAAAATAAATTAAAAAAAAAAAACATAAAATCATAGGCAACATGATGAAGAAACTGAATTGTTGCGAAGTACTTAAAATGTGAAATGAGAAATATGTGTCTCACTTTTTATTTAGTCGCATATAGAGTGATCGTTTCTTATCTGCTCACGTAATTTTGGGAAACACGATTTATATTCACAAAATCAAGTCTTCACTCTATGTAGCTGATGGGCATTCGATCACGATTCATGAAATTCTGTCGAAATGCGACATAATGCCCAAAGGTTAATAATATAGACAGATTTCTATTAGCGCAATTACATACTGACAATAATCTCTCCAATCCATCTGTTTTGGCCTAGTGATTTAACGCCAATATTTATCGAAGTCCTAGTCTATTAATATTATTGGGTATATTGACATCGGTATTGGCTGATCTATCAATCGACCGGTCGTGGTAACCGCAGCGGTTAAGACACGTACCGGTGCCTTTGACGATGTGGGAAGGCTACGATCGTGGGAGTCCCGTCTGGAGATAATTTTTCTGAAATAGGTATTCAGGACACTCGAGGACTGTAGAGACAATGGTCAATGAAACTGTTAATAATACTTTAATAAGGTTCCCTTCAAGGGATAGTCTACTAGGACTGAATTTTTGGTCAAAATGGTAAAAATAATTTTTTTTCACGTAAATAATCAGCTTATACATTTGTTTAACATTATGTCCCATATTTAACCCCCACCTGCTACTTTTAAAGGTCTGGTGACCATTTTTAAAATGCCAAATGGCACACGCACTAAAAATTGCGTTTTCTCAAAACTATGTTTTTGGTCAATAATAAAGTTCCTAACGGCTTCCATTTCCTCCGATTTATATAAAACTTTTCAAGAATACTCACCATATTGCAGTACACAAAACTGTGAATGAAATCAGCTCTTCACTGAAAATTTTTAATGATATGAATTTTTAACTTCTAAAAATTGAAGAAAATGATCAAGAAAAAATTATGATTTGTAAGAAAATTTTTATCTCATGAACTAATGCTCAAATTTAAAAATCCATGCGCAGTTTTCTTTTTCATGAAATGTAAGTCCTTCACAGAAGATTTTTAAAACCAAAAACAATTCTGAAGCCGTCAAGTATGTTTTGAATTTACGCATGATTTAATATCATTAAAAATACGTGAAAATTAATATCTAAGGAACTAATGAATGAAACTTTATTAAATTTCTACTTATTTAATCATACAGACACAACAAATCCGCCGAATTTGAATGACCTTGAAAAGTTTCAAAACTCAGTCCCAGTGTTCCTTAATATTTAATACAGTAGTAATGGTGAAATTATCACATACAACTTCTTTTAAACATTATTTGAGTGTTTGTTGCCTTTTTATCCACTCTTGTACACGTTGCTGTCTATCATAAAACTACACGTGGAAGTAATTGCTCAAATCAATCTGAGGTATGAATATCTCCATCATACAAGATCTCGAAGCAATATCCGGAAATCGAAAAGCTGGCATGGAAATATGGTCGTGACAATTCCGTGGTTCTTCAACCCGACGTGGCCTCAAGGGACAAAGTGTATAATGACGGTATTTAATAGTGTTTTCCGCTACTTGTATGTTGGAATGATGTTCTAGGTCAGTGGCGCTACATGAGGTTCAGTCTCAAAGCTCGCCACAATACGAGGTCATAGTTTATGCAAGGATTTTAGAATTTTATTTTCCTTATCTTCTTCAAATTAAGTTGAAAATAAGTACTAATCGCATAAAGAACTTCTTCTTCCACGTCCAGGATTGAGTCTCTTGACCTGTTCGAAATTAAGAAGTTTATAAATTGTAACTAAAAATGTTTGTAATTAAGTTGCGTCGTTCCCTGGAATAACAAAGCAACGCTCTAACAATAAGGATAGATAAAATGTCATTTTAATCACTGGTGAAAAAAGCAGCAAATTTTTTCAACTCTTTTTTTTTTTGCGGTTATTTATTCTATATTGTACCTTTCTAGATTTTTGTTTTAAAAAAATAGATAGTAAACGGCCTCATCCATGTCTCTGATCTCTTTCTCCATTCAGAAAACACGGCACACTCCTTTTCATATGAGCGTTTGGATTTTTCAGACAGTAAATTTGACAGAACGTCCCTCGCTTTATCCAATACACTCTGCAACAGTATTATAGTAACAGTGCAAACAAGTTCGTATCAACGACCTTAATCGTTTTCAATAATAGGATCGACCAAAATGTTATTTTCAGTAATTCAGAGGACGGTTTGCAAATAGCAACAAGTAAGTTATTGGAAGTTATTAAAGTTTATAATCTTAAAATATCTTTAACCAAAACTAAAGCAATGGGCTTTCTGGGGACTAGGCACCTAAGGACTAAAATAGTAATAGAGGATAAAATAATTGAGCAGGTGAGTAGTTTCAATTATTTGGATTGCAACGTATCCTATTGCGAAAATAACGATGTTAACAACAAAATAAATAAATTCCAGAGAATGTGCGGTACAATAAAAAGAACTTTATCCCGGAAAACACTAAAAGAGACCCAACTAAAATTCTATAAAGTAATGGCAGTCCCTCTTCTTATGTAACTTATTGCAGTGAAAGCTGGGCATTGACTAGATCAGAAAGAAGAAGGATAGAGGCTGCAGAGATGAGATTTCTGAGATCAGTGGCAGGATACACTCTATTGGACCAGAAAAGAAGCACAGACATAAGGACGGAACTGGGAATTTTCCACTTAAACGACAGATTAGCAAGACAAAAGAAAAACTGGAAAGAACATATATTAAGGATGAATGAAGACAGATTCCCAAAAAAAAATACTGAACTACAGACCGGAAGGAAGGAGGAATGTCGGAAGACCCGCAATAGATGGGAGGACACTTTCCAAGAGGAAGGAACAGGCAACCAGGCCTAAACCTTGAAGATGATGATGATGATGATGATGATGATAATATTATCCAATGGTTGAGCTGTTTGGACATTTTCCTGCTGTCCGTCTGAAAAATTTCATTTCCGTTGCTTTGATTCTGCTCATATCTCTTTTCCTTAATGTCCAAATCTCACTTCCGTATAAAAGGGAGAATAATGCTACAGTGTTACTGTATATATTTTTATTCTTGTGGATTTTTGTACTAATTTAGCTTTTAATGTATTATTTATTATTCCTAAAATTTGTGTAAATTTGGTGATTTTCTTGTTCACATCTTTTTAATTTTGATAAGATATTCCACAACCTAGATAATTGAAATTTTGTACTTGTTCTAGGTATTGGTTATTGTGTATTATCTTACTTCTGATTGGATCTTGTCCCAAAAATGCCATTACTTTTGATTTTTGTGCTCAAATCTCCATCCCAAAATCTGATGATATTTTATTTAATGTATATATAGTCCTCTTTGTAAGTTATCCTCTGAATTGGAAATTATAACTTGATCGTCTGCAAAGAGCAGGGTATTTAATGTTAAGGTTCTGGTTATTAAGATTCCTGATGTATAGATTTGATTCCATTTAGAAATGATTTCATTCATGTAAATGAATACATGAATTTATATTTATAATTTCATTAAATACATTTCCATGCATATAATCAGCAGTAAGTATGATATTACCTGATATTCTGTTGAATAGATTAAAAAAACACGCATAACAGACATTATTAACAAAAGACTTAAATAGTATATTTTACTGCTATATGTGGTCAGTGAACTCGAACGTTGAAATTTGAATTTCAAACGAAAATACGGTCGCTCATGCTTGGAGCTTGCCACCTATTGAGAAATTATTGAAGGAACGAGGAATTATTGAAGATAGACGCCGTTAGATGTCTCTATTTCATGTAAGAAATCCTCCTGTAAGAGTTGCTCGTCAGGTCGGTGCGAAATATAAAGACAGCTGTTGTAATGTGAACTGTATAGAATGAAAATAATAATTTCGTGATTGTAACTAAACTAAGTATATGGAACAATAACAACAAGAAGGAATAATAGACACTAATAAATCAGCAATGGAAATAGCGAAATGATGAAACAATAGGAAATAAATAAATTAGCGGGGAAACAATTAAACTATTACTGCCATCTACTAGTGGAAGAGAGTAATAAATAATTGGGACCAATTAAACTGCTATTGCCATCTAGTGGTGCAGGGAAACAAACTACTTCTGCTTTCTAGTGGTGTTACTTCGTGCATTTTCCTTGAATTTTCTTGATGTCCTATTCGACTATAGGTAGCCATATGTCTGGAAGAATGATCTGGGTTGGCTAATAGCGTTATCCGAAAAACTCATATGTGCGGCTTCCTTGTACTTCCTTTATAAAATATTATCTACATTCGATTAACTTCTTATCTATACAGGATGATTCAGGATCTCTGCGACAAACTCTGGGGATTGACAGATCTCGCAAGGGGGATTATTTTTCGTGAAGCATCCCATGTTTTCCGATGCCTTGTTTAAAAATTATACATAGACAATGGATGCGGGATGACTTATCGTTGAATTTAAGTGCACATTTACTACATGTTACATTTTTTTCATTCAGACCATTGGCTCAACAGGTTTTAAACGTAAACAGACGACGTCAACATGCTACTGTATCTCCTTACAGTCAGAAGGAAAAGAAAAATAACGTACTGTAGTATATACCTTGCAAGGTTCAGTCCTCGTCATCATTGATGCAATTACCAGAGTTGCAGTAAACGACGATATATTCTCGTAAGTTGTCGAAGCTGAATCGTCTTCGCCTATCGCTTAAACAGTTTTTGTATCGAGAGAATTTCTGAAGAAAACCTCTAAAATGGGGATCACTCAATTTCTTTAGAGGAATATTTGTACTGAGCATCATGTTGCACGTGTCGTTAGACCCGGACAACTAAATGATGATGATGATTCCTCAGATTTCATCTCAACCCATTTCCTGTGCGATATACTGTTGCAATGTTTCTCTATAGCCTGAGTTGTTCTGGTTTTTATTTCAATTTTACATACCGTACATTACACACGATATTGTCTTCGTTAATACATAAAATGTCACTCTCATACTTCTTAATTGCATTTATGCTCGACCATGCCGAAATGTAGTAATTATACACCTGGTAGCAGCCCTTTAATGGACCTCATTAAAGTACACCTATTCATTAAAGTTCAGGTGTTCCACCAATCAGAAAACACCATTGTAGCAATATGAAAGCGCAAGTATCGATTATTCTCGGATATGCAATCGAAAGACAACTAGCAAAACGTCACGGAGGCTGGAAATCCAATACTGTCGCAGAAGGTTATGTTCTGTTACTATAATAATTAGCGTTAATTGTAAATAATATTCAAATAAATTCAATTTGTCATCTCGTTTTTCGATGTCTAAATCAATTTCAAGGTTATATCAAGATTAATGTTTATTTTACTTTCTAGATTATATCAAGGTCAATGACATTTGTTCCTCGGAAAAAAATCAATACTTTCGCGTCTGCGCACATCTCACAATTTACGAGATATTGCACAAGGTCAGTTCCGCTCTCCAGTCAGATAAGAATAACATGAATACTTATGAATAATTTCAAGTTAGAAATATGGTCGAGCATAAAAAATCGTATGAAACTTGCCTATAATGGTAATTAAGACGCTCGTATGAAAATTATGAAACTCGCGTCTTAATTACTACCATTATAGGCTCGTTGCATAATGTACTATTCTTATCTCTGAGCGAATTTAACGTCGTACTATTATGAATGGATCAGCACAACATATTCAACGCGTACTAAATACTTGAGCAGGATAACACAACTGCACACATTGCGTTGCAATGTTCTGTGAACAGATCGGGGTTCCTTTGTTTTGTACGCTGCTGTACTCGCCAGGTACACAAAAGACGGACGGCGCGGCACGTGCCATATACTCTGATGCGAAACAGCTTCACTTTTCCTCAAGTCATCCCGCATCCACTGTCTAGTTATACATATCATAAATATAGATTTTTTTATACGAGTAATTAATCTCAGGAGAAGACGTCTATCTCTCGCCATGTTTCCTGAAGTCTTCGGAAAGCGATATAAATTTCTCTCGATAATACTAATGAACGTTTCTGTATAATAATCAAATAATAGTTTTTTTATAGATATAAACACTAAATTATGTAATAAGCAACTTTTCTGCAATAAAATCGTGTAATACGCTTTCATTTCTCGTCTATAAAAACGTTTCCGGAACTCATTTCCTGCAATTAGTGTCGGTGCTTTCAGTCTTTGATCAAATACGGTCAAAGCCGGATGAACACAGAAACACATACCCACTTTAAATTATCTGAGGGTTTGTTAGCTATTGTAAGGTTTATTAAAGAAAACTTTGACCGACTTTGTGATGGTAAATGTGTGTCATAACACAAATAGAAATTGGATCTTGGGGGTCGTATTAAAGTAGGGCATTTCTAGACGTAGCGAAGAGTGAGAGAGAACAGTTGACTTTCGTCCTCTTGTAATATCAAAGCTCTCCTTTGTTTGTCGAGGGATACAATCTGCTCGTTATCGCCTCGAAAACACTTTATACAAGCACTGATTCTGAGTGTCGATATGTGAACCATCCAGTTATCAAACCCACACTCACTTTCAGTAAGAGTAGCCTAAAGGAAATTACGTGGCCTGGTGGTACCTGTAAGATTTCACCTGTACCGGACTGTCCTGCTTTCAAATACCGGAGAAGACATGAACCACAGATCTAAGTGTTGTATCTAGCAGCTTTCAGTTTTCTTCGCTGCCGGTATAATTAATGATGATGCGAATACTAGAGCATCAACTTTCCACGCAGGAGACTCGAGCTTCAATTCCTGCAAGTTGAGTAGCATTTCATCGTTGGTTTTATGAAACCTCCTATGTGACAGTACAGAGCATAAATTTTTCAGAAGGAAGGAAAATATATCAATAGGCCTACAGAAGAATATTAGATAATTCGGTAGAAAAGTTGGTGAATTTGATGACTTCATCGAGGATCAGTGTAGACCTCTTGATGTTTAAATAATGTTCCTTCCTCCTGAAAAATTATGTCCTGTGCTGTAACATAGGAGATTTCATAAAATCAACGACGATTTGTAGTAAATAAAATTGATGTTGTGGAAAATATTCAAGGGGTACTCCCATTCCCTGTGCCATAATTTCACAGTATTTCTCTATAATGCATAAGCATTCTCATCAACGATTTAGCGGTAACGGCATAATAATTATTATTTATTTATTTATTTATTTATTTATTTGTTTATTTATCTATTTATTTATACTGGTAGAGTTAAGGCCATAGGGCCTTCTCTTACACTCTACCAGGTCACAAACTATAAATGACGAGAAAGAATGTAAAAGGTGAAAAACAAGACAAATGACGAGAAAAAATGTAAAAGATGAAAAACAAGATAAATGACGAGAAAGAATGTTAAAGGTGAAAAACAAGATAAATGACGAGAAAGAATGTAAAAGGTGAAAAACAAGATAAATGACGAGAAAGAATGTAAAAGATGAAAAACAAGATAAATGACGAGAAATAATGTAAAAGGTGAAAAACAAGACAAATGACGAGAAAGAATGTAAAAGGTGAAAAACAAGACAAATGACGAGAAAGAATGTAAAAGGTGAAAAACAAGACAAATGACGAGAAAGAATGTAAAAGGTGAAAAACAAGATAAATGACGAGAAAGAATGTAAAAGATGAAAAACAAGATAAATGACGAGAAAGAATGTAAAAGATGAAAAACAAGACAAATGACGAGAAAGAATGTAAAAGATGAAAAACAAGACAAATGACGAGAAAGAATGTAAAAGATGAAAAACAAGATAAATGACGAGAAAGAATGTAAAAGGTGAAAAACAAGACAAATGACGAGAAAGAATGTAAAAGGTGAAAAACAAGACAAATGACGAGAAAGAATGTAAAAGATGAAAAACAAGATAAATGACGAGAAAGAATGTAAAAGATGAAAAACAAGATAAATGACTAGAAAGAATGTAAAAGGTGAAAAACAAGACAAATGACGAGAAAGAATGTAAAAGATGAAAAACAAGATAAATGACGAGAAAGAATGTAATTTTTTTTAGTTGGTTATTTAACGACGCTGTATCAACTACTAGGTTAGTTAGCGTCGATGAGATTGGTGATAGTGAGATGATATTTGGCGAGATGAGGCCGAGGATTCGCCATAGATTACCTTGCATTCGCATTACGGTTGGGGAAACCTCGGAAAAAAAACCCAACCAGGTAATCAACCCAAGCGGGGATCGAACCCGCACCCGAACGCAACTTCAGATCGGCAGGCAAGTGCCTTTACCGACTGAGTCACGCCGGTGACTAGCCTAAAGTCATCGACAGCCAATTCCGATAAACTATCATGTTAGATGACTAAGACTGTTCAGTCATAAAATTGACTACATGGAAACATTTATCACTAGCATAAAGTCATCGGCAGCCAATGCCAATAAACTGTCGTGTCAAATGATCCGAATTGTTCTGTGATAAAATTGACAACGTATGAACATTTATCACAAGCTAAACGCCATCGACAGCCAATTCCGATAAACTATCATGTCAGATGATCAGAATTATTCTATGATAAAATTGACAATGTGTGAACATTTATCACAAGCTAAACGTCATCGGCAGCCATTTCCAATAAATTATCATGTCTTATGACAAGAACATACTGTTCTTTGGTGAAATTGATAACGTAGGATCATTTATTACGGGTATAACGTCATCGGCAGCCAATGAAAATAATCTATCATGTCAGATGGTCAGAATTGTCCTGTAATACAATTAACAACGTGCGAACATTTATCACAAGCTAAACGTCATCGGTAGCAATCCCAGTGTACTATCACGTCAGATGATCAGAACTGTTCTTTGGTAAAAGTAACAACGTAGTAACATTCATAATGAGCATAACGTCATCGGTAGTCAATGCGAGTAAGTCATTGTGTCAGCTGACCAAAATTATTGTGATTCGTTAGTGGAAGTAAGGGTGACCGTACTTATGATGGCCAGCATCTCCCTCTAATCTCTTTTATCCTCGGGTAAGACATGGCAATCAATACTGTGAGAGACTGGATCTCGAAGACAGTATGACGCGATGAAAATCCCCGCATCCACTAGGACAAGAGATTTAATGCAGGTTCTTCCAGCTAACAGAGCTAAGTCGGCAACGAAAAATACGTGTATTCCGAAATAAAAAGATCTCAATTCCTAACTCTTCAGCTAGAAATGAGATAAGTGAATGATGTTATGGGTGGATGTTCAGCTCTGGTAGTCATGGACCTAAAACTAACGGTGTCTAGAATATATAGGTCGCTCCCCGAACACCAACAGAGCTTCCCCCAACCAGCCCGGCATCTTCTATAGAATTCCCACAATAGGAACACAAGAAACGTTCCTTTTTAAGGACCGACAGCAATCATCCCTCTCCAGTATTATAAATTTCTCTGATCCCGCAAGTAGAAACCACCATCGCATGTCCCTGACTGGTTAGAGACTTGGTCGTGAAGTAACTGGCTCGTAATCTCTAAAGGCATCATCGAAGCTCTTACATCTGACTGAAACCATTTTGACTTGTAACATCTATATTCGATTTTATTGAACGGAAATTCAACTTCAGTTGCCATGGAAATGCTTAAGGCCTATCTGATAAACTGAACAATGTGACGAGTCCATTCCTATAAAGTACTCCACGCACCCACATTTTTCAGTGCACTCTTGTAGTGTACATTCTTGAGTGCTAGCAGTGCGCACTTCCTGATTTTACCCCAGACGATTCAGTTATGAGTGCACTCCCGAGCGAGCGAAATTAAATTCTTAAAACAAAAGTAACAGCGGCTATCATGGTTATAGAAACTGAGAAATTTTAAAGTAAGAGAAAAAACATATTGCCCTCCTGTTAGTAGTTAATGCAAACTACGAATTCGTTTATACTGATGGATTTCTTCTTGTGAGGCGATTAAGGAAACAATGAAGTTCGTGATGCCGGTATATTACTCACTTTTGCTACAACATAGAAGATACTGACCTTCCTCCTTTTTGTTTCAACTGGCTTATAGTTTTTAGTCATAAACTGTTGAAACTCTTTCGAGCTATGTAAACAGGTCACATAACTCCATTAACGAAGTGTGGAATTTTACTGTCATCTCTCTTTATAATATAAAAACGTTCCGGTGAATTTCAATGTTGTGAAGGCCATAACTCGGAAATGAAGCATTTCCGAACACATGTTGTAATGAACTATTTTGATTGTCTACATGTGGGAAATACATACCTGAAATTATGCCCCGTATTTTTGAAACACCCTATATATATATATATATATATATATATATATATATATATATATATATATATATACCTATTTCAGTGACCTAATTCTATAAGAGAGCTCTGTAATGTAATGTAACAGCGAAAAATGGAAATTCCCATGAGTCATCCTATTTTGGACAGATGACGTTCGAATTAATCTGTTATAAATTTTTAATCGATAAATTGTTGCAAATACTTAGCTTTCACGATTGCAATGAGCTCGTGTCATTGAAGATAAGCTGCAGAGAAAACAATGAATATCGGTTTAATGGAATGCATTGAAATAAGTAGCATGGAAATTGATCTGTCGACAGGAAATAGTGCTGTGTCCTTTTCTGTTTGTTAACTTAGTTACTTAACGACGCTAATCTGGATAGGAAAACTTGTATCTTTCTCTTCCGTCTTTGTTTTTGGATTATGTTTACTTTAAATATGTGCTTCCGAGTATTTCTTGCAATAACGTGGTGCACCATGTATATTCTTCATCACTAGGGCTCGGATTTTTATATGCTAAAAGTCGGGGAAATATGTGACAAAAAAGAATAAAATATTTAATTATGTTTCAATTATTTAAACACCATGTATGGTGGGTCCCTATCACTACGGCATGGCGCGTCCTCAGGTTGCGGATAGAGGAGACGGCCTCCAGATATGGAGGGTAGCTGCGAATATATTGAATAAGCAGTCGTGGACAGCCGATAAGGGGTGGTCCTCCAGCTTGGGGGTTGGGCGAAGGGCTAACAACCCATCACCGTAAAAAACAGCTTGTTACGAATCCCTACAATAAGCCTCGGAATAGGACTGATTCTCTGGTATGGTTGTGAAACTTGGACTCTCACTCTGAGAGAGGAACATAGGTTAAGGGTGTTTGAGAATAAGGTACTTAGGAAAATATTTGGGGCTAAGCGGGATGAAGTTACAGGAGAATGGAGAAAGTTACACAGCACAGAACTGCACGCATTGTATTCTTCACCTAGCATAATTAGGAACTTAAAATCCAGACGTTTGAGATGGGCAGGGCATGTAGCACGTATGGGCGAATCCAGAAATGCATATAGAGTGTTAGTTGGGAGACCGGAGGGAAAAAGACCTTTAGGGAGGCCGAGACGTAGATGGGAGGATAATATTAAGATGGATTTGGGGGAGGTGGGGTGTGATGATAGAGACTGGATTAATCTTGCACAGGATAGGGACCGATGGCGGGCTTATGTGAGGGCGGCAATGAACCTTCGAGTTCCTTAAAAGCCATTTGTAAGTAAGTAAGTTATTTAAACAATATGCAGTACTCACCAGTATAAATTATGCTGTCTCGCCAATTGCTGAAGAATTACAGTACACAATGAGTTCCATCCTCAAGTTCTTAATCACAAATATCTGACGATTACCGTGGAACACTGCCTTTTATTGGGAAAAAGAGCGCTTTGGCCATTGATAAACAACATACGCTCCCTATGATTGGAATCGAAAATAGAGGAAACCGATGTTTATGAAATCATGATTTCTTCTTGAATCAATGTTATAACTTACAAGGCTCTCCTAAATGACACGCCAGTGTTTATGTGTGTAGTTAACAGTACAATTTTTTAGTGGTTACGGCTCTTATCCCTTGTGGTGAGAAAGCAGACTGCAATTCCACAGGTCCACAGATAGGCAATTACGAGAAACAGTTGCCAGCTGTCACGTCTAAGCAACTGCACTGAACATTCGGGTCATGATTAATCTGAAATGGGGCATTTGTCGAAAATTATTTGATAAAAACTTAATTTTTATGTGAATATTTGAAAATATGTATTTACATAAAAAATTTAAAATATGTGTTTTTATGTGAAATAAAATTTAAAATATATGCTCAGATGACCTAGTCCGAAACTTGAAACACAATTACGAGTCTCTATTACAGTGCAAGTAAAATATTTATTTACGTACCTAAGAATTCTAGCCCTGCTCATCACTGTACATAGTTTCATAGTCTTCGTATCATGTTTTCTGCTCGGTATTGGTCTTCAAGACAAATGGCAAAATTTTTCTTTCTCAAGAAAACGTGCCTATTGCCTAGCACAAGGATTGAACGTATCAGAGCTAACAGTCTGTGGTAAGGGTTTGAAATGTCTTCATCTTCATCCCTATAAGATAGCCATTTTCAACTGGTGTGCCGCGAATGATCCACTGGTGTGCAGCGAGAAAATGGAAATAGTAAAGGTTGTCTTAGCAAAATTAAAATATATATATATATATATATATATATATATATATATATATATATATATATAAGTGAAAATAGTAGTAAAAACAAGCGAGTCTATAAGAATCAACTTTCAGCAACTCGGCATAAGTCAAGATTCAGTAAAACAATGTACGCACAGTCTAGTACAGACGTGGACAAATTATTAACAAAATTGATGATTTTTATGATAATTCTGTTTACAAAATTTGATTTTTCAATTTCGACTACCGTACAGTTGACAATTTTGCATATTTCTATCATTACAGCAGACAGAAATATGCAAAAATGTCAACTGTAGTTTAAATTGAAGAGTTAAATTTTGTAAAAATGTATAATAACAAAATCTTCAATTTTGCTAATAATTTGTAAATTAGCAAAAATATCAACTACAGTCTAAATTGAAGAGTCAAATTTTGTAAAACTATAAAATAAAAATCTTCAGTTTTGCTAATAATTTGGAAATATCCAAAATGTCAACTATATTCCAGTCAAAATTGAAGAGTCAAATTTTGTAAAACTATAAAATAAAAATCTTCAGTTTTGCTAATAATTTGGAAATATCCAAAATGTCAACTATATTCCAAATTGAAGAATCGAATTTTGTAAAAATATATAATAAAAATCTTCAGTTTTGCTAATAATTTGTAAAGACGCAAAAATATCAAATGTAGTCCAAATTGAAGAGTTAAATTTTCTAAAAATATACAATACAAATCTTCAATTTTGCTAATAATTTGTCCACGTCTGTATATACAGTCACGAAGTTCAATACGTAGGGAATATGCATCCAATGACAGTTGAACTTTAGTTGCTAGCCGCTAGGATCGCTACTATCGCCTCATCACAGACAATGCGAAATAATACCGGCACAGTCTATTGTTCCTAGTACTCTCAGTTGACTTGCTAACCGGTTGGAGCATTGTAACGCGAGAAATGCAAAAAATCACCTCAAGCTTCGTTACTGTACAGTATGTACTAGACTGTGGTGTAGGTGTACGAGCGGCAGGGAAGACAATGACTGACGTGCAGCGAAGGTTAACATATCATTAACGTTAGAATATCATACCAACTTTGAATTGAACTGAATAGAATTTTACTTTAAGGTAGAGGGCACTGCGATCCATTACTGTTACCGTAATAGGTCTACTCCATTGACGCTCAAGCTAGACGCATTCCCAAACCCACACCGGCTGACTACACTAAGGTTCGCTGCGTATCCAGGTTTCGAGCAGGCAACCGCCCTTGTCCCTAGGTCAGCCTACTCCTTGCGTCGCCATCTGGCGTTCGGGGAATGCTGTGGAATGATAACGGAATGGAGAAATGTTGACAGAATGATGTAGATGCCTAATATGGGGTAGCGGGAGAACCCCGAGGAAAAGCCCCAACTGCGACCTTTTCCGCCACAAGTGTCATTATGGACCAAAGTTTAAACATATCGTATGTTACTTGTTTTTATGAAAGAAATTCCCTTTAGTTAGGCACCATTGGTTTAGATTATGTTAGTGTGTCGCGGGAATTTAAATTACAACTTTAGTGTGTCACATGTTGAAAAAGGTTGGAAAACGTTGCTTTAAAGTGTCGGTGGTTCATAAATTAAGTCGAGGGATTCCAGTGAAGCGCACACGATTTTCTCCTTGGATGTTAGAATCAGTCGTTGTCATTGATCCAATGCTTCTTTTTTTCACTCACTCACTTGGTTTCACCTGAATGCCCTTGCGTACCTTACGCCCAGAATCCATATTTTTATTATGAAGCTCCACTACATAATAAAAATAATGGAGGACTTGTTTTGGGTACAAAGCACGTACGGTCAGAAGACCCGTGCATTGGATTTTAGAGAAAATTATGATAATATAAAATCTATATGTATAATATTACTCAATAAATCCATCTATCTATCTATCTATCTATCTATCTATCTATCTATCTATCTATCTATCTATCTATCTATCTATCTATCTATCTATCTATCTATCTATCTATCTATCTATCTATCTATCTATCTATCTATCCTATCTCTCTGTCAATCTATCTATCTATCTATCTATCTATCTATCTATCTATCTATCTATCTATCTATCTATCTATCTATCTATCTATCTATCTATCTATCTATCTATCTATCTATCTATCTATCTATCTATCTATCTATCTATCTATCTATCTATCTATCTATCTTCTATCTCTCTGTCTGTCTGTCTGTTTGTCAGTCTGTCTAAAATAATGAGAATGTGATTTGCGGGTAGTGCGCGAAGGCGAGTTGGGCCCACATGTGTTCACGAAACAATTCGGCCTAATTCGGAGCGTTGTGTAAATATTTTGCGACCGTTTTCACAACTTCTCGCGAAGCAAGAAAAGAATTGCGCATTTTTCAGAAAATGACGTAATAGGATACACACGGACTCATTCATTTGAAGCCGCACGTGAAATTTGTGATAACAGAGTAATAACAATAACTAATGGACTATGATACATGCACATCTTCAAGTGCTGTTTCTATCGGAGCACGCTTCGGGCAACTTTGCTTCTTATCGAGAACGGAATCGGTTTCTCGCCACTTATTAAATACTGTAATACTGAAAAACCCGCCGAAACTTGTGTAAACACATCACGTAAGACTTCTTCAGTAGATACGTTTCAACGAGGAAAATGGGTTGCTGTACTGTATATCTAACCATGATTAATAAAACGTATTTGTCAGTCGAATTCAGACAACTGACAGAGATTGACAATGCGAAGTGCCAGAAGAATTGTATCGCTGATTTAGTGCAACAACTGATAAGGAAATCCCAAGCAATCTATCCTTGGCTGGCTTGAAGCAAACGACGAGGCCGGAAACCCCCAACGCGTCGTCCGTCAAAAGCAACCACATCGCTCGGTAAAATGCCGACAACTTAGGTTTGATTCGCTCGGTATAAGAAGAAATATTATTCGCAACACAATAAAGAAATTGATTGTTGTGAAACTCTGACAATCAAACTGTCACGTAGGCAGTGAGGTTCGAGTCCCGATAGGCAAAGAGCTTGTCACGGGGTCATCCTAGTTCCCCATCTTAGATATCAACATCATTTCGTCCAATCTCCATCCATCATACCATTCCTCACCTTCCAATAGTAACATTATCTCCGGGGAAAACAGAATCCGGACTTTAACAAAATTCGGAACGAAAAGTATAAATAATGTTATATATATATAATTAATTTCTCTTAACGTGCCTCCGTACATAATAATTCAAATCATGCCATTTGCTAGTTTATACTACGTAGTACAAAAAAATCACGAAGAAAATCCCTGAAGAAGATGGCAGAGCTAGTCATCGAAAGCTTGGAAGCAGCAATCCAACTCACCTGGCTGAGAACCCGAGAAAAATTATTCCATACCCAAAGTCGGGAAACCCTCATGTCTTTCGAAGAAAATCGTCTGACGAATCTTGAAGCGGAGCGACCTTGCGTGTTTATGGTTTAAAAAAAAGTTGCGCTGTATGAGGGATACACCGTTACATAAAATGCCTCGTCCAGTTTCGGGAATGAAACTACAGTTGTGTAGATTTTAATGTTTTATTTTTGTTTCGCTTTACAGATGTTTGTTAATTCCTGATCTCAGTGGTCAACCTCACTTGAGGATGGATGATTTGAAATAAATCTTGGTAGTATATGATAAGAGAAGTAATTAATGAAGGGCGTGCAATATAGTTTCTCTTCATATGAAGCAATATTCCGAAATTAGTCCCAGCTCAAAACAAATTTTGCATTATGGTTCACTCAAAGTGTAACGTACGTGTCTATTATCATTTAATATTGCAGAACTCGCGATTACAAATCAAACAAATGGTCGCACAGGTCTGTAGCTGCTCTCGATGCCGAGATATTGCTGAGAGAGTCCGCGCTGCCGAATAATTTTATATGCAGCTTCGACGCCTTTTTGCCCGTAGCAGAGGGATATGGTGCCATTGGACATGGTTACACAAATTACATTGGTTCGTGAGCTAACTACTAATAACATTAACATCGGCTGTGGCACATAGTATTGTTACAGTAAGCATTTGAAATTCTGTTGCTTGTTTCATCACGGATCCCGGAGCGGGTGCACATAACTCGGTGCGGCGAAAGACATTATTATTATTCTACCTAAAATATATATAATTATATTCTCTAACTTTATAGGGGATCAGGGTAATTTGCGTTGACACTCTAGCTCCATCTCACTTGCCGAATACCTCCAGACACGCAGCATCTGCTGCTGAATTAGCCGTGAAAAAGAAAGTCAATAAATATGCTCATCTTTTAGACAATTATATCTTTGTCCCCTTTGCTGTGGAGACCTTCGGTCCTTGGAGTCATGACGCTAAAGTTTTGGTATCTCAAATCGGCCAAATTTTGATCTCCATTACTGGTGATCGCCGTTGCACTACTTATTTGCGTCAACGCTTAAGTATTGCTATTCAACGCGGAAATGCAATGAGCGTTTTGGGTACTCTTCCAGAGTCCAGCCCTTTGGACGAACTTTTTCTCCTGTAAAATTTTTTTATCTCTATGTAAATGTTTATATTTAGTGTAATAGTAACGGTGAAAATATTGTTTAATCCAATATTTATTTATTTTTTTTCATAAGAGTATATTATTTTTGGGAGTGTTTTTGTAAGTAAGTATACTACTTAGAAAAAATTGTGTAAAATTAAATAAACTTAAATGTTTTAGCCCATTTAGGTATGTTACAATTTATTGAATAAAACTTTGCCTAATCTTCAAACACATGCCATTATTTTGTCTATTTCACAATTGTCTATCATGGAGTATTAAAAATTTGTGTTGATCACACTGATACTGCCTGGTAAAAAAATCTTGTTTATTTATCAGTCTATGAAATGATACATCACTTTGAAAGCAATATTGTTGGAAAACCAGCTCAGATACAGCAACCAAATTCATGCATGTGTACAATACACATGTTTAGAACATGTTTTTAATGAATGTAGTAACATATAATTAATAGTTTGTTAGTAAATTACGATTTACAAACATGGGGTAATTTGGGTATAATTATAGATTAATTGGTAAGTAATCTAGTTTTCGTTGCAGATCATGCCACGTACACAAATTATGGATGGTGACAGACAAATAAACATCCGAAGTGTTTACTGTTCCTGATTTTAATGGGCGATATTTTAAGTTTACAAAATGAGCCTTATCAAGAACTTAAATATTGGCTGATTTTTTTTTTGCCTTGTTAGGTCTAATTAAAATTTTTAAATGCCTACCTAACCTCTGCATTCTGTTCTAGGATACATAAATAGGGAACAAAATTGAGAATACTTTCTTATCACGTACCACCAGTAAAAATATGTGTTTATTTGTACTTTCAATGCGGAATCTAACCATATATTTTAAAAATATTTTTTCGTGGGCAAAGGCGTCTTAATGAGGAAAAATCTAAATTTCTCCATTTCCATAAAAAGTAATAAAATCTGTTTATATGTCATTATAAACTTTAGTTTCTCAGCAACAAAATAAACGTTGATTTTGATCATTGGCTGAAAGGCTTTCGAAGCTGCAACAGCTGATTTTTTGAAAATACGATAAATTTAAATATTTTTAATTTAAACACTATGAAGTTCTGATACTTCAAACTTTGCACAATGCATTGCATCACAGTTGTCTACGGATAGAAAAAGTTTCATTGTATTTAAAAATTGCAAGGTCAATTTTCTTTATATTTCGGTCGATTTGAATAGCTCATGGGCTATTCCATATGAAATCGATCAGTAAAAAACCTCGCATTTTTTATACTCTATACATGTATTCACTGACCTATAGTTGGGATAATTTCATTTTATAAGGACTTTAAAGAATGTTTTACTTCAATAATACATATTATACCCAAATTTCCCCCTCCATGGGGTAAAGTGAGTATAGTTAAACCTAAATTTATTATTATAAGATGAGGTCAACATACTTGTAAATTCAATAGAATCATTCTAGAAAGTGACTGGTAACATATAAAAAAACTGACTGAAAAATTTTATCAACGGTAATCTCACTAGAGGTTTTGATTTATCTAGAGAAAATCAAAACTCGAGTGGGATTTAATTGACTATTGCACGATTAGAAGAAAGTATATAAAGATTAGAAGTAACGAAGTACTCCAATACAATAAAATATTAATTGACTTACGAAAATACAACTGTCTTCAAATGTATTATTGTACCATCTCAACATTACAAATATTACGCTAGATGCATGCTAGATGGCAGTAGTGTCTTTATACAGACACTGTAATGATTACTAGCAATGCCTTCTCGTCGAGAAGTTCTCGATCTATACACGATGGCAATGTTACTAGTCAAGAAGGCTTTGTTGATTCAGTTTCAATTTTATTAGAACAGTTGCATTCCACTTCAATTATCCGAATCCCAGTAATCAACGTCACTTGACAGATGATTTTCAATAAATCTTAGTATTAAACAATCTCTGATACGTGACTATCCATAATATCATGTAGCAGAAGCTATAACATAACCTAACTAATATACACAAGTGTTAGAAAAGTTTTAATTAACGACGATGACATAAAAAATAAACATGAATAATTTTAAAAGGAATAATTATTGAATATACAATTTTCAAATTTGAATGTGGTTGGTGGTTCAATTGATGTTATATTGGACGTGTGCGTAATAGAAGTGGAACTCGTTGATTTATGCCTACATGGTGTATTCAACTTATTCAGGATTTCCGAATGAATAATTTTAAAAGGAATAATTATTGAATGTACAATTTTCAAATTTGAATGTGGTTGGTGGTTCAATTGATGTTATATTGGACGTGTGCGTAATAGAAGTGGACCTCGTTGATTTAGGCCTACATGGTGTATTCAACTTATTCAGGATTTCCGAATGGTGCTCTTCATTTATTTGTAAATCGGATTTCAGAAGATGCATAGGTATGATCAGTGATTTTTATTAATTCTTGTTCTTGAATGCCAATGCGAGTCATATTTGAAACTGCTGTGCATCGACTGGAGTGGTTTGATATATATATATATATATATATATATATATATATATATATTTTTTTTTTTTTTTTTTTTTTTTTTTTTTTGACGTCCAGACCAGCGCAGTTTCAAATGTTGGCAAACAAGGAAACAAATGCTAGGGACGCGATAAAATTAAACAAATGCTAGGGACGCGATAAAATTGTGCGATAAGCAGCCATGATTGGTTGAAATACGTCCTTTCGTACCGCTTTATTGGTGAAAAGTAGTATGACGTAGTAAGAGTGTAATAGTCAACGGTAATCTCACTAGAGGTTTTGATTTATCTAGACCAAATCAAAACTCGAGTGGGATTTAATTGACTATTACACGATTAGAAGAAAGTATATAAAGATTAGAAGTAACAAAGTACTCCAATACAATAAAATATTAATTGGCTTACGAAAATACAACTGTCTTCAAATGTATTATTGTACCATCTCAACATTACGCTAGATGGCTGTAGTGTTTTATGATTATGTTTTCTTGTTATCATTTGTGCCAACTATGGAATCATCATTCAACTCTGTGGACTGTTACTAGTCAAGAAGGCTTTGTTGATTCAATTTCATTTTTATTAAAACATTTGCATTTCACTTCAGTCATCCGGATCCCAGTAATCAACGTCACTTGACAGATGATTTCCAATAAATCTTAGTATTAAATAATCTCTGATACGTGACTATCCATAATATCATATAGTAGAAGCTATAACAAACATAACCTAAATAATATAAACAAGTGTTAGAAAAGTTTTAATTAGGGATGATGAAATAAACAAGAAACGTTTTAATTAACGACGATGAAATAAAAAAATAAACATGAATAATAATTGTAAAAGAAACAATTATCGGAAGCACAATTTTCAAATTTGAATGTTTTAGTGGTTGGTGGTTCAGTTGATGTTATATTGAACGTGTGCGTAAAAGAAGTGAACTCGTTGATGTACATGGTGTATCCCTCAACTTATTCAGGATTTCCGAATGGTGCTCTTCATATATGACCAGTGATCTTTATTAATTCTTTTTCTTGAATGCCAATGCGAGTAATATTTGAAAGTGCTGTGCATCGACTGGAGTGGTTTCTAATTTTCTGTTTTTTTGACGTCCAGACCAGTGCAGTTTGAAATGTTGGCAAACAAAGAAACAAATGCTAGGGTAGTGATAAAAATAAACAAATGCTAGGGACGCGATAAAATTAAACAAATGCTAGGGACGCGATAAAATTGTGCGATAAGCAGCCATGATTGTTTGAAAGACGTCCTTTCGTACCGTTTTATTGGTCAAAAGTAGTGTGACGTAGTAAAAGTGTAATAGTCATGGTAACAGGCTTTGGCTCTCTGAACTTAAAGAATGCTGTCTTTTATACCCAAATTACCCCAACATACTCTAGTAAGAATTTTATATTTCATGGTTATCATTCCCTGATAAATTAATAAGACTGGATATGGAATGTGAATAAAATTCGTTCAATATTTTAGACAGAGAGGTGGCGTGTTCAGATCCACTTCATCGGTGTTAGGGATGATAAAAACGTATATTTTTGCGAAAGAAAAGAAATCGAAATGGATTTTTATAGTATGGCAATACTTTCACTAATTAGAAAGTAAAAAGGCTCTGTAAAGCATGGGGTCGCAACTGCAAAGTTACCGGAATGACAGGAAATTCCATCTGAGCACACTTGCCACACCTAAATGACTGTGATATTAATACAAGAAGACAAATGTAGTTCATGCACGATGCAGCCCACTACACCTCTCTCGTCGCGTCAGAGATTATCTCGATGAACAACAATACTCTCACAAGTGGATTGGGCCCAGTGGCGTAGTGCCTGCCTACGTCATCGAAGTAATCAGATCTCAATCCACTCACTAGGCTCGCTAGTATCTGTAGGGTCACTTGAAGATTGCCGTTTATCAAACATCTGTAAACAATTAGAATTCGTATCTGAGCGTGTGCAGATTATATAGACAAACTGATTTATAAAGCGAAATGATAGCCTGATCTGACATTTTCAAAAGAAATCATTAAATTAAAGATGTACTTCCAATTGAATAATTCGTAAACAATTAGAATTCGTATCGGAGCGTGTGCAGATTATATAGACAAACTGATTTATAAAGCTTGTTACAAGCGAAAAGATAGCCTGATCTGACATTTTCAAAAAAAAATCATTAAATTAAAGATGTACTTCCAATTGAATAATTCGTAAACAATTAGAATTCGTATCTGAGCGTGTGCAGATTGTATAGACAAACTGATTTATAAAGCTTGTTACAAGCGAAATGATAGTCTGATCTGATATTTTCAAAAGAAATCATTAAATTAAAGAATTGTACTTCCAATTGAATAATTCTTAAGATAGAAATTTTAGGACTTGAGATATACACACGCATTACTTTGTGAAGTTAATGTTAACCCTAGTTGCTGAAAGAAATTAAGTGAAATCATTTTTTTTTCTGGAAAAAACTTTGTTGTAAATGAAGTGACAAATTTAATGTAGGCCTACTCTCACAATCTAATAAAGATATTTCTTAAACTTAAAACCAGACAGTACCACTAGCGGTCGGTCTTTTGAGGTCATTTTTGAAAGCGACTGTTGAAAATCTGTACCTTCACTGGGTCAGAGTCTAGAGTAGGTTGTTCAATAAGACTTAAAACCAGAGGTCGGAACACTGATTCACAATAGCCGTATTGTTGGATATTTGTCATATAGGTAGGTCGTCTCATAATGTCGGTTTTTTAGTAGGTTATTTTACGACGCTGTATCAACATCTCAGGTTATTTAGATCTGAATGAAATGAAGGTTATTTAGCGTCTGAATGAAATGAAGGTGATAATGCCGGTGAAATGAGTCCGGGGTCGAGCACCAATAGTTACCCAGCATTTGCTCGTATTGGGTTGAGGGAGAACCACGAAAAAAAACTCAAATAAGTAACTTGCCCCGACCGGAATTTGAACCCGGACCACCTGGTACTGTTTTTTTTTAATTCAGTGTTTTGTAAGATTTTAATTATTTTCTTTAGTTAGACAATATCAGGTAATTTAATCACTATGGGTGCTATTCATAGACATTTTTCTAGCCCGCGTTACGAACGTGCTAAACTAGCCCCGGCTATCGACTGGTTACTTGTACAGGATTCATATCATATCATCACAGTCTACTATATACAGTCGCGAAGCTTGAGGTGATTTTTTGCAAATCTCGTGATAAAGCGCTCCAAGCGGTTAGCAACTAGAAACAATAGATTGTCCACGGTCGACTTTGGACTGAATCGTATTTCCATCGAGTGCTAGCTCGTTGCGTATTTCACATTGATGCTTGTGAAATGTTCGTTATTGGTTGTAATGAAAATATTAATGGCTAAAATATAATAATTGGAATAATAATATTTTTCTAGAGACGTAGAAAAATTAAGTTTGTTTTAATGAAATTTATTGATCACGTTTTATTTTCAATTCTGGTGGGATTATTATTGCTTAGGCCTACTTTTTTTTCAAAGGATATGTTTTTAATTATAGCTGTTAATTTTGTTGTTATTTTTATTTGTTACTTTATTAGATACGTAGAAAAAGTCTGTTACAATAAAATTTATTAACCACGTTTTATTTCAAATTCTGGTGTGATTATTATTGCTTAACCTCAACTACGTAAGCCTACACTACAAGTACCGGTACACGTACATAAGCTAATCCATTAATTCATGTTTCCATTATTATTGTTGTAAAGGGAAATGCAAATTAATATTTATTGGTTTCATAGTTAATTATCGCAATAATCTTGAATGAGTGAAGCGATTATAGTAAATTTCAGTTCGTTTTGCACAAACAAAAATAATATTAACCTATTTCTTGCAGGTATCTTCGAGTTTATGGTGGAATTTAATATACTTCATTAAAATAATAAATTAACTTTATGAATTTAATTTTTCAATAATGGAAGGAAGGTGTTAATTTTTCCAAAAGAACACAACGAGAGTGTAACATATTTTGTCGGCTGCCAGGAGAGAGATCTGCGATGATGAGGCGATAGTAGCGATTCTAGTGGTGGGCAACTATCCATGTTTGCATTTTTATTACATATTGAGCTTCGCGACTGTATATAGTAGACTGTGATATCATATCGCTAACACTGGTTTATGAATACGAAAAACGTTAAGTAGCTGATCATCCACCGGAAGCCCACGCTAAGAATGTCTCTGAATACTGCCCTATATAATCTTATTATCCTAGGTTTAATTTGTACTTCAGTAAAAAAAAAAAAGCCATTCTTTGTTCTTAACTTCTATAATAAATTGTCTAGCTCATACCTGCACAATCAGCGCTCAACGAACGCGCGCTTTACCGCTCGCCGAAACGGAGAGGAAGATACGTCACAATGACATAGACTTGCTTTAGGTAGAGGAGAGTGAAACGACCACTCAGCTATCTAGTGGAGTGCAGTGTGTAGGCCTATTCTCAGTAACTGTTTCACGTTGCTTACCTACTGCTACAGTACAGTATGGAGGAATCTAAAAGACGGAACATAACATTTAACGATTTACAGCTCGAACTTATTGATCTTCAATGTGACCTAAGGGCTAAAGATCGTTTGAATAATACTAATAGCCTGGTTGAGTTTTACAAGACTAAACATTAGCAATAATATCCACGACTACACAGGCTGGTTGTGAAAATTATTGCTATGTTTGGCTCAACATTTATATTTGTGAGCAACTGTTTTCTATAATCAACTTTAATAAAGGCAGACATCGAACATCTGTAACTGATGTTTCATTACGATCAGTAGGCTACTGTTCCTTTCAGCTGCCAACAGCATAAAACCCCGTTTTAATGTACTGATAAATAAAAATATAACAAAATGATATTGCACATTTAAGTAGTTATAGAATTTCTATTATTTCTGTAAAATAAATATTTATTTATTAATTAATAATAGTCCAAGATAGTTTCGCAAACACTGAACGGGAATTCATTTCATAAATACTCGTAATAGTACTTTCTTTTGTGTATATTTTGTACGAGATCACCCCTTCTTCCAGTCCACCCTTATACAGAGCGCAGCTAATATCTGCATTCCGCTCATGAACTGTGAGCCGGCTCGGAGAGCGCAAACCTAGTGCAGGCCTGGTAGCTTTTATTTTTAATCAGATAATCTTTTAGTACTTTGATTTTTATTGTAATTGTAATTATTTTCTTAATATTGTAGTTGTAATCCCCTAGTAGAGGGGAAGAGAAGGCCTGATGACCTTATCTCTACCAGGTATATACTGTACTACTACTAATGCAATTTACAGGACGCTATAGTCCTTACTGCGTATTGGTAACCATGTGGCAGTCCTTAGTTGTTAATACAAGAATATAGAATGGAGGTAATGAAGTTTGAGATTAGAGTCATCTATAGTACTACTGGAAACAAGATTATAAAGCTGCTGTCGCGGCTCAAAAAAATATATGAAGTCGAGGGTGAAGGTTTCGTTAGTGAGAGTGTAGCACAACAATAATTCTAGACTTTAAATAATGAAGAAGGAGGCATTAAAGATTTACAAGGTCCTGGAAGACCTAACGTATGGAATACTGAAAATACACGCAGAGTTTTGGAAGAAAATCCACAACAAAGTACTCGCAGGTTGTCAGAAGAACTTGGTACTTCAAAAGATATAATACATCGTCACATTAAGGCCCGATTGTATAAACCATTTAATCTTAGATCTGAGGTTAAATTGACCCTTGTTTCAGCTGAACTTGGAATTTTGTGTTGTATAAAGTCTAATCTGAGATTAATTTATCAGAAACTAAAGTCAACTTTGACTGAAGAAATTTCTCCGATTAAGGCCCAATTGTATAAAACTCCCTGACTAAAGATCAACTTTGATCGAAGATCGGAAAGTGAACCGAGTTCAGACACTTCTTCTATTGTATAAAACTTTCCTGCGATCAAATTACCTTGGTTCAAATGCAATCTAAGTTCATGTGAAAAGGATTTGACAACATCGCATAAACAGATGAAATACGTGATGCGCGGACCATGTTATACAAGCTTGTTCAGTGCTGCCAATCTTGCGACTTTAACTCTTTTTCAACAACAATTTCTTTTAGCTTTTATATTGCTTAAATAGGGATTTAGTGATCTTTTTAGCACCCCATAGTGACCAAATTTAATCTTTCTTTGTTGATAATGAGAAATCTAGCGACTTTACAACTACTTTTTGGCGACTTTGTGTACACACTGTTGGAGACACTGGTTTTTTTTTTGTGTGTGTGCAATGTAAATAATGGCGAACAATAAGAAGAAGGTTGACTGTTCTCCAAGTTGTTATCATGTTACGGTGTTTGATACTGCTAAACATAATAAAGCTTTATAAAACGACAATTTTCGTTTAGTAATACAGTTAATTGAACATTTATGAATGTACCTATCATATCCATTAATAATTAATGGTTGTTATAAACATAATATAATTATAGGTTATGTTATTTGATGCTGCTGAACACGATAGAGCCTTATAAAATATAAGAATGTTTGTGTATTAAGGCAAGAAATTGAAAGAAATATATATAAATGTACCTAACATATCTATTAATATTAATAATAATGGATATTTTATTTGCACAATCTGTCACTCGTATATTTCAAACAGAAAAGAAGTAACTGAACTTGGATCATCTAACTTAATCGGAGAAATTTCTTCAGTCAAAGTTGACTTTAGTTTGAGACAAATTAATCTCAGATTAGACTTTATACAACACAAAATTCCAAGTTCAGCTGAAACAAGGGTCAATTTAACCTCTGATCTAAGATTAAATGGTTTATACAATCGGGCCTAAGTTAGATGATCCAAGTTTAGTTATTTCTTTTCTGTTTGAAATATACGAGTGACAGATTGTGCAAATAAAATATCCATTATTATTAATATTAATAGATATGTTAGGTACATTTATATATATTTCTTTCAATTTCTTGCCTTAATACACAAACATTCTTATATTTTATAAGGCTCTATCGTGTTCAGCAGTATCAAATAACATAACCTATAATTATATTATGTTTATAACAACCATTAATTATTAATGGATATGATAGGTACATTCATAAATGTTCAATTAACTATATTACTAAAAGAAAATTGTCGTTTTATAAAGCTTTATTATGTTTAGCAGTATCAAACACCATAACATGATAACAACTTGGAGAACAGTCAACCTTCTTCTTATTGTCCGCCATTATTTACATTGCAAAAAAAAAACAGTGTCTCCAACAGAGTGTAATACGGAAAGTCGCCAAAAAGTAGTTCTAAAATCGCTAGATTTCTCATTATCAACAAAGAAAGATTAAATTTTGTCACTATGGGGTGCTAAAAAGGTCACTAAATCCCTATTTAAGCAATATAAAAGTTAAAAGAAATTGTTGTTGAAAAAGAGTTAAAATCGCTAGATTGGCAACACTGAACAAACCTGTATAACATGGTCCGCGCATCACGTATTTCACCTGTTTATGCGATGTTGCCAAATCCTTTTCACGTGAACTTAGATTGCATTTGAACCAAGGTAATTTGATCGCAGAAAAGTTTTATACAATACAAGAAGTGTCTGAACTCGGTTTACTTTTCGATCTTCGATCAAAGTTGATCTTTAGTCAGGGAGTTCTATACAATTGGGCCTAAGAAGCTTAGAAAATCGTACAGAAGTTGTAGATCTATACCTCATGAATTGACAGCTAAAGAGACTGAACGCAGAGTGGATATTTGTCGTCAGCTTATCGCTAATCCCATGGATGATGGACTTAAAAGGAGATTTGTCACATGTGATATATAACCGCAATCCTTACACTTGAAAACAGTGACTCGATCCCTGTCAGCCTGCCAAAATCTTCATTAAAGAAAATCAGTTGGACCCGAAAGTAATGTTATTTGTCTGGTGGAATTTGGAAGACGTGATTCACTGGGAATTTGTTCGAAACGGACGTGCAATCGATACGGATCTCTATTCTCAACAGCTAGAACGTGTTCATGAAGTTTTGAGAGAGAGATACCCGGCATTAGTTAATCGAAATAGAATCCTCTTTCAACAGGATAATACAAGACTCCATAGCTCTCGAACAATCATGGGAAAAATCCAGGAATTAGGAGAAATCGAACTATTACTACACCCGGCATATAGTCCTGCTCCTACGCCTTTAGATTACCATCTGTTTCGATCCATGGTCCACTTGCTATGTGGAAGAAATTTCCAAAATTGGAAATCCGTTGAAATAGGTATCACCGAATTCTTTACATTAAAACCCAGAAATTGGTACCGTCACGGGATAACAAATCTCGCTGAAAGGTGACTCAAGACCGTAGAATCTTACGACATTTACTTTGAAGATTAGATTAATTTCTTGTCACAACACACTCCAACTAATTTTTTTTTCTCCAAAACCGACATTGCTTATGATATGAGACAGTATCTGTAGTAAAATCATATTATGAACATGATATAATTGAAGGCCTTGGATTGCCATGGTATCGTTTTGTTTTTATGATTTCAGTAATGATGGACATACTCTTGCTCAATGACCTACTTTTCTACAGCGATAAAAAGTAGTTCCATTTACAATTCCTATTTAGGTGTCTTGTCATCACAGCTCGAACATTTACTATGTTTTTTCGGCATTTACTTAATTCCTGGTATTACTACAATAGCCTAATTGTTTTTGACTAATTTTAACAACATTATGATCCGTAGACTAATCTGTATCATAGAATTGTGTCTATTTTTAAATGTTGATACAATTTATAATCTTTAATTAGCCTTTTTACGTAGAAATTAATTTGACTCACGATCTTCTTTATTTCTTCTATGAAATGTATATTTTTCTATCATTTTATTTTCCTTGAACAATTAATCTTTTCTTTTTGTTAATTCGTCATAGTTGACGTCTTGAATAATTTTAGGAGCTGTTCACGATTTAATTACTGAGTAAGTTGAAACTCAAACCATAGAACTGAGTGCTGCTTGCTTGTATCCTCTTATTAATGCTATTAACTACGAGTATGCTACACACAGAAAACCTCAGATCATCCAGATATTATTCCCAAGAGCCGCCTTAAGTTCACTCTTCCAATAATATTGTTTATCCTCATCGCCAATAATAAATTATTGTGTAGAAAATAATGGAAGTTATATTAAATCTGAATTTAGATATTACATCAAAATCAACACAAAAAAACATTACCATGACAATCCACGGCCTTCAATACATATCAAAACCGCTAACAGATTTAAATATTCATAGGCCTAATAATTTAAGTGGTGATTGTGAGCAAAGTCTGTACTGTAGGGCACGTGCCGTATTACCTCGTGCACACTTATACTCATTCCAATGTTGTGTGAATAAGAAAATGGGCTTTAATCATAAGATAATGAGAAAACGTCTAAAACTGACTCGGTGCCATTTCACACACAACCACTTACCAGCGCTTCCGAGTGGTGCTGCCTTATGGTTCAAACTTGCCAACGTCTGACGGCTTTGAACCAGCTCGAATATTTTGTCAGCTGAATCTTGCAGTGCTATCATCTTGCTTTGGTGAGAAAATGAAGGTGTCTAGTGTGTGCCCATAGAATTGTCCTCTTGACCTACAACAGCAGGTTAAAAAAAAACAATGATTTCTGAAGAATTAAATTAATTCCAATCGAAAAATGTTTGGGACATACTGTACATAGGTCTGGACTGCTTCTTGTCTAATGAAATTTTACAAAATAATTTTATTATAGCCGACTGTGCATAAATTATGATTTTGAAAATTAAAAAAAAATGCTTTAAATAAGCCAAATGCTTTAAATAGCCAAAGTTTTAGTAAAGTAGAAATTCATATATTTGATGTGCATACTTCCCGGATGAAGTGACTTGTTATTTCTCGAGTATAAACAAAATCCGCCTATTGTTCAAGAGAAAAACGATATACACAAACAGACGGTATGTTATGAAAACACTTTTTCTGTATCCGGGATCCTGAAAACGTGTACTGTATTTGCGTGTAGATCGTTAGCAACAGCAACACTACAACGCAATAGTGTCTTGACTTCCGTCAGGAAGATCCTCCACTCTTGGTTTTGAAGCTGTTTTCTACCACATTTTTCTTGCATCTTTGTAGATCTCATTCAATCATCCAATTTTCCCATTTTCAGTTTCCTTTGGATATAGCTAGTAGACGCTAGACGCTCGGGCATCTCTTTATTTGTCGTGCGTTGTATATGCCTTTATCTTACACTGGACCATAAATTTGCGTCATTATCTTCCTCTCAAAATAGTATTAAAATACGTATCTGTAGTTCGCATTTAGGAACTCATCATCATCATCTGTGGTCATACAGCCCTTTTAGTTTAGCCTTGATCTCCTTAAGAATTGCCGCCCAATCTTCCCTCTCTAGGGCTCTCCGTCTCCATCTCTTAATTCCTGCTTTAACTAGATCATCCTGAACATCATCCAACCATCGTAGTTTTGGTCTTCCTGCTCTTCTTTTACCACTTAGCGTGGCATCTACTAATCTTTTAGGAATATTATTATTGTCCATTCTGATAATGTGGCCCAGCCACTCCAGCCGTCTAATTTTTATATCAGTGACAATACTTGAATCTTTATATAGTTTTTGTAGTTCAGAATTGGTCCTAATTCTCCACTCTCCCTTCATTTAGGAACTAACAAGTTCAAAAGTGAGGTCGGTTAAGTTTAGACTGTAAACTTCTACGGGTCATTCAGAGCGACTACCATGCTTTCACTACGAATCAAAATCTCTAACGTAAGATTACGTTGTCTGGTGAATATGAGAACACAATAACTATGAAAGCAAGGTTACAACTTCAATATTTGCCTGGAGCCGCGACCTTGCATTGCTTCGAATGTCATGTTAAATTGTTTTATTATCTAGTTTTAACGGTTCCTTCCCAATAAAGCAGAACTCAATGAATGTCTAATATAACAAACTACAACCCATTAGGCCTACAGACTGAGCACGGTAAAGGCTGGTTCACAATAACCCGGGAACGGAAACTAGAAAGAGAACGGAAATATTGTTAAAATAAATGTATTTAAATGTGAGCATTCACAATAGTTAATTGTGAATTCTCACATTTAAATAGATTTATTTTAACAATATTTCCTTTCTCGCTCTCGTTGCCGTTTCCGTTCCCGGTTTATTGTGGGCCAGCCTTAACTTCCACCTTGTATTCGGAAGTTCAAGGTTTGATCCCAGGCTATCCTGAGTTAAGTTTTTCGTGGTTTCCCAAGCCTCTCTGCTGGGATAGTACCAATTACAAGAACCACGGCTCGTTTAAGGCTGATTTACAGTAAACCGGTAACGGAAACGAGAACGAGAACGGAAAAATTGTTGAAATAAATGTATTTAAATGTGAGCATTCACAATTAACGACAAACTTGCCGGAGTCCGGGAACGGGAACGTGAGAGTTGGTCAAGTTTTAACTTTGCCGTTCTCGTTTCCGATTACAGCCTATTAGATTTATTCTATTGTCATCAAAAAGGTATTTGGTCGTCATATATTTTGTAGCAAGGAGGCCGTCACGTAATTTCTTGTTCATTCATTGCTTTTAACTAACTCAGAAATTCTGTAGAAACACTTTCAATATATGCAACGTATATATGTAACCAGATTACCACGTGAATTGAATTCTTAAATATTCCGTGCCTTAAATTTAGAAGTTTGTTAATCTGTAGGCTATTTATGTTGGTTGGCTTGTACTCATGCGAGAACGCCATTGGTCAGTTGTACACAAATAACATCAGAATGCGTAATATGGACTTAACATATCGTTATTGACATACATGTCGACATACATAGCCGTTTCCGTTCTCGGTTTATTGTCAATCAGAAATCTTTACGTTCACATTCACGTTCTTCGCTTCCCGTTCTCGTTCTTGTTCTCATTCCCGGTTTATTCTGCACCAGTCTTTATAATCGTACAATTTTATTCTTCATAACGTAATTTCGTTGTCATCTTCGTACCTTCCGCGACAGGCTGACTTCTGACAGAGAAGTTATCCCAAATGGTTTAGAGTGCTACCCTCTAGCGAGAGGAAAAAGCATTACAGAGACAAACCACTGAAGAGTGGGAAAAGCCTAACAAAAATACAGTGAACGGTTAATCGAAAAAATCGGATAATCCGAACCTTAAAATTTTTTTATATATTAAGTGCATAATACAGTTTCGTAATTTCTTCCGTATTCTTGTGTTTTAACACGCTGCTATTATTCGGTTGAGAAACTTTTGTCATCCAGTATACTTTCAAAAAGCTGGAAGTTAGAATTTATAAAACAGTTATATTTCCGTTTGTTCTGTATGGTTTTGAAACTTGGACTGTCACTATAGAGACAGAGGTTAAGGGTGTTTGAGAATAAGGTGCTTAGGAAAGTATTTGGGACTAAGAGGGATGACGTTATAGGAGAGTGGAGAAAGTTACACAACGCAGAACTGCACGCATTGTATTCTTCACCTGACATAATTAGGATCATTAAATCCAGACGTTTGAGATGGGCAGGGCATGTAGCACGTATGGGTGAATCCAAAAATGCATATAGTTGTAAGACCTGAGGGAAAAGACTTTTCGGGGGGCCGAGACGTAGATGGGAGGATAATATTAAAATGGATTTGAGGGAGATGGGATATGATGCTAAGGACTGGATTAATCTTGCTCAGGATAGGAAGTGGTGGCGGGTTTATGTGAGGGCGGCAATGAACCTCCGGGTTCTCTAAAAGCCATAAGTAAATAAATATGTATTCCATTGCATAGAGATAAGATACTGCAGTAGTGATCTACTTTATACATATAAGAGAAGTCTGTATAGGAATTCCACGGGATAAAGTTCAAATGTTGTAGTACCGTCCGATTAGAGAAGCATAGACTCCTGTTGTGTGCACGTGCCGAGAACAAGCGACATTTTACAAATGAATAGAGACGAGTGTACCGCGTAACTTTCACTCTAAAAGCAGTAAACCGGTGGACAGGTTGGCACCTAGTTGTCGACCTGTTTCTGGATTCGTTCCAAAGAAAGCTCACTAGGCAAATAAAGGTTTTCCATTTCTGCCAACAAGATATTCCAGTCGCGTACAGGCTGGGCATGAACACGGGGTCCGCGACCACTGGTTGCTCGTGAGATGAACGTGAAGGGGCGCCATTTCCCTTATATTATTACTCCCACTTTCCTCTGGGCAGGGCATAGTTGCGCCCCACGGTCAGATAAGATGCAGCAGATAAAAAAGGGTCCCTGTTTTGTAGGCATAGTTGCGCCCCGATGAAATAGATAGAGAAAAAGACACTACGGAAACTCGAGCCTCGTAATCAACCAACCTTATTGATTTCTTATTCGATTTAATATTCATTATAGATACCGTTGAAATGAACACCATGAAGTTGGCAGTTCTTTACTAACTGCAAATCAAGCTTTCAGGTATAACTCCCTGTAAAGTTAATTTGAATAATTTCGAGGGAAAAATTGTTCCGGGGCCGGGTATCGAACCCGGGACCTTTGGTTAAACGTACCAACGCTCTCCCAACTGAGCTACCCGGGAACTCTACCCGACACCGATCCAATTTTTCCTCTATACCCACAGACCTCAAAGTGGGCTTGACAACCGTCAAGCAACCAACATCGAGTGCACACTAACTCTGTGTGACTTAAATTGTGGTTTTCTGTTACGTACAGTGACGTGTATTATGCAAATCAAGCTTTCAGGTATAACTCCCTGTAAAGTTAATTTGAATAATTTCGAGAGAAAAATTGTTCCGAGGCCGGGTATCGAACCCGGGACCTTTGGTTAAACGTACCAACGCTCTCCCAACTGAGCTACCCGGGAACTTTATTAACTGTTTTTCTACTGTTTATGCAGAAATTATCAATAGCCTATCGTTAAAATGAACACCCTGAAGTTGGCAGTACTTTATTAACTGTTTTTCTACTGTTTATGCTGTGATTATCAATAGCCTCCCGTCAAAATGAACACCATGAAGTTGGCAGTACTTTATTAACTGACATATTCAAATCAGTGAGCCGTTGGAATATGGGGCCTTAGCAGTCTTGATATTTTATTAGTGATTTTCACACCGTCTGTGGCGTATAGTGGTGGTGGTGGTGGTGGTGGTGGTGGTTTTTCAGCATCAAAGATGCTGGAAACGTATTTTCTCGGAAAAAAATCTTTTGCAGCATCACACTACTCCCTCGGTTATTCAGGACGTTGAATCAACGAGCTGTTTTACAGCGTTGGTGGAATTGATAATAGTGAGATGTGTCCTACGATTTCCCATGGGATTATCTGACGTTTGCCTTACAGTTTGAGAAACTCTAAGGGAAGAACTAACCTGATAGGTTGTTCAAATAATATTACAAATAGGCCTATCAGAAATTGTATAATGAGTAGCAATGAAAGTACGATAAAAGTTAATAAAAAATAAAACAGGAATATCCATTGTTTTCTGCATTGTTCAAATAGGTAGTATATTACATTCATTTAAATCAGTGGTCGTCGCTGAAATGGGTAACGGGTAAGATGTGCAACGAAATATGCACTTTCGTGCAGAAGGGAGATGTAGAAAACATACCCGGCCAGCAGCCACGGATGCACGCTGGTGTTGTAAGAGACCTGCGGGTAAGAGACGCTAGTCCGAGGGTGTACTGTACTGATGACCGCTGATTTAAATTATATTTACTTGCAATTTTTCTAAGTTGATTCACAGCAGTGTGTAGGTTGTTTTCAGAATAGCTTAAAATAGTTGGTTGTCAGGGAATAAAATTTTGTTTAAATTGTTGTTATTTTAATGTCATTGTCTTGAAGACGAGCAGAGAGATGTTAAGATAAAATCTAGCAATACTTAAACCGTGCGGCTAATATATCTGCTCCGTTGCGCTGATTGTGTAGTTTCTGTGCGTTAATGAGAAATACGATGCCGTTTACCGGAACAATGGGTGTCAAAATTTCTGGACCATAACCTTACTGTAAAAATAGGCAACCTACTTGTACACAGCTGTTATACTTAGTTTTTATGGTTATTGAAACGGATTTATTTCGCAACTTACTTACTTACTTACTTACTTACTTACTTACTTACTTACTTACTTACGGCTTTTAAGGAACCCGGAGGTTCATTGCCGCCCTCACATAAGCCCGCCATAGGTCCCTATCCTGAGCAAGATTAATCCATACCCTACCATCATATCCCACCTCCCTCAGATCCATTTTAATATTATCCTCCCATCTACGTCTCGGCCTCCCCAAAGGTCTTATTTCCTCCGGCCTCCCAACTACTAAAACTGCCTAAAATAATTAAATTTTACATTAAGATATTATTTTCTTTTACCTGTTTTGTTTCAAACCAGAGCCCGAAGTGGTATCATTTCTCTGAAACACGTAACTGTGAAGCTTATATTAATAACTAGCCGTACCCGTGCGCTCCGCTGCATCCGTTAGAAATAAATATAAATTAATTATATAATTAAAATAGGACATTTGATCCAGGGAACATTCGTGTTTGATAGAAGGATAAATCGTTTAATATGTTACTTAATTTAAATTGCATCCAAATAATTAAAATGCGATCATTTTGGTCCAGAGACACTCATTTGGTGCAATGACAATTCCTTTAACATGTTTCTTAATTTTTATTACATGCAACCTTAGTTTAATGAAGATTGACATCATTTAGATTTAATGTGTATATTTTATTTTACTTGTTATAGGTTTCCATTGAATTATGGTAATAACTTAATTTTAACCCTTGTTTTCTACGTATTCAGTAAATGGCGCTTGGCCCACTATGGTTCTGAACCCTTCAAATAACTTAAATTATATTATATTATATTATATTATATTATATTATATCAGAAGTTACTGTAATAACATTATAGCATTATGTCCCTCTAGAGAAACTATGCACTTTCCAATGGTGAAATAATAATTAATCATACAAATCGGTTAATTTAGCTTCCGATATTACTTCATACAAACACAGAAACATTCTCTGTAGGCTATCTTTCATAGCTTTCGATTGTTGCTGTCCAAGGCCTCTTATAGACGAAGTCATTTGTTTTTTAATTCATTACACGGCCCTAGATGGCAGTTATTTTAATTTTAAAACTCATTTATCTCATTAAATATTAGTCCTATCAAAATTTTTCAAGGAATAAAACTTATCGCAAATTATTTTAAAGAAACTTTTGTTATGTAACATTTTTCACAAAAATCAATAATAAGCGAGATATTTCGATTTATTTAATTCAGGCCCCCTTATAACCCCCATTTTAAATAATGCATTTTGAATGCCATATAGCCTAAAGTCTAAGTTACAACGAACTTAATTTATATTCCAATTTTCATCGAAATCCGTTCAGCCATTATCACGTGAAAAGGTAACAAACATACAGACAGACAGAGAGACATACAAACAAAAATTTCAAAAAAGCGATTTTCGGTTTCAGGGTGGTTAATTATATATGTTAGGACCAATTATTTTTGGAAAATCGAAAATTACCAGAAAAATTTCGGCTACAGATTTATTATTAGTATAGATAGGTCGAAAATAATATCTTCAGCGTTCCGATAACACATTCACACCATAAATGAAAATATAGTGTACAAATTTGTATTATTCGTATGTTATTCCCTTGAGAACTGCTTGGTGTATTAAAAGATACATATTCAGATAAAAGCTCGTAATGTTTGAAGCCTGGAATTGAAATCTCTGCTCCGTTGCACTGATTGCGTAGCTGGTGCTGACGTCTGAATCTGTCCACAGCGGAACTGTTATTTCGAGCTGTTTCCTTTCCTATATAGGACGACACAGAATCAGCCTAGCGTTCCTCAGTGAAGGCCATTTCTTGGTCCATTACCCACTCATGTAATAATACAGATAATGAAGATACGTCGAGCATGTTACATTTTAAATGCATGATAGGCATTATAGACTATAACTTCGAAAGATTGGCATGGGGAAGTTCAATGGAATTTGAACATCTAGGCCCCTAACTGAGGTCGGAAAGGCCTAACCATTGCTGATGACTAGAGCCCAGATTTCCATGCACTATCAAATCTTAAAACAAGCATACAGTTGGTAAAAAAAGTATTCATACACTACGTTCTACCTTGTTGGTGTCTATAATTTGTCTTTCAGCATTATGGCATTCAATAGATTTGTATAAGGATCTTATGGCAGTGTATTACATACAAACATATTCTAGTAACTTGAACATATTAGCTAATAACGGAATAAAATGCATATTCGTTGGCAAAGAAAGTATTCATACACTTCCATTGTTTGTAACCATTTGACTGTTACACACTCTTCTCCCGTCTTAGAGACTGACAACAAGCGAAGGTCGACTCCAGTAGTGTTCTTAGATGAGACTGTTTAGTTTAGTCTGACAGCGATACAATATGGGTCGTAAATCACAAGAATTGAGTGTCGCCTGCAAAGACTACATAATTTCATTATTTAAACAATGATTCAGCTATCGGAAGATAGGGAAGCTGGTTAAACGATCTCATGCGACTGTCCAGTATATTATTAAAAAGTTCAAGACTGGATCGACCGATAATGCAAGGCGACAGGGAAGACCAAGAGTCATTTCGCAACGAGAATCTCACCAACTGGTTCGTGAAGCCTCAAAAAAAAAAAAAAAAAAACTAGAATTAGTGCTGCTGAACTATTGCAACATCTTGCTTCAACTTCCAGGAAAATTGTTACACCTCAAACTCTCCGGAATTGTCTCCATGAAGCAGGCTATAAAGGCAGAGCAGTAAGAAAGAAGCCTTTTATAAGTGAGATAAACCGACAGAAAAGGTTGGAATTTGCTAAGAAATATATAAACATAGGACAAGGCTTCTGGCAGACTATTTTATTTACAGACGAAAGTAAATTTAACATTTTTGGATCTCATGGTGGACAGTTCATTTGGGGAAGATCAAATACAGAACTGGAAAGTAAAAATGTACAACAGTGAATCATGGAGGAGGCCATATCATGGTATGGGGCTGCAGGAGTTGGTGAACTGGAAGTAATTGAAAGTAACATGAATGCTGCGGGCTACATCAAAGTGCTCCGAGGTAATTTGTCTAAGAGTGTTGTGAAATTGGGCATACAAAACACCTATTTATTTCAACAAGACAACGACCCAAAGCATACAGCAAGAATAACGCGCGAGTGGCTGTTGTACAACGCCCTTAAATTATTTCCCACGCCGCCTCAATCTCCGGACGTCAACCCTATTGAAAATTTATGGCCACAATTGGAAAACAAAATCCGAAAGTTAAAGTGTTCCTCCAAAACTCAACTGGTTGAAAATTTGAGAAAATGTTGGTCTGAAATTACACCAGACTTCACGAACAAGCTTGTTGAATCCATGTCAAGGAGACTTCAGGCCATTATAAATGCAAAAGGTCTGCATACCAAATATTGTGTTTGTATACTGTAGAAAGTCTCATTTGTGTTGTGTATGAATACTTTTTTGTTGCCCCAAGAATGATTTTTTTTTTTTTCATATTGTAATACTTATTGTGTTTCAAAGGTTTTCTTTTTTCAGAAATGAATAGTTGTTACGTTTAATTCTAAATAATGAAAAAATGAAGTTCTCTGTCAATAAATTAAACCAAAAATCAAATAAAACATGGTGTATGAATACTTTTTTTACCAACTGTACATTCATGCGCTATCATATGACAAATCATGCACAGTGAAGCGAAAAAACAGTAAAAATATGTATTATTAAAGTTGAGTTCTACATTATGTTATATTTTTATTTTATTTTGAAACAACTAATTTCTAAAAATTTTCTTCACTTAAGCTCATGTGTTTATCTGAAGCACGTTCTTGAACACGGAAAATGACCTTTGCTGCGACGTTATCACGCCCCCGAAAGTACACAAGTACTTAGTCTTTATTACAACAATCACATTAAACTACACCGCCGTCCGTCTTTAAAATTTCTTTCCCTCAATCCATTGAGACACAAGATCTCTTCTTGCAGTTCTAACAGGAGCTATAGTAACACTTCATAATTCGACACAAAAGTAAGCTATACTAAATTGCAGTTTGCAAGCATGCTGCGTTTGCCTGTCTTTCAATATTTTTACCTCTAGCTTGAAGAGCGAGAGTTGGGGTTGGAAATTCAAGTATAACAAAAAGAGAGTTTAGTGGAAAGTTCAAAATGTGGTTTCGTGGTATCTTGTTTGACAACTATATTACCGGTAGCTTTCTTTCTTTCTTTCTTTCTTTCTTTCTTTCTCTTTTTCTTTCTTTCCTCAATAGATAAATAACGTGGATATACCAGATTCTACGAAACAACATTAAAAAAAGGTGCTATTATGCACGTTAACATAATATACGCACTAAAATCAGAAACGAGGATATTATATGCAATATAAAAGTCTAAATATGTGCTATGAAATGTAAAATCTTCAAAATATGGATTATGCGTGAACTTACTCCCGAAGAAGCCCGAAACATGCAAAAATACACGAAAAAGTAGGCCTACGCTTATTTGGAATTAATAAACTGATGTTACAAAACGAATATTTTCGAAGTTTGATAAGTGTAACAAGTTTACATAAAAACATGCATTTGCATGGAAATCCGGGCTCTACTGACGACATGTACACCGAAAAGAAAACTTTATAGCTGCAAATCTAAATAAGGACTTCTGGAAAAATACGCAAAATATCTCAAAATGTTACTACTCAGTCGAAGTAGATATATGGAAAAACATTGGTTTAGAAGGAGTAAAACTTAATACAGAACTAAAATGCAGCAGAGTATTGAACAATTCAAGAAGTTACATTTATTTTAGTTGACTTAAATAATTGCGATTTAAGCTATTATTAAATAAATTTAGTTTACCGCCAACACAAACTCTTTATACTTCAAAGACTTTCCGATTAACATCTGTAACTTTATGTGTAAAATTAAAGTTCCTACGCAGACCGGTTCCAGGTAGTAATAGCACAGTCTAGTATATACAGTCACGAAGCTTGAGTTGTGAGGGTACTAGGAACAATAGACTGTGCAGGTACTATTTCGCATTGTCTGTAATGAGGCGATAGTAGCGATCCTAGTGGTTAGCAACTACCTATGGATGCATATTTACTACGTATTGAGCTTCGTGACTGTATATACTAGACTGTGGTAATATTTCGTCGACTGAATGACCGTAGTATGGAGCACTCGTCCCGATCACATCCTTGAGTCCCCACCTGTGGAGTAACGGTTAGCGCGTCTGGCCGCGAAACCAGGTGGCCCGGAGCAAGGTTTTTCCGGGGTTTTCCCTCAACTCAATATGAGCAAATGCTGGGTAACTTTCGGTGCTGGACCCCGGACTCATTTCATCGGCATTATCACCTTCATATCATTCAGACGCTGAATAACCTAAGATGTTGATAAAGCATCGTAAAATAACCAACTAAAATAAATAAAATAAAAAATAATCACGTCATTGATGACCGATCTCATCCTTGATCACGTTTACCTGATATCCTTTCTTAGATTCGTTTATGCCTTTATATAAATCTCTAAAGTTTTTATTTATTCTCACTATTTGGTTCTACCTCATTCAGTTTTCCTTTAAATGATCTCTCTTTTTATTCTTAAGTGTACGACTTGCTTTCCGTCTTTCATTGAAATTATCTCTATTCGCCTGGACTAGATCCTGTAAGAATTTCAATTTTGCCTGTTTCTTTCTTTCTACTACCATGCAAAAATCTTCATCAGACCACGGTTTCTTTTTCTTAGTTTTATAATAACCTATGCTCTGCTCAGCTGCAATTTTGATATTATCTCTGATATTTTCCCACACGATATTAACATCCTCAACTTCGTCGGAACTTCCTAAAGCGGCAAACCTATTTGAAATTTAGGCCTGATAATAATCAATAAATTACACTTTTCGGAAACTTGGCATATACAGAGTGTCCCATTTATCTTGTGCACCTATTATAACTTTTTTGTTTGGATAGGTATTGGAATTTTTGTTTTTGGAAGTTATGTCAGAACGAGGGGCTAACATGAGTGTAGAGATTTGGTGCATGTAACTACATTATGATACAAGATACACGTGACGTCGTCAGTTTTTGAAATAGCACTACATACTTTAATCATGTTACATTGATTACATGAATTTAGACGAGTTCAAAAATGTATCACAATGTCACCTTCCCAATCAATAACAACAACAAAATGCAAAATGAATGCCATCAGAATGTGTCGTTTGTTATGGTGCCCCATTCATCTTGTGCATTAACTTACACAAAACGAAAGACGACTGACGTCCGTACATGTCGTGTGTTGTGTGTTTGCTGTTTTAACATGTAAACAAATTACAACAACTGTCGACGTCACAATCCACGTACAGTGGCCTGCATGTTCTCCGCACCTGTCGCCACTCGACTTCTTCCTGTGAGGAACTGTAAAGGACAGTGTGTACCAGAACATTCTGACAACACCAGACGACATGCAGCAATTCATTCGATAGGCTTGTGTGTCCATTCAGCCAGCAACGTGCAGGGCAGTCATACGGTCTTCGAATGTGCATTAATGTGAATGGTCACCATTTGGAACATCTTCTGTGACTCTCTAAGCATAACATTATCACATTGGAAGTACGTTTTTGTTTCGTTTTGTTGTTATTGATTAGGAAGGTGACACTGTGATACATTTTTGAACTCGTCTTAATGTGTGTTATCAATGCAACATGATTAAAGTACGTATTGCTATTTGAAAAGTTGATGACGTCACGTGTATCTTGTACCTTAATGTAGTTACATGCACCAAATCTCCACACTCATGTTAGCCCCTCGTTCCAACATAACGCTCAAAAACAAAAATTTCAATACCTATCTAAACAAAGAAGTTATAATAGGTGCACAAAATAAATGGGACACTCTGTACATACATTGCAGTTGAACACTTCGGTTCGCTATGATAACGATGAAATATGACTCACAGTATAGTTGCTATCATATGTGGCAGCTATATTATGAATTCCTAGGATATATCTTTAGTTCAACACCAACGTAGACTATCTTGCTCGGCCTTGTAGACCCTGTGGGCAACAGTTAATACACGTTTTATAGTTTTGACACGTAGAATTGGGTAGTCTACTTCTGATATTCTCAGACTAGCTAGACTGGGTTTTATTTTGTCTGTTTTTACACCTGAAAACTATGGAGAATTAAATCAATCCGGTGAAAATAACAAAGGACTTAGAAACAGGCTTTATTCGAGACATTCCGGTTTCTGTAAATAAAAAGTAAAGGTGTGTTTCGTCAGTCTGAACGAGTTGGTATTCCCCCCTTTTTCCTTCATCTTTATTAATGACGGGGATAGATGAAGCTTTACAAAATGCTGGTTTTTTCGCACAAATTTAGGCCTACAGCAATAGAATGTTTAAGTAAAATTTGTTTCAAAATTACAAGTCATACTACTGCTTCTTCATTTAACGGGAGAGGATGGTATTTTTTTTACTTTTTTCCTATTTTGTGTAAATTATTAATTTTTTGTATATAGAGCGCTCATAGCTTTGGCAACTCAACCAAATATAAATATTTTGAAAAAAAAATTATTTTGGGGCCCAAATTTGAAAAAAATTATACTAAAACATATATATGTAAACCGTTTTTAAAGATAGATTCAAACAGTTTTTGCAATGTATTTGCAAAAGTATGTTCTACAAACGGTCTGTAACAGAATTTTGATATTAGTCCCTACTTTTGTAAAATAAACAATTAAAATTTAGTAACAATTTTCTGATACAAACGGACGTATTTTTAAAATGAAATCAATTAACAAAATTCTGTTACAGAGAAAAGTTTCCTAATAGTCTAAAGAATGTTTGTTCTAAATTTCTTGCATGTATCTTTAATAGTTCAGAAATTATATCCATTTTGTCTGGCAATGTAGCAAAAAAAATGAAGTTACTGGAAACCGATAAAAGCGGGCGTGTGATTTAAAAATCCATAGCGCAGGAAGTTTAAAAATGACGTCTCAACATCCGATAAGGGCACAAATACCCACAAAATGTTATGCAATGCATTCCACACATATCAAAGAGTATTTTAAAGAAAAAACATTTTTTTTAATTTAATTTACCGGAAACAACAATAAAAGTGGGCGAGTGATTTAAAAATCCATAATGCAGGAAGTTTAAAAATGGCGATCCACACATATCACAGGGTATTTTGAAGATTTTTTTTTTTAATTTAGTCATTTTTCATCAAAAATACCATCCTCTCCCCTTAAGACAAGAACACTTTACAATGGAAGGAAATAGTAATAAGAAGTATTTGGATTGGATGAAAGTAGGAAAGAATAGTGCAGAAAATAAATTATTCCGAAATTTCCTGTTACAAATAAGTACAGGTACTATTTCGCAGTTGAGGCTTCTTTTACAAAGTACACTCCATTTTTTTTATTATAAGAAGAAAACAGTATCCGTAACTGTATTTGATTTTTTAAATTAAACTTTACTTAAATTAAAGTTAAAATATTAATTCCCTTGACTACGAATGTCCAGTTCAGACAATGGATGCCAAAGGAAACCCTCAAGCGGTAGTCACTATTTAAAAACGTTATTTTTGCTCTGGTAGTTTTTGTAAAAATGTCTCAATTTATCAAATGCTTGTCACTGTTATCACTGCCATGCGTTACGCAATGGCGCGTGGCATTGATACACGTGAACTGATTGCAGTTGGTCGTTCACCTCCGAGTGATACACAGATAAGATGAAAAGAACTTGGCCTTGATCAAAATGTTCCCGTCCAGGATTGCCAATTTGCGGGTAATTACCCGATTTTCGGGTTTCCGACGTTAGACGGGTATTTTGAGGGATAATCTAAAAATACGGGTATATTCGGGTTATCGATAATATTTCCCTTAAATAAGATACTAAGCTTATTCTCTTCATAAAATATAAAGTTTTCATTAGCAACTTTCTATTAAATTTCGTGTTGCCTTGAAAAAATAGAAGCCCGTTTATTCCAAATAAAAGGGGCGAAGCCCTTTCGGATAACATGTTTTTTTTTTCTCCATGTAATCCACAGGAACATCGTTTTTGTAGTGAAAGGAAAACGCTACAGTATTAATACGTGTAACAGTGTAAAGGAAGTTGTACGGTATTTGAATACGTAAGCAGCTATATAAAAAAGTGGCATCCCTGGATTTCTTTGTTTCTTGGTTACGAATTCAATATTTTAAACATAACCAACAACAGTTACAAAGCACATAGAATCGAGAAAGAAAAATGGATCAAGTTGCAGCAGAAGTTAAATCTCCACTCGTCAATTTTAACTAAAGGTACTTATCTTCCCTTGGGAGAAAAATTTGCCGTTTTTATCCAGATTTTTTAAATTCTTTTTTCCCCTTATTACTTGACACATAATTAAGGATTTTCACACAAAATAAACCTCTCAAATATTTAGAGGGGGAGCAATTTTTAATGCGAAACCTGGAATTTGTTTTAGTCCTAGGCCCACAGTTTAATTAGCTTCATTTTGATGCAAGAATGATGAAAATATAACAATTCTAGGTACACTTTGTGTTAACATTAGTGTTGTGAAACGCTGTAACACTGAACATGGAGAAAAATCATCTATATCCTGAAGGTATGAAAAATTGTAAAATCACACAGCTTCCTGACTGTATGAAAAATAATACAGTCAAATTCTACCGCCAAAATCGAATTGTTATTACACGAAAAATATATAAAATTGACAGAATGTGACGAATTGACATTTGCATAACTGCACTTCCGGTTTAAAGAAAGGGTGCTTCCGATCATTAAAGTCCACACCTGTGGAGTAACGATCAGCGCGTCTGGCTGCGAAACCAGGTGTTCGAATCCCGGTCGGGGCAAGTTATCTGGTTGAGGTTTTTTTCCGAAGTTTTCCCTCAACCCAATACGAGCAAATGCTGGGTAACTTTCGATGCTGGACCCCGGACTCATTTCACCGGCATTATCACCTTCATTTCATCCAGACGCTAAATAACCTGAGATGTTGGTACAGCGTCGTAAAATAACCCAGACGCGCTGACCGTTACTCCACAGGTGTGGACTGGTTTTTATTAACAAAGTCCTTTGATCTCACAGCCAAGTTCTTCCTGTCGTGAGCTGCACGTGTTATGAGGCGTTTCATGCACACTAAAAACTAAAAATTTTCTGCTTTAAAAAGTGTAAAAGATAATTTCTCTATTACACTTCTACTACGTCGTACCATTTTTGACCAATAAAGCGGTACGGAACGACGTGTGTCAACCAGTCATGGCTCCTTATCTACAATTTATCACCCCCTAGCATTTGTTTTATCACCTCCCTAGTATTTATTTGTTTCTATCACCTCCCTAGCATTTGTTTCTTTGTTTGCCACCATTGTACTTTATGTTTTAGCTTCTGCTGTATGAGATTATGGATAGTCACATATCAGAAATTGTTTAATATATTGATAATTGAAGTGGAATACAATTGTTTTAATAAAAATGAAACTGAATCAACAAAGCCTTCTTGACTAGTAATCGTTCATAGAGTTCAATGAAGATTGTACAGTTGGCACAACTGGTAACTAGAGAACAGCTTATCATAACACACTACATTTCATTTTTTTTTTTTTTTTCATTTATTTTATTCCATAGATCTTACATGTGCAATGAAGCTTTAAAATGTGGAACAAGTCAAAATTTTACAATATTACAATTACAATTTTTACAAATGTTTACAGTTTTACAATTTAGTAATTTTCTACAATTTTTACAACTTTGTGCAATTTTTTACAACATTTTGGCGAGATGTAGTGAGGTGAGGTGAGGCCCGAGGATTCGCCAAAATATTACCCGGCATTTGCCTTTTGGTTGGGAAAACCTCGGAAAAACCCAACCAGGTAATCAAATCAAAGGGGTTGATGCCGAGGACTCGCCATAGACCATCCGGCTTCAGTCCCACGGCTGGAAAACCTTGGAAGAAACCAAAGACCAAAGGGGGATCCAAACCAAGCCCGAACGCAGCTCCGGATCAGCAGCCCAGCGAGTCTGCCGACTGAGCTACATCGATGGCTCTACTAAAAGTATACAATACATAGAGAATCAGATTATTAAATTTACAAACGCAAACGATCATTCATAAGTTGAGCTATATGTATAATACAAAACAGGTTAATTAAATTTAAGGCATAAACAATTCAACCAGTTGTGATATACAGAAATTGATAATATATATCATGCAAACTACTTCAAATTACAAACACAAACCATTTATCAATAGAGCTATACAGATTACTATTCAATTTAAAGCATATACAATTCATCGGCCAAAACTATACTAATATATACAATACAAAGTAAGCAGATTAATTTAATTTACAAGCATACTTTCATTAAGCTATTCAAGCTACTGTCATCTAACGGAATATTTTTAATGATGAGATGGTACAGTTTGAAGACAGTTTAATATTTTAGTAAGTCTCTTAATATTTTATTGTATTAGAGTACTTCGTTACTTCTAATCTTTATATACTTTCTTCTAATTGTGTAATAGTCTATTAAATCCTACTCGAGTTTTGACTTTCTCTAGATAAATGAAAACCTCTAGTGAGATTACTATAGATAAACCTGTTTATAGGAGAGAAATATGGTCAAGTGACAAACCAGACTTCAGAAAAATGAAAATGAAGTACTTTAATTGTGGAAGGGTACAGGATATTATACGGAAGGATGCTACATATTTTGTAGAAGAAATGAAAATATTTGACTCAAAACAATAAGCCAAAATATATAGAAATAACTGGACGAAAATTAAATGGAAATATAAGCAAATGGGCAAAAAATACCAATAGTTCAGGAAAAATCGCTGTACGCAAAAATACAGTATGCGAAAAACAAAGTTTTTTTTTTGTATCAGAGCCAGTGGCGGCTGATTGACTGAGGCAAGTGAGGCCGGGCCTCTGTCACTTGGCTTAACTGAAATCAAATTTTGTGTTTTTATATAATGTATTAGTTATTTGAATGAAGCATATATCGCTGTAGAAGCATTTGAAAACTTTGATGTATATAGACCTGTTTTGCAGTAAAATTTGTTCCTGAGGCCGGGATCGCTCGTGCCGGGTCTGGCTTGTGATGTATATAGACCTGTTTTGCAGTAAAATTTGTTCCTGAGGCCAGAATCTTTCGTGCCGGGTCTGGCTTAATGCATTTCATGTCCTTTCGCGGGCTTTGAGTTTACGCTTAAAACGTTGTAGCTGAGGCACAATTCGTCTGGCCTGGTCAGGTTTCACTCGTCCCATCCACGGGCCGGCCTCAAGGGTAGAGTGGGGTGGGAATAGCAGTGGTGACTTATCTTCCTAACTAGGCCATAAATAACAAAATTCCAGCTCTTTGGCAGGCAGAGACCCACTCGATTCTCTCCCCTTATGTCTCAGTTTATGACATAAGCGAGGGTGTTCTACTATTGTACTTCGTAGTACAGTAGTGAATCTGGGCCAATGTTGTTATGTATTTTGGGCAAATATAAACAGAAACAAATGAGAGAAATAATGATGGTGCAGTTAATTCATTGTTAGAGTGTCCTATTTCGAGAAGAAATAATACTGAAAGAAAGGAAGTTTTAAATAAAGAGAGAGACTACCGAGATACCTACGACATCGCTGATAATTTTTCTGACAGATAATCTTAAAACGCGAGTTTCTATTGCATCCTGGTATGGGCAACATAAATGGTTATGTGGTAATGTGGTGCAAAATAAACTTCTCTTGGCCTTGTTTGTTGCTGTCAAGGGAAAAAAATAAAAAGAAAAGAAAGAAAGGGGAATTTGAACACATAATATGGGATGCTTCATAACACTGAAACAATCACTGAAACTCAGAGCATAACAGCTTATTTGGTGAGTGAAATTATTATTTTTCATTGATAGTAATAATAATAGATTAATAATAATAATAATAATATTACAGTAATAATGATATTAATAATATAATAACAATAATAATTAATATCATAAATAAACATTTCCTATCAGAGGCACTTAAACTAGTTGCATCTGGCCTAACCGAGGATTTCGATCACCGGCCGCTACTGATCAGAGCTGCTGAAAACGTACATTTTCGCGACAATTTGGTAATAAATGTTCTGCGGCAACGAGTTAATAGATTATTTAAGCGCATTAACTTTGCGTGTAAATGGATATTTCTATGGCAAAGTACTGGGTGTTTCTAAAATCTCTGAACGCTCAAATAAGCGTCGACTTCAACAAATATAGATTTCTGCAGGCAATGTATGCCAATTGCATAAACTTTATTATTATTATTATTATTATTATTATTATTATTATTATTATTATTATTATTCCGAGGTTACACTCGGGCATGGGTTTTGGGCCTAATACTTAACTGAATTCTTTCCGAGGTTTCTCTCGACTGTAAGATGAATGTCAGGCAATCTTATGGCGAATCCTCGTATTCATCTCGCTCAAATACCATCCCGCCATCACCAACCGAACCAACACTAGGTACCCAAAACTAACAATGACGTAAACAGTGAAATTGGGATTTGACATCATGAAAGAAAATTAATCTGTATTCAGTTCCCTGTATATTTGTATGAGAAAGCGAAATCGTTATGAAAGCTGCACAATTAAGGTCTAAATGAGTTTACAGCCCGTATGCATTTGTTGACAGTTTACGAAACGAGATAGTGGGCCTACGATGTGGCACAAACAATGGCTTTGCTAATCAGCTGTGGTCTTCTTCAACCCCATTACGCGAGTCAAAGTACGAAAGAATACATTTAAAGCGATGTGGCCTTTTAATGATTTATTACGATGTTGAAGGTCATTCATAACTTTTTAAATCAGTCCTATCTCAGTTTGCGACATTGTCACGCTCCAACAATAATGACGTCATCAGAGACGAAAGCCGATGATAGTTATTTTATTTGTATTGTTTAATATCACTTGCCGAAAGATAAGGGTAACATTTCTAAGAACGACGTCTATTTTTATTTACAAATAAATTTACCAAGCGTAGCAAAATTATGAAACAACAACACTGGAAAAATCATACATAATTCTATAAGACGTCTTCGTCGTCCCTATGATTCAGCTGTTTCAAAAATGCTTCAGATGACCATTAATTTAGCGTTATAATTTGAAGTAAATGACCACAAGTTAAGAAGAAGAATTTGAAAATATGTTTACTATAATGAATGTAAATTTTTATAATGTAACAGTTATTGACGTTAAGTAGAACTTGACATTTTAGTTATCCATATGAACATGTTGAAGAAATTATTGAGAATTTGTAGAAATAATAGCAATTGAGAAAGGTCTTAATCAGTTACTATGATAGGGAAAACGTTATAATCGGTTACTATGATGACAAAATAAAACAAAATTCGCGAGATCGATATTATAAGGAGCCCGTTAAGTGTAAAATAAAAGGTGCTAGTCCGTTAAGTCGTACTTTACTTACATAGATACACATCTGTTGAACGATCTTTACGATTCAAAATACCATAAAATTATTTAAACTTAAATGATGTTAACTTACTTTCTTCCTCTCTCTCCTGAAAATTATCTCTTGTCTGATTTCCTCTTTAGAAGTTTCTGAAAAATAATTATCCCTCCCCAAACAAGGCTGTGATAATTTCAATACGCATTACTATTTAAGTTTGTTTAAATATAATAATAATAACTTACTTACTTACAAATGGCTTTTAAGGAAACCGAAGGTTCATTGCCGCCCTCACATAAGCCCGCCAGCGGTCCCTATCCTGTGCAAGATCAATCCAGTCTCTATCATCATACCCCACCTCTCTCAAATCCATTTTAATATTATCCTCCCATCTACGTCTCGGCCTCCCTAAAGGTCTTTTTCCCTCCGGTCTCCCAACTAACACTCTATATGCATTTCTGGATTCGCCCATACGTGCTACATGCCCTGCCCATCTCAAAGTCTGGATTTAATGTTCCTAATTATGTCAGGTGAAGAATACAATGCGTGCAGTTCTGTGTTGTGTAACTTTCTCCATTCTCCTGTAACTTCATCCCGCTTAGCCCCAAATATTTTCCTAAGCACCTTATTCTCAAACACCCTTAACCTATGTTCCTCTCTCAGAGTGAGAGTCCAAGTTTCACAACCATACAGAACAACCGGTAATATAACTGTTTTATAAATTCTAACTTTCAGATTTTTGGAAAGCAGACTGGATGATAAGAGCTTCTCAACCGAATAATAGCACGCATTTCCCATATTTATTCTGCGTTTAATTTCCTCCCGAGTGTCGTTTATATTTGTTACTGTTGCTCCAAGATATTTGAATTTTTCCACCTCTTCGAAGGATAAATCTCCAATTTTTGTATTTCCATTTCGTACAATATTCTGGTCACGAGACATAATCATATACTTTGTCTTTTCGGGATTTACTTCCAAACCGATCGCTTTACTTGCTTCAAGTAAAATTTCCGTGTTTTCCCTAATCGTTTGTGTATTTTCTCCTAACATATTCACGTCATCCGCATAGACAAGAAGCTGATGTAACCCGTTCAATTCCAAACAATAATAATAATAATAATAATAATAATAATAACAACAACAACAATAATCTGTAGCGCTACAGTCCGGTGTGGATCCTGGCCTCCCCAGTTAAGAGTTGTCATCTCTTTCTATTTCATCTTGTTCAATTTTTATACACCAGAGTTCTCACAACTTCTTCGACTCCTTATCTCCATCTTAATTTGAGATTTCCACGTCCTCTTTGTCCTCTAAGGTTAACAAATAATACCTTTTGTGTGGGTTCAGTTTCGTCCATACGCGTTACAGTAGGCCTACATGCCCTGCCCATCTTAATCTGACTTTTTTTTTATCATATTGATAACATATGATTCATTCATTATATAATTTATATAATGTGGCATATTGTGAACGATTTGACTAAAGGTAAAGACTGTATGTAATGCTGGAGTACAAAAAGTAAAAACAGGGTTTATAAATGCACAAACAATATCACTGTCTCGAAGGAAAAATTAAGTATCAAAATCCGGTTCCAAAATCACCACCATTATTTTCCACATAATCGATTATTTGTAAAAAAAAAAAAAAAAAAAAAAAAAAAAAAAAAAAAAAAAAAAAACTATCTGCTCTGTTCCGTTCTGATTCTAATAAGGACTGTCAACATTCACAAGTAGTAGAACTGCTTGATCAAATGGCATAGTGCAAGGTCATTGCCAAAATCGACGTAGAACGAACACGCCCATAATAAAATGTCCCGAAGACATGCTGTGCTAAGTAATTCACACTAAACTTTCATAGTTTGAAGTTCGTATTTTCAGGCAGTTTTTCATACTACAAAAGTAACATAAAAAATGAACTAGGGTTATCTGTACATTCGACATTCCATAGTGAATAATCATAATAATCGACACTTGCAGGCCCTGAAGGAGAAGAATAAGCTAGTGAGCTTTGACTTTCGTAGGTACCGGAAGTCGGCTGGCTCTACTTCAGTTATACTGTCAGCTAAAACCGTTACTAATTTATGGATTGAATATTTATTATTATTATTATTATTATTATTATTATTATTTTGTTTATTATTTATTACATTTTCCGGCCGTTTCCGCGTTTTAGTGTTATTTACTGGATAGATGACTAATCCAACGGCTAAGAATTAAGAATTAGGTAACCCGGGTTCGAGTCCCGGTCCCGAAGAGAATTTTTCTCCACTCCACCCATCCTTCATCATATGATAACGCAGAATTCCTGCACGGAAATATCATATGTACTTCGGTACATCGCTATAATATGATATGCGTGAAATAATCACTTAGTGATTTAAGACGGCGCTCATTCCGTCGGATCCCGGCCACTTAGTCACTCGTAATAAGTGCACCTTTGCATATAGTGTATTGGACATTGTGCCACTGTCACACATCTGTGATATAGTGCATGAGGGTTGGCCACGAAAGGGAAACTGAGAGGGATTCAATCCGGCATCGGAACTGGAATCCGGTGTGGCTTAGTGGATAAAGCGTGAGCACGTAGAGCTGAAAACCCGGGTTCGAGTCCCAGTGACTGAGAGAATTTTTCTTCTCTTCAAAAATCAAGATAGCTGATCCTTGGGATCGAACTCTGGACCTCCTGCTTACAAGGCAGGCGTGCTAACATCACTTGAAATGTGGCGAAATACATTTTTTAGGATTTTTTTCAACATTAAAAATAAATGGAAACACAATTTCTTGAGCAATGTAAGAAACTAAAAAAGTAACAATTTATTGGAAAGGAAAATTGTGTGCTGTAGGCCTACAAGCTATATACTTATTTACAAATGGTTTTTTAGGAACCCGGAGGTTCAGTGCCGTCCTCATATAAGCCCGCCATCGGTCCCTCTGAGCAAGATTAATTCAGTCTCTACCATCATATCCCACCTCCCTCAAATCCATTTTTATATTATCCTCCTATCTACGTCTCGGCCTCCCCAAAGGTCTTTTTCCTTCCGGCATCCCAACTACACTCTATAACAATCTATATGCATTTCTGGATTTGCCCATACATGTTACATGCCCTGCCCATCTCAAATGTCGGGATTTAATATTCTTAATTACGTCAGATGAAGAATGCAATGCATTTAGTTTAACTTTCTCCATTCTCCTGTAACTTCATCCCTCTTAGCCCCAAATGTACAAGCTATATACGTAATAATAATAATAATAATAATAATAATAATAATAATAATCCGTGGTGCTACAGCCCTGTAAGGGCCCAGACCGACAAGCTGGCTGCTGGCCTTACGCCCACATCCCGAAACAGAGGTGGAAGATCATCCAACCAGAATGGAGGTTAACACGATGGTCTCCCCAGCTGTAATAGTTGGATTTCGTAACCGAATTTCGCTACCTATCGTAGCTCCCCAAGTGCACCACAATGCTGGGTGAGCACCGGTCCCATACACTGACCGAAATTTCATGAGAAAATTTCTTCCCCCATGAGGACTCGAACCAGCGCGCATTCCGTAACGCGAGTCCTAGGCGGGATACCTTGGACCACGACGCCACGGTGTGAGACATATACATAATGTACGAATATAATCAGAATACAATACTAGTATACCGTATATCAATAACCAATTTGTCCATGTTTTGACTTTTATTTTCAATAATTTCTCAAATACTTCATCAGTGACTTGCACGAAAACAGATAAGATAGAGTGAGATATACTGATTTATTTCCTGACTTGATTTTTCTGTTTACTTAAAGATAACCTACTATAATGAAGATTATATTTTAAGATGTGGGATTGAGTTACATATGAAAAATAATGTAATAGCAGTTGAAGCTAATCCGTTTAACATTACCATTTTACCATTTCAAAGATATTACATTTCTTGATCACAGATATAATGCTACTATAAGTAATATATTTATATTAAGAAATCTTTAATTTGGGGTCAGTAGTTCGTAAAATTTTGCGTTATAAAATGCAGTATTTTGCTTTTGTTGCCTGCTACTTCACGTCGCATTTATAACAAGGAACCGATATTTGTAGCATTACAGGTACTGAATGTAAAAAAAAAGTAGAATATTATTCATAACAATCATCCAACCAGAATGAAGGTATCGTGTGGTTAGCACGATGATCTCCCCAGAAACATGACAAAAAAACTTAATTGTTGCAAAAAATGGAAAGTGTGTAATGAAGTAGATGTCAACTTTGTAACACTCATTTTTTAATCTTGTTTAAATTCGTGGTTCATTAATTACAATACTTTGTCTTTATTCCAGAAAACAATTTTAGAAAGTATCAATGCAGAGGATCCCAGTTTCGAGGGAGATGGTTACACAAGCTTGGCTGTCATATACGCTGTATTTGCAGTTTGCAACTGGCTTGCGCCTTCCATCATTAGTGTTACTGGACCCAAGATAGCTATGTTGATTGGAGCAGTAACATATTGGTAAGCTAATACTTTGAGATACTATATTTAATTTTGTTATCATTTTTCTGAAACTGTTACTGTATTAATTGGCACAGTTCTCCTTAAGAATGTATTACATTTTCTCTTCCTGATCAGTTTCAGCATCATTCTTTCTTCACCCACTCTTTCCAACACAGCTTCGTTTCTTATTCTGTCTGTCCAATTCACATGTTCCATTCTTCTCCATATCCACATTTTAAAGGCTTCTAATAGCTTCCTTTCACTTTGTTATAATGCCCATGTTTCTGCCCCCATGCAATGCTACACTCCACACAAAGCACTTCACCAGTCTCTTCCTTAGTTCTTTCTCCGGAGGTCCAGAGAAGATGTTCCTTTATCTAAGAATAATAATAATAATAATAATAATAATAATAATAATAATAATAGTCCACACCTGTGGAGTAATGGTTAGCACGTCTGGCTGCGAAACCAGGCGGCTTGGGTTCGATTCCCAGTCGGGGAAAGTTACCTGGTTGAGGTTTTTCCGGGGTTTTCCCTCAACCCAATATGAGCAAATGCTAGGTAACTATCAGTGCTGGACCCCGGACTCATTTCACCGGCATTATCACCTTCATCTCATTCAGACGCGAAATAACCTAAGATGTTGATAAAGCGTCGTAAAATAACCCAGTAAAATAAAATAATAATAATAATAATAATAATAATAATAATAATAATAATAATAATAATTAGCCATCAGAAGTCTGCAGAAAATATTCCTTTTTCTAATAATAATAATAATAATAATAATAATAATATTTATTAGCGCTTAATGTACAGTAGAAGTTTCTGACATTGTCAAAATCTTGAAATTAAATATTAATGGAGTGAAATTATAGACGTAGATGAGAAGATAATATTAAAATGGATTTGAGGGAGGTGGGATATGATGGTAAGAGATTGGATTAATCTTGCTCAGGATAGGGACTGATGGCAGGCTTATGTGAGGGCGGCAATGAACCTCCGGGTTCCTTAAAAGCCAGTAAGTAAGTAAGAGTGAAATTATACAGTACGACAAATTGGAAGTAATGGAGATTACATTAATCTAGGAGCTATTTGAAATTATATAAAAAATTGGAAGTAACTAAAATGTCTGTAAACCACATATAGAGAAGTTATACAGAAAATTGGGAATAACACAGATTATAATGAGCGAAACTGAAATCATACACAATAAGTGATGATAATAATAATAATAATAATAATAATAATAATAATAATAATAATAATAATAATAATTACATGCTTTTAGCATTATCAATGTTGAAGTTAATCTTATAAATGTAATATTCTTATATTACATTTATATTACAAGTTAATGAGAGAGAGTAATGTTGTAGAACAGTTATAATTTAAAATTAATTATTTAATAGGAACTCTCATAAGATATTAGAAAGCTATAAGGTGTCATTTAAAGATGCTCTCGATGACGTCATAAGTCGCAAAAATATTTTCTTTCCATAAAAAGTTCTTTCTAAATACAAGGTTTCAACTGTCTGAGCCTCTTTCCTTAGAGTAAGAAAGTGGTTGGAGCATCGTGTTTACGTTCATCACATCACCTCATTCTGACCCCGAGATCGTAAGAGCATAATACTGTACCTCTATGCCCGCCATGCATCTTCATAGTGTCTATTCACTAACAGTGTATTATTTATTAGACCCAAAGGACATGGTTTGCTGTTGCAACTCTCTCCTCATAATAAATGCATGCATGACCTTTAGTTTAATTGTTGTTTCAGTCTGTTCATTGCATCATTTCTCCTTCCAAGAACATGGCTCTTGTATTTGGCATCGTGTGTGATGGGATTTGGTGCTGCTGTCATCTGGACAGGTCAAGGCAACTACCTAACTCTGAATTCAGATTCAACAACAATATCCAGAAATTCTGGTATTTTCTGGGCGATGCTACAGGCCAGGTATAGCAATTATCTGTATTATTAATTCATAACATTAATATATATTGTAACGATGATACCAAATACTTTCTATTATGATTCAGAGCATAGCTGCGTGCTACCTGGACAAGTTCAGTATTAATTAATAGGGCTAGGATTTTGATGAAATTGCATCTTTTTTTCTAGTAATCCAGAAACATTGCTGCTTTAGTATTTATGTGTTATGTGATAAACTGAGTGTTTTAAGACATATTTGTTAGGGTATTTTTTTGCATTTTTTGCCCGTTTCAACTCATTCAGTCATTTTTTAGGCATTTTCATTTAATTTTGGCCATAAATCCCCATTATTAATGTAGAATAATGTATATTTCCTTTGATATTTTCTTTACATATTTTGTCTATTAATACCCATTATTTTGTTTGATATTTTAAGCGTTTTTCTACACAAATATTGCCATTTTAACGTAGTATACCCCATGTAATGGATCAGTCCAACCACCCCTTCAATATAGACTCCTCTGTACCTGCTAATTCTGGATAAGAGTGGCCTTGTGGTAGACTACATGGAAACTAAAAGGTTGACCTCAGGTCCACATGCCGACATAGAGGTGAACTATCATACATGGAAACTACATCAGGTGAAATAATTAAAGTGTATTGCTTAGAAAAAAATTATGTAAAATTTAATTTAATTACTAATCTAAATATTAAGTAGTACAAAACCTCTTTTCCTACTAAGCCATTTATGTAAGATCAATTTTTAGGGAATTTTTAAGGGCATTTTTGAAAGATTTTTAGGTCATAAATGCATTGTTTTTAGGACATTTTTTCACGATTTATAGGTCATCAAAATCCTAGCCCTATTAATTAAGGTACTCATCTACCCTTGATTTTTAGTTTTTCTTCACAAATTTGATTTTTTTTTTTTTTTTTTTTTTACTTTGTCATCTGAAAGCTTGATTGCATTGTGATGTCGCTGTAAATTGCGCAAAATATGTAAGTATCGGTAATTAATATAATTTATCTTGTATGATTACAGCATGTTTCTTGGAAATCTCTTTGTGTATTTCCAATTTCAAGGAAAAACACAGATAGACGCTGACACTCGTCTCATTGTTTTCATAGTGCTACTAGTTGTAGCTGCAGTTGGAATTGTATTCCTATTACTTTTGCGACCTGCTCAGCGTGCAGATGGGGAACTGGAACGAAGAGAAGAAGGTGGACCACTAAATGCATTGAAAAGAGCATTTGTTCTCTTACTTACTAAAGAAATGTTACTGCTAAGCATAACATTCTTCTACACAGGTAACTGAATAAAAGGAGCTTTTACTATCACGACTAGCCACTATATTTTTCGAACTTTAAGAAGGCAACAAATGTTACTTGAAAGTCAGTTTAAAAAATTAATTTCTTTAGTGACTAGATAATATATATTTAATTTTTTTACTTTTTAAAATATTCGCTTTATCCAAAAAATGCCCTGTTATTTTGTTAACCATACTTTTCAGTACTTTGTTAACCATACTTTTCAGAACAAGCGGTAAAAAGTTCAACTTCTTAACATGAAATTTCTTGCAAGCTTATAGTACTACTGTATTTGAATGTGAGTAAATGCAGTGGAAAAATGACATAAAATGTCGATTTTCCGTCACGAAAACCTGTTCTTAATCGTTAAATGTAACTAAAGCATGAATTTTTAGGATGATTATGTTGATAAAATTGCCCAACATACCAGTGGCGGTTTCTCGGGGGAGGGAAGGGAGGAACGTCCTCCTCACAATTTCTTCTTTTCAAAGTAAATACCAAATAAAATATGTGCCTTGAAATTCGAGGAAGATTCGATAATTTTTAAGTTCACAGCTATAAGAAAAACTCAGTTGATCGAGTTTTAAACGACGCGCGCTCATGTGCTGCCAGAAAACTGTGAGAAAGATGCGAGATTGTCTGTGTGGAGGAATGGCACTCCATTCCTCCTCTACTGCAGTTAACACACACAGACAACAGCGCACTAGCGGCCAGAGAAAGAAGCAGAGTTTTAAAGCAAGTGAATGAATGGAGAGGGAGGAGATCCTCCTCTGAATCAGCCATGGGCAGGAAATAGAAACCGACTGGTTGTGCAGCAAAGCTCACTACTGCTGCCACCTAACGATGCTGCATTCAACCAGACTAAAACACATCTAGGAGAAGGCACAACAAAAAGTTTTAAAACAACGCTATGAAAGACATCATGTAAACTTTTTTTTAATTATAAATCGAAAATATTATTCATTGCACTTTATATAGGCTACTATTCATGGTTTGAAACTTTCGTGGATATTTGAAAGTTAAAGTCGAGTTTATGTAAAACAAAGAGGAAGTAGTTCTACGTAGTTGGCCCCTGAAATTCACTTCTATTCTTTGTTTACTAGACAGGGCAACAGCCAAGTTGTCAGTTTTGTACAAATATATTTGAAACTGAAAGTAGGTACTCCAAACTACATCATTTTTAACATAAAAAATTAATCGGCCACCGGCAGCTTTGAACAATAATGATAGTATGACTTTACAAGAACTGACACTCTTCAAAAGCATGTGATACTGAACTTGTAAAATGTACATGTGGCAACACAGACCACGTGGGTGGGTGCAGTGTTCTCGTTTTCCTCAGATTATTTCCCATTCCCATTTCCATTTCTGTAAAATGGTTCCGGTTATGAGTTAGTAGCTAGTCTCTTCCAACACGTGTGATGCTGTAATGTGCGCGAAAAATGCTGCGAGGTTGTGAATTTCCTTGTAATTGTTAATTTGCGCAATTATTCAACAATGAGTAGAAGTGAAAACATATTATATTTTGGACAATTTAGGAAACTCAGTTTACAAGAACAGATTATTGCTATGCAGGAGGGAAGGTCAACCCCAACACTACCTGGTCTTACATGTATGCATGTAGGCTAATTTGTAGCATGTTTCATTCAAGAAGGTGTTATTTCGTGCTGTTAACTTCTTTCCTCCTCTTAAGAAATATGCAGGAGCCGCCACTGCAACATACAAAAGGCGCTGAGAAACTTTGAAGCAGAATGTAGAACAGAATAATATAAAATTCTGTATTAATTTGAAAAGAAAACAATTAAAAGATGACTTTATTTAATGCAAAATAGTCGTATGTTTATATTTTCATGGAACAGTTTTTTAAAATAATAATAATAATAATAATAATAATAATAATAATAATAATAATAATAATAATTTTTTGCGGACTCCCATTAACTTCTCTGTGGATCCTCAGGGGCCGCAGCCCCTTGGTTGAGAATCACTGCCTTAGAAAATAACGATAAATAATCTTTTTAAGGAACAAATTTCAACACGAGTAGTAGATTCCACTGTATAGTTACTATGTTGTTTTGTTGTTTAGTCAACTGTCCGAAAACAGGTCTGAACCTCAGAAGTGATTACTAAGAAGGCACCACTTACGAGGCAACTAGGCCAGGAGATAATGGGATAGGGTGGCCAGTTCCTTTCCCCCTTCTTAAATGCATTTAATTATTGTGTCTCTAAAGAATCAATCAACAAATGATGCTATTTTGTTTTTGTTCCATTTTCCTGGCATAGAGTTTTGTTTCCTTTTTCTTGCATATTGATGCCTATAGATTTCTCACTAATGTAATGTGAAGATAGAAACAATGCAATAAATATTACGAGATACATTTAACGATAAAGATCTCAAGAAATCAAGTGTTTTAAGCTCTCATTTTACCTTACTTCAAAATTAATGTAAAATAAATCCAATTAATAAAGCTTAGATTTTCAAGTTAAATATTTATGTAGGCCTACATATTTCTCACTTTGTTATTACATAAAAACGGGTTCTAGTAATTAAACTTTATATTGACATATATTATGAACTCTTTTCTTTTTCAGGTATAGAATTGTCGTTCTTCAGTGGTGTATACAGTCCTAGCATCGGTTTTACAAAAAGGATGGGCGAAAATGTCAAACAGCTAGTTGGCTTGTCAGGAATTTTTATTGGATTAGGAGAAGTTGTAGGTATGTTCAGTTCCAGAGTAATAGAGCAAATAATGAAGTATTTTTTTATTAATTTAATGTGTATTTTGCTGGTATTTTAAATATTCTAATCAAATGTTGTTGTAGAAAAGTTATGATTATGCTTCGCATGTAATTTCCTTCACAATTTTCATATTCATAAATTTCCAAACTAATTCCTTCGCCCATTCTTTTGATATTCCTTCGAAAATCTTCAATTACGAATAATTTTTAGCATCGTTGTTTGCCTAATATTTTCATAGTTTTTCTTTAGAGCTGTTTCTTGAAAGACTATATACTATACCACTACCTTACAATACATCTGATTTTAAGTTAATTATCGAAAAAAGTTTTATATTGAAAGTGGTTAATAGGCTCATAACTAGACTGCCGAACTATATGCAGTTGCATGTTTTTATTGATTTGACATGTTGAAAAAGTTGTTGTTGTTTTCTAATGCCAGGCGTTTGACAATAAAGTCATTTGACCTCTTGCACTCCAATATTTTTCAAAGATATTATCATGACCAGTCACTGAAGCACAGATTTTGAGGTGTTCCGAATCTATTTCTTGGTTTGAGTCATGTTGAAAAAGTAAAAGTGGATCTTTGTTGATCATTGTTTTTACGTTCGACTAAAGCCAATTTTATTTTACATAAATGCATATTTTGAGGGTTTTTCTTTTAAATGCATACTGGTATATATTTTCATTTTTTCATATTTAAATGCATATATGAATATCTTTTTTGTTTTACCCGATTTATTGTCTGATTTCAAATTTGTCTCTGATAAAAATAGGAATAATTTCCAAGAATATAAAAATTATGGAGAAATAAAACCAATAATTTAGTTGATTACTGTTGAGGACATGAAATTGCTGCGACAACAAGGGTTAGACTACTTCTCTCTAATGTATAATTTGGGTAGTTGTGCACTTTAACATGAGGTTCTCTGTGTACATACTGGTCATGTAAGTGAAATGTTACAGAAGTCAAAACGAAAATACGTGTTGTCTAGATGTAATTCAGATTTTTACTCTGATTTTGTACAGGGGCGGTTTCTCCGGGCATGCTATGCTTGCTGCGCAAGCCCAATATTTTCGTAGAATATATATTTCTGAAAATGGCGTTACGTATATTAAAATTTATTTTGATTTTTGGAATACTGTATAGGTGTAATACCATCCGCAGGTTGCACACCACAAGTATCGCAACGCTTGCTCGTTTCCCGGAGCTACAGAAAGACGTAGAAATAGCCAGAATATGATGCACACGCAAGTGCCTTCCTCCTTAGTCCGTCCTAGGCGCCCATGCTTCTGTTATGTGTTGTTTGAAGCTCTGATCTGAGAGCTACACCAACGACTATTTAACGTTACACAGACCAGTATTGACAGCGGGTATGTGCTGTGCAATGTAATTGTATGAGCGGAATGCGTATGTCAGCTGCTGCATGTATTATTAATTCTTAAACACTAATTTGAAGTATTGCAATGAGTTCGGAATTGTGTGTTATTGAAACCTTATTATTAAATCCATTTTCCCGAAGGACTATTCAAGAGAAGACAGACATTATAGAGAATATGTGCTCATTACAACAATATGCATTGGTTGGCAGGGTCGAAAAAACTAAATAAACTGTTTTGTTGGCCATGTTTGTTATATTATATCGAATTTCTACATCTGATAAGCGAATATGATCCATGACTCATAACGATTATTTTTATTAATTATGAATTATTATATCCTCCCATCTTCCCCTGTGAATAAAAGAGCAAGCCTAACTTTCGTGACTAGCATTCGCCCCTGATTTTGTAGAACCAAAAATGAATGTATTTAGACATCTGCGACAATAAAGTCACATATTGTTAAGATCAGGAAACTGCTGCGACGACAATGCTGCTAGTGTGCTCTGATTTCATTGAAACAAAACTGAATGTATTTAAACACCTGAGACAATGAAGTCACTTGTCACGTCATGTGATATCGAGAGATCATTCTCGGCATTTAAAATAATTCTGACAGATAAGAGAAAACGTTTCACATTAGAAAGCATGGAGATATCGGTGTTGTTTACTGTCAAAATAATTACGTGAAAGGCAGACGAAGTTTTAAAAAAATTTGAAAAGTTAGAAAGTTAAAAATGTACCAATTAAAATATGTAGGCATGTAAAAGGAATAATTAATATACATTACCGGTATTTTATAGAAAAAGAAGTTTAATACAAATTATGGTTACTTTAAATTATTTTCATTTACATCATATTATTAAACCAAATAAACCTCTAAAGTGTATTTTAATTTTTAGCGCATATTTCAACAGTTTTACAGCATAGTTATGTGCATATTTTCGGGTTTTTTAGTGCTTTAAGTTCCATGGCCTACCCATAACATTCCAAAGTGTTCTTGTATGACAGCGGAAGAGAGACCTTGGGTTAAATATTTTATAAGATAAGGCTAGATAATCTACATACTTTCAATAATATTTTCTCGAAAGTGGTTCAAGGTACACAGACAATTAAATCTGGCACATAACAGATTCGATACATTTATAAAGTAGGGTAAAGTTGCCTAATTCCATGACACGTTTTTTCCATTGGATATCTTGCTAGGATGTTAACAGATGCCTCAAAAGTAAGTGAAAAATGCACTCTTTCGAGAAAGATGTCTGGTGCTCTGGTCGAACGGCAAAGCTTTGACTGACATACAATTTTAAAAAAGTATCACGGGATTAGGGATATCACAGAATTAGGCTACTTTACCCTAAGTGTAATAGTTAATAAATCTTTAACTGAAATTCCTATTCTTGTCATAATTATAGTTTAAATTCATTTATAATCTATACCGTACCAGTATCATACTATTTATTAGTGTTCATGAAGATTCAGATTCAACTGAATGGTTATCGAAAAACAATTACATTCAGCGACAATTAAATAATAAGGCTATATTAATTTTAAAGAAGCAGTTTAAAATCACTTTGCCTATTCGGAATACAGTCCTCTAGCTTCGATAAAAGGAAATCACCTGAAGACTATAAGGAGACTTGAGGTGGTCTTATATTGGGACAGTTCGTCACAGTGTCTTAGATGGATCCGAAGCCATAGAAGAGTCTTTCTGTCTGAAATAAGAAATGGTTCGTGATATTTCGCTCTTACATTATATTTCACTTCCACAATTTGTCCAAAATCTCTCAGATAACATCTTCAAAAGACAATCACAATTGAGTGACAAATTCTTGACTAATAAGACCTTTATTATTGTAGAAATAAATTAGCATTATTTTGATTTTCGATTTTTGACCTTATTTTACATAAATTTTGGACTAAAATCTTGTGCATGATTTTCACGTTCATTTATTTTTCTGATTAACTTTTCATTTCGAACTGAAATTAAATGTCCTAACACATAGCCTATCATTAAACTTTTCACTTCGCAGTTTACACTTTTCATTGGAGTTTCTTTTCCACTGTCGATTTTCAAAAGTGGTTCACAAAGTGAAACGTGAAAAGGAAAAATAGAGGAAACTTTTAAAATATATTATTACCGTAGGCTACTCTATTATTGTTCTTGTTTTTCCCCTGGACCCCTTATATGTATAGTAAAATGTATTTATTTATTTTTTTTATTCCTCTAAACGGATGTTGCTCAAAGACAAAGTATACCATCACAACATAAAAATATCCCTGTTAACATTTTGTTCAAATTATTCTAATCACAAATAATCTAACGTTCAAATTGATTCCATTAAAAAGAATTATAGCAATAGTTTCTACACAGTTGAATAGATCCTCTAAGAGTCATAAGTGCTGTCACTTTAAGAAATGATGTTGGCAATAACATTTTTTTCCAAAACTGTATCAGGAAGCCAAGTATTGTTCCTCGCTCCCCATTCATTAAACCCACCACCTCCAATTTTTACAGTTGGTATTTCTCCTTATTTATAATACCCAACTGTCGGATTGTAGATAAGTTACCTACTTTGTTTTTTTGAATTGACTTCTAATGGTTGAATCTATGACTTTCGAACCTGATGGCTGGATGGAGTATGAATCCTTTCTCATTTGTCTGGTACATAATGATGTCAATTCTTCAATGGCTGCCATCTTCTGCCAGACCATGCACCTCCTCAAAAATTTTGAATCCTCAATCTCTCAGGACGATAGTGTATAAATGTCCTTAACATACGTGCTATAATAACACCCTAATCATTCTTCATACTTATGAAACAAAACAAGCACACAGGAATATCTAATTTGATATCGGTACTATAAACAATATTAATAAGTACAGTACCGGTATATATTTTTTAAGATAATTATAAAGAAATGTTAGAATTATTTCCTGTTCAGTTATTTCATAGGTGTCATTGTCAAGAATTCACGCTTCCTATTGCTTTAGAGTTTAGGTATGGCCTTTTTATAATTACAGGTGGTGCTTTTTTTGGAATAATGGGACCAAAGACAATACGATGGGGCCGAGATCCGATTGTGATGGTTGGATTTCTTATCCATATGGCTTCATTCTTCCTCATTTTCTTAAATTTGCCTAATTCTTCTCCTTTTGGAGACACTGACGAAGCAGCTTTCATAACAAGCAAGTAAGTAGGCCTAAAAGCTATTGGATGTAAGTCACATTTAGTAATGGTGAGAAGATACTAAATTTCAAATTTTTGCACGCATTGGTATTATTGATTCAGATGTTATAAGTGATTAAAATTACAAAGGTTTATATGGATCGCTTTGTATAAGTCTAATTTAAGAAAGGAAAATGTTGACTGCAATTTCTTCATTCTGATAATTAAATTAATTAATTTGATCATTTTCATGATTTTCATTATACTGGCTTTGAGAACTTCATTTAGTTTATTTTTCTGTTACTTAAGGGGTTAGGTACAGCTTACAACAGTAAAATTTTTTAAATATTAAACATTTTTTCCTCCATTACTGTATATTGTACAATATTGAAAATTAGTATGTGTAAAACACTGTCCTTCTGCTATATGAAAAAATATTTTTACGATTAAAAAAATTATTTACTTTTTTTTTTTTTCAAAATTCAGTTCACTGTGCAGTGATGAAACGTTCCCACATAAATAAAAAACTATCCAACATTCTGTGATGAACGTTTTGTTTTTGTGTGTATTTATGCATGTCATATCTGCAATATGATGCAAGATCACTTCTCTACCTTTGATAGATTGCCTGATAAAAAATGTTGTTGTTGTTGTTTTCTAATGCCAGGCGTTTGACAATAAAGTCATTTGACCTCTTGCACTCCAATATTTTTCAAAGATATTATCACGACCAGCCAATGAAGTACAGATTTTGAGGTGTTCCGAATCCATTTCTTGGTTTGAGTTGCACAATGGGCAGTTAGGGGACTGATATATTCCAATTCTATGCAGGTGTTTAGCCAAACAATCATGGCCTGTTGCCAATCTAAATGCAGCTACAGACGATTTTCGTGGTAAATCGGGAATTAACTGTGGATTTTGATGCAGAGAGTTCCATTTTTTCCCTTGGGATTGTGTTATCAAATTTTGTTTGTTGAAGTCTAAGTATGTAGATTTAATAAATCTCTTCACAGAGTAATATGTAGATTTAGTAACAGGTCTGTAAGTAGCAGTGCTGCCCTTCTTTGCTAAAGCATCCGCATTCTCGTTTCCCATGATTCTACAGTGGGATGGTATCCATTGGAATACAATTCTTTTGCCTGATAAAAAATAAATTCCTTTTTAAAAAAATGAAAGAGCATGATGTTGTGAACATGAGTTTCATCAATAAAATAAAAGAGAGAGAACATGAAAAAGTTAACAAATTTATGAGTTACGAGGGAAACGCTTCATTACTGCACAGTGAACTGCCACTATTTTGGATTTTGAAAAAAAAAAAAAAATTTAAATCGTAAAAATATTTTTTTCATTTAGCAAAAGGACAGTGTTTTACACATAGCCTATCAATTTTCATTATTGTACAAGATACACCTAACTCCTTAACTATGCAGTTAAACTCTAAACTATAATCAATGAAGAAAAAAAAAAAAAAAACATGAATTTCCTTCCGCAGTTTGCATTATTATTTGATTCTTACATTAAGAAATCTGCGATTTACAGTCATGATATATTTTTTTTCAATCTACAATATTGTTGTACAATTACTAATCATATTGATACAGTGCATGTAAGAGGAACAACATAAATATTCACAAAGAAAATACGAATAATTTCATTGCAGTGCATATGTGGCCATCTTATGCAGTTTCTTGCTTGGATTTGGAGACAGTTGCTACAACACACAAATATATTCTATACTGGGCGGTGTCTTCCCAGAAGATAGCGCACCTGCCTTTGCTCTCTTCAAATTCACACAGGTATGTACAGAAGTTTCATAGTGCGAGTAACGTTTTTATTATAATCACTACGATCATGTAACCTGATGCTTCCTATTATTGATTTCATTATCACTAATAGTTCTATAAATGTTTTCATTGCCATGATATACTCCACTACAGACTGGTCAAATCTCGCAAATAGAAATATGGTACCATAGAAGGAGAATAAGTTTTATATTAAAATTAAAGCCTATTATATTTATTAAAATGAAATTTAATGGTAGAAAATGTATTCTAGCCTCCGGCGTAGCTCAGTCGGCAGAGACACTTGCCTTCTGATCCAGAACTGCGCTCAGGCTTGGGTTCGATTCCCACTTGGGCTGATTACTTGCTTGGGTTTTTTCCGAGGATTTTCCCAACTGTAAGGCGAATGTCAGGTAATCTGTGGCGAATCCTCGGTCTCGTCTCGCTATCACCAATTCCATTGACGCTAAATAACCCAGTAGTTAATACAGCGTCGTAAAATAACTAACTAAAAAAATGCATTTCTTCCTAATTGGTCAATACAGATTAGGAATGGAATAAGAAAGAGAAATATAAAAACTCAAAATACTGTGCAATAAATAAATATTATTTGAAGGAAGCATTATATTCTACCATTTCTATATTCATAAACGTATTAAGAGGTGATTTAATGTTGCAGATGTCAGTGGAGTTGTTAATTGTAATAGTTATTTATGTAACTTGTGTGAAAAGTGGAACTTCTTTGCATAAGCTGTATACAAGTACTGAAATTACACAAGTTTAAAAATGTCCACGCCACAGAAAAGTTTACATATAATTTTATTTACCACATAACAAAAAGAGAGACATTTTCTAGTAGAAATTTATCTTACTCTCATAACAAAAGCATATTCTACAATATCTAAATACAACAGAATCTTTACTGCAGGTCATGGATCGATCTTTAACATCAATAGTAATGGCATTTTGTTCTATAGTGACAAACGATACTGTACAATGTAATAGATTAGTTCAAGGTATTCAGAAAAGGATTACGGTACCTTTCACACCAAAAACCGTTTAAAATCTGTACTATTTATTATGATAGTAAACAAAAATAAATACATGTGGCTGTATTAAATATGTTGATCGTAATCCATACATGTATCGTCGAGCTTCATATTACTTTATTCCCTTATGGATGTGAAGGAAAAGAGCAGCAATTGGAAAGACTTTAAAATCTGGGTGCAATATTTGTGGCTTTAACTAATGAAAGTGATTGAAATATGGTTCAGTGTGGACAATAGCCTTTCAAATCTTATGACAAAAAAAAATTACTGCAAAATTAGAATTTATTGTTCAGTGTGGACAACAGCCTTTCAAACCTTATGACAAAAAGAAATAACTGCAAAATTAGAATTTATTGTTCAGTGTGGACAGCAGCCTTTCAAACCGTATGACAAAAAGAAATAATTGCAACATTAGAATTTATGTTCAGTGTGGACAGTAGCCTTTCAAACCTTATGACAAAAAGAAATAATTGCAACATTAGAATTTATTGTTCAGTGTGGACAACAGCCTTTCAAATCTTATGACAAAAAGAGATAACTGCAAAATTAGAATTTATTGTTCAGTGTGGACAGCAGCCTTTCAAACCGTATGACAAAAAGAAATAACTGCAACATTAGAATTTATTGTTCGGTGTGGACAGTAGCCTTTCAAACCTTATGACAAAGGAAATAATTGCAACATTAGAATTTATTGTTCAGTGTGGACAACAGCCTTTCAAACCTTATGACAAAAAGAAATAACTGCAACATTAGAATTTATTGTTCGGTGTGGACAGTAGCCTTTCAAACCTTATGACAAAGGAAATAATTGCAACATTAGAATTTATTGTTCAGTGTGGACAACAGCCTTTCAAACCTTATGACAAAAAGAAATAACTGCAAAATTAGAATTTATTGTTCAGTGTGGACAGTAGCCTTTCAAACCTTATGACAAAAAGAAATAACTGCATAATTAGAATTTATTGTTCAGTGTGGACAGTAGCCTTTCAAACCTTATGACAAAAAGAAATAATTGCAACATTAGAATTTATTGTTCAGTGTGGACAACAGCCTTTCAAATCTTATGACAAAAATAAATAATTGCAACATTAGAATTTATTGTTCAGTGTGGACAGTAGCCTTTCAAATCTTATGACAAAAAGAAATAATTGCAACATTAGAATTTATTGTTCAGTGTGGACAGTAGACTTTCAAACCTTATGACAAAAAGAAATAACTGCAAAATTAGAATTTATTGTTCAGTGTGGACAACAGCCTTTCAAACCTTATGACAAAAAGAAATAATTGCAACATTAGAATTTATTGTTCAGTGTGGACAGTAGCCTTTCAAACCTTATGACAAAAAGAAATAACTGCAACATTAGAATTTATTGTTCAGTGTGGACAACAGCCTTTCAAACCTTGTGACAAAAATAAATAATTGCAACATTAGAATTTATTGTTCAGTGTGGACAGTAGCCTTTCAAACCTTATGACAAAAATAAATAATTGCAACATTAGAATTTATTGTTCAGTGTGGACAGTAGCCTTTCAAACCTTATGACAAAAAGAAATAATTGCAACATTAGAATTTATTGTTCAGTGTGGACAGTAGCCTTTCAAACCTTATGACAAAATGAAATAACTGCAAAATTAGAATTTATTGTTCAGTGTGGACAGTAGCCTTTCAAACCTTATGACAAAAAGAAATAATTGCAACATTAGAATTTATTGTTCAGTGTGGACAGTAGCCTTTCAAACCTTATGACAAAATGAAATAACTGCAAAATTAGAATTTATTGTTCAGTGTGGACAGTAGCCTTTCAAACCTTATGACAAAAAGAAATAACTGCAACATTAGAATTTATTGTTCAGTGTGGACAGTAGCCTTTCAAACCTTATGACAAAAAGAAATAACTGCAAAATTAGAATTTATTGTTCAGTGTGGACAGTAGCCTTTCAAACCTTATGACAAAAAGAAATAACTGCAAAATTAGAATTTATTGTTCAGTGTGGACAGTAGCCTTTCAAACCTTATGACAAAAAGAAATAACTGCAACATTAGAATTTATTGTTCAGTGTGGACAGTAGCCTTTCAAACCTTATGACTAAAGGAAATAACTGCAAAATTAGAATTTATTGTTCAATGTGGACAACAGCCTTTCAAACCTTATGACAAAAGGAAATAACTGCAACATTAGAATTTAAAAGGTAAAGATTATTTAGCAATCACAACATGTAAAAATAACCTACCAAACTTTAGTAATATATTTTGAAATATGTCTACAAGTGTTACATAATTAATTTCAAATAATTTCCCCCCCTCCCCGCGACTGCCTCCGTGGTCTGTTGGTCAGCATGCTGTCTTCCAGATCGGGAGGTGTCGGGTTCGATTCCCGGGCTAGGCTCTCGGTAAATTTTTCTTGAAGAAGAGGAATTCCCTGGCTGTCTAGAGTCTGGAAATTTGTATGAATTTGAGTGTGATTGTGAGTGTGCCGCGTCTGTTGGTCAGCATGCTGGCTTCCAGATCGGGAGGTGTCGGGTTCGATTCCTGGGCTAGGCTGTCGGTGAATTTTTCTTGAAGAAGAGGAATTCCCTGGGTGTCTAGAGTCTAGAAATTTGTATGAATGTGAGTGTGATTGTGAATGTGCCGGATTAATATTCATTAATCAATCATCGCATATATAAAAATACATCAGGACTGTCGCTGGGCAGTAACCTGAACACACGTTTCAGCGTCACATTGTTGACAAATAACTTCATCTCTTAGCACAACATAAAGCATCTAATAGATGCTATAGAGTTACCAACAACGAAAAAAAATAAATAAATAATTTTTTTAAACGTACTTAGCAGTTTAAACTAGGAAAAACAAAAGTCAGGAAATACATCAAACTTTTGCCAAAACAAAAGAGCGAGAGTGAGAGCAATAGAGAATTAAACACTTGCCCCTGGAGACAGAAATAGGTTATTGTCTGTGAGAAGCTAGATTTCGAAAATGTAAACATTATTGGCGAAACACTTAAGTCACTACACTAATTGTTAAATCATTTTTGCTACCTATTTCTTTTAACAAGTAATAATCCTTCAGTCTTCTTTTACTAAAGAGCATTCAGGTACCTAAATGAATATATTTACTCTTTTTTAATAAAGCATAAAATGTGTCATCTAAGAATGTATGATTTTAAACTGAATTAAGTCTTTCAACAGAATTATTTCACATACGACATAAAATATCAAGTTTAAGCAGGGAGGCACCAATAAATTTGAAGATAATGATATCGACACCTAACTTGTTTTACTACCGTAATATTTGTAGCCATTGTCAAGCCTCATATTGAGCATTAGAGCAGCAATATTTTTGGATCATTAATCACTTTAACAATGTAAGATTAAAGGGGAGAAAATGACAGCTGAGTAGTTGAAGATCCTTGATGTGACCAGCTTAAGTACATTCCACACATCTTCACCGCACTCACACGAGATACTGATCAAGGTCAGTAAGTCAGAATGATAAAAGGACAGTGAATTGTGAACCACTTAAAAGAGATTGCTTTAGTCCGTGGTCTTGACCTGTTTTTGGGATATGGAATGAGTTTGAAGAAATATATTTTTGAGATCGCTAGAAAGGAGGAAGGAAACAATGGTCACTTGTTCAGAAGATGTTTAGACTGGACTTTTTTATTTCTGATAAAATCAGAACACATGACGTTCTGAAGGTCGGACTGATGCTCTCATTCAAGTTGATTTAGCTGTTTCTGATGGCTCCAGATAGAGAGTAGTCTTCTTTTTTTTAAGACGAAAATAAAACAATTTTCGAAATGTCTTGTGATCTAATTTCCTTCACACAGAAAATAGTACATTCTAAACTTTTGATTTATACATGTAGTACTTATACTCGTAAAATATCCATATCATACTCTTTTGTTTTTCTTTTAAGAAATTATATTTTATATAACCGCCACAGTGACCTAGTGGCTAGAGCACTATACTTATACACCTGTGGATCTGGGTTTGATTCCCGGAGTACCCCAGATTTATAACTTGTGTTGGGCAAGCCCTTGATCCAGGTAACACAGGGGTTTACTCCAGCAGCTCCGGTACCCCTGTGACATCCCAACAAATCTCCATCATCATCTCATCTCGTCCACACCTGTGGAGTAACGGCTAGCGCATCTGGCCGCGAAACCAGGTGGCCCGGGTTCGATTCCCAGTTGGGGCAAGTTACCCAATATGATTAGCTTATATTGCAGACTGTTTATACTGCATCATCTCATAACATGACATGCTTTTTTATATTAACTTATTAATTAGAAGCATTTTCATTATTACATAGGGAAAGGGCCTTGATGTGCCAATAGCATAATTTTATTATTTTATTCATACGTACATATAGCTTAATTTAATTTACAGTCTTCGAGCAGCATAGATGCAATATATAAGGTCAAGAATACATATAGGCACACTCGCACACAAACCCATGCTTTTGAGTGTTTACCTGAATATTTTTGTTCATGTCATATTGTCCCTAATACTTTTCGTATTCTTTATTACTCACTTCTTTAGTTTATATTTAATTCAGGTAGGTATCTAAGCTCTTGATTTAACAATAACTTGTTTCATTGAATAATATGAAAAATTATAGTTTGGTTTTGTTCAATTTTAGTGCCTTGTTTATAATTGTATTGTGACTCTAGAATCACTTAATATGACTATATTCTTGCAATGATGAATCCAAAGAAATAAATTTTGAAGGGATGTATAAATAGCTTCAACTTCTCCATTGTATTGTATTTATTAATATTCCATGGTATTTGTACATTGCTTACAGCTAGAATATGGAACAAGTCAAAAAACTTAATACTATTATAAAGTCTTAATTTATAGTCATAGTCTAGTTGAAATATGTACAGAAGAGGTTTACAATGTAGTCTACTAGTACAACACAAAGATTTAGTATCAATTTCATGAAGCGTTGTTGAATGTCATGAATTCACCTACAAAATAGAAGGTATGAAAAATTAGGTATTTCTTTAATTTGGCCCTAAATAATCTTATATTTTGAGTTTCATTTTTATATCGATAGGGAGGCTATTAAAATTTTTTACTGCCATATAACGCACTCCTTTTTGATAGCATGATAGACTTGCTGATGGAGTATGAAAGTCATTTTTTGACGCGTATTTATACTATGAACTGTTGAATTAGTAATAAAATTTTCACGATTACATACGAGGAAGATTGTTAATGAAAAATAACTGACAAGCCATGGGAATTATTTGCAGTTTTTTTTTTTTTTTTTAATAATCCTACACTATTCCCTATATTTGGCACCTACTATTATTCTAATGACTCTAAATTTATAGTATTTTCCCCACATTCTTATAGAAGGAAAAGAATTCACATGTATCACCTACTCCAGCTCCTTCCTCAAGATCCATGAAAGAACCATCTGCGTGTGTATATGTCCAATTACTTAATGGATATGTTGTATGTAGAGTTTGTAATGTTAACATTTTTGCTTCTTGGAGAGAAATATCTATCTTGTTAAAGATTTTGTGTAAGTATAGGTTGGAAGTAAATCCCGAAAAGACTAAGTATATGATTTTGTCTCGTGATCAGAATATTGTACGAAATGGAACTATAAGAGTTGGAGATTTATACTTCGAAGAGGTGGAAAAATTAAAATATCTTGCAGCAACAGTAACAAATATAAACGACACTTGGGAGGAAATTAAACGCAGAATAAATATGGGAAATGCGTGTTATTATTCGGTTGAGAAGCTTTTGTCATCTAGTCTGCTGTCAAAAAATCTGAAAGTTAGAATTTATAAAACAGTTATATTACCGGTTGTTCTGTATGGCTGTGAAACTTGGACTCTCACTTTGAGAGAGGAACAGAGATTGGGGGTTTTTGAGAATAAGGTGCTTAGGAAAATATTTGGGCTAAGAGGGATGAAGTTACAGGAGAATGGAGAAAGTTACACAATGCAGAGCTGCACGAATTGTATCCTTCACCTGACATAATTAGGAATATTAAATCCAGACGTTTGAGATGGGCAGGGCATGTAGCACGTATGCATATAGTGTGTTAGTTGGGAGGTCAGAGGGGAAAAGACCTTTGGGGAGGCCGAGACGTAGATGGGAAGATAATATTAAAATGGATTTGAGGGAGGTGGGATATGATGGTAGAGACTGGATTAATCTTGCTCAGGATAGGGACCAATGGCGGGCTTATGTGAGAGCGGCAATGAACCTCCGGGTTCCTTAAAAGCCAGTAAGTAAGTAAGTAAATAGGTTGTATTGCATATCTACATGATCAATCGGGTTATTAATTGATTGGCCTTAATGAATGGTTTATCATACGTTAATAGGAGGAAAACATTTTTTCCAGTTTTTGGTTTTATTGGCAATTTTTTTTATTTCATTCATTTTATTACGTAAAACATTAAATTTAAAATTACATTTAATGTTTACGTAATTTTAGAATTTTAACAACATGCAACATATTACAGTATAATGTATTTCCAAAATTGGGTATAAATTAGCACACATGTGGATGTTTTTGCCGGAACTCAACGAAAATGTGGATCATTAATCACACTTTTTATTATTTTTTTAGTCCGTAGCTGCAGCTGCCAGTTTCTTCTACAGCAGTCACTTGGGACTTCATGCTCAGCTCGGAATCCTTGTAGTTCTTGCCGTAGTTGGCACCATCTCATTTTGTTTTGTGGAATGGGCAGCTAGATCAAAGAAATCAAAAGGTTATAATGGGGCAATTGATGACCCAGATCTGTCAGATGGAACCATGCCCAACAACAGGTAAAACCGTGATCTTGATACTGCAGTGTTTAAGGAATTACTCCACATTCAGTTTTAAACGGTAATATGTAATCATAAAATCTGTTATTTCAACATCACTTTTCCATATTGTGTTTGGGTTGTCGACTTAGGTGATACATTCACATAAGCAGTTTTGTGGCATGAAATTTCTATAGGTACTGCGGAAGCTTTTTCTACAACTTAAAATTTTGTACTGAGAAGTATTTTGTCACCTAGGATGTAATGTGCGAATGAATGAAAGAATAAGTTGGTGATCAGAACACAAAAGTCCTGTTATTGTACATGGAAATATATACGTAAAAATATTTTGTGTGTTAATGGGGTAGTCAATCATACATTGAAGTCAAAATATTGTAAAATATGAAATAAGTTTATAAGTATAATACTATCTTTTTAAATTATGGCTAACCCCAATTCATGGTTCTATATTGAGACATGCATTAGAATTAGTTAAAATTCCTTTTTGAGTACCAGTTCAAAAAGCAGAATTGTATGAAATAATAAATTACTCACAAATGATGATAACGTTAAAAACTTATTAAAATAATCATTTTAATAATATACCACGTTAACTATTGAACGTACTATACCTTTGTGACTAGTTTCGACCTCGTTTTCGCCATTTCTGAACTGTCAGTCAAGTTACAGCGAGCTCAGAATATGTGCATCAGATACGTGTGCAACATCCGACGATATGATCACATATCACCGTCCTTCGCAAGTCTCTCGTGGCTCCGACTTAAAGAACGCAGAACTTTACACTCTTTGTCTTTACTCTTTCGAATTCTGCACACTTCAACACCAAATTACCTTTCGTCTCGTTTCTCTTATCTATACTCTAACCACGACGTAAATACCAGATCACTTATCTGTGGCACGCTAAATATACCTCTTCATAGAACATCTTGTTATTCCTCATCTTTTACAATATCCACCTCGCGTCAATGGAATTCCTTGTCACAAAGTATTAGGGGCTGCAAGACAACAAACACCTTTAAGAACAGCTTAAAAGATAACCTTATTAGCATTTCACTCCAATCATACTGATTTAAAATATTACTGACTACACTGTTGCTTTTTTTCTTTAGACATCATCCTGATTGTGCTGCATTTTCAAAATTGTCTCATAATAATCTCTTTCTATTATCTAATATAATTTGAAATATATTAACATTCTATGTATTTTAGTTTAATTCTGCTACCCAGTTTATTTCAGTGTTTAATTAATAGTTCATAGTATTTTGTTGTTTAATTCGTAAATAACTCTTGTATACATGTAACTCTCATCTAAATCAAATTGTTGAATTCTTTGTAAGTTCATGCATATGTATATACACTTTTTGCTGGTTGTGTGGAAGAGAAGGCCTTACGGCCTTAACTCTGCCAGCTAAAATAAATCATTATTATTATTATTATTATTATTATTATTATTATTATCAAACTTTCTAGTAAGATTTTGCGCATACTTCCGGTTTCTTCTTGTTGAGTGTCGTTGAGAGGGAATGCGTAGGTAGTGGTGGGGGCACGTTTGTGATTGGTAGTGTTGTATCGAAAAGTGTGCGTGTTTTGAAATTCAGTTGAATATTGAGAACTTGTTTTGTTTGTGTTTTTGTATGTTTACATTTTAGAGACATACGAAATATATAAGCACAGAAAAAAACACAAACACAACATATTTCAAAACGAAACTCTTTCCAAAACAACACTACGAATCACTAACACTCCCACCACTACCTAAACATCCTCCCCACAACGATACCCTGCAAGAAAAAGCTAGAAGTGCGCGCAGAACCTCACTAGGAAGTTTGATAATGGCGAAAATGACATCGAAATTAGTCACAAAGATGTAGTACCTTCTGTAGTTACACAGTATATCAGGCATGCTTAAGAAACAGCGCGTGAACGATCGTAGATTACTCTGCATGCTACCTGGCTGAAGTAGAGGAGCTGGCTACGGACTGGAAGGTCCGGGGTTCGATCCCATGTTGTGACAGGATTTTTTCTCGTTGCCAAACTTTCATAACGACCCCGAGGTTCACTCAGCCTCCTATAAAATTGAGTACCAGGTCTTTCCCGGGGCTAAAAGACGGTCAGAGCGTGGTGCCGACCACACCACCTCATTCTAGTGCCGAGGTCATGGAAAGCATTGGGCTCTACCTCCATGCCCCCCAAGTGCCTTCATGGCATGTTACGGAGATACCTTCTAGGGTACCTTTACCTTTATATATATATATATATATATATATATTTTTTTTTTTTTTTTTCTGTGCAGGTATCAGTGACTAAAGGACAAGGGTGAACAAATAAAATTTAGTAACAATAATTCTTTATATTTTTCTGTACCATTTTAATAAATGCAGTAAAATTATTTCACAACAGAAGATGTTATATATACTACTACTTCTTTAAAATTGTGTATTATCTCTACATAATGTATTTCACATGTAACAAACTACAACCCTAATATTCCAAAGGGTAAAATAGGGTTTCAATATTTGGATAACAATAATAATAATAATAATAATAATAATATGTTATATATGCGATTTTGAATAACCAACCATAAGTTACGTGTAATTTTCAGTACCAAATAAATAATTTGAAAATAATTATGTCCACCTATAAAACTTCTCAAACTGCTGAAGTATAACGTCATTGCCATTATAATAGTGATACTGTTATGCGAAAATAAATCTTTTAAGATGTAATTTCGCCAGAATCGCTTCTTCGAATTTCCATCTCACACTACCCTTTACGTCTCCTAAAATATTATTTGAAGAAGCAAATCTAAGCACAACATGCTTACCATCATCGAACAGTTTGATTCTTGTTCTTGACTTTGTTTGGCTCATCAATTATATATGTATATGGTTCACCTACCTGTAGGCCTACATATGTGCTGCTGAATATCGTAATACTGTAATTTTCGGAGCAGATTTAAAAATCTTCTGATACGAGTACATTTCATAACTTAAGGAATTGTGAAGCTACGAAAGTCGTCATTAAACGTCCATTTCAATAATGTACAGTAATATGTGAAAGATCCATTACTTCTAGCTAGAGCTGTAGAGGCAAATTTTCTGCTCTACCTGATTTGTGCATGGACAGCCTTCACAACACATCCCCTCTTTCAGTGCATAGGTTTTAACGTTATTATCATTTGTGATATGTAAGTATTAGAAATGTGTGATTCAGGAATGAATAAATTACTGAAAATATTAGTAGAAAACAGAAAATAATAACTCTGTTTGTTTGTGAGACTTTCACCTTTCACTCTGACTAGGGTGTAATCATGTTCCTCTTTCAGTTAATTGAAGTTATAAGAAGGGAAAGAGGAGGAGGAAGAGAATGAGGAGATCTTATGAAAAGCCGTAGGTGAAGGGTTAGTGTTGAAATAAATAAAAAATATTTTGATCGCTATGAGGTCATAGTTCAGTCTCAGAACTGGACCTGCATATGCAACATTTATCAGAAAAATGTTCCAATATGCAACCTAATCACATACAGAACACAAATAAGCAAGAAAATTATATTAATTCAGTTTTCAGAATATGTTCAACTTAGCTCTCTGTATTGACCCCGGGTCTTGAAGTAAATAAGTCTTCTCAGATCTTTTATGATTTTTTTTTTGTTACCTACATTCTTGCATTTGTTAGAACTCCATAGGTTCGTCTATATCATAACTAGCTGTATCGTGAACTGTAATAATTTTTCACTGCATCACCTCATCACTTTCCACTTAACATATTTCTCCAGCTGCTCATTTTCACTCATGCCCTTTTTCCGCAAGGAAACACAGAAGCACTCGAATTGCTATTGTGCCATCTCATATTTTCAATGAGAAGCTGAAGATAATAGATGCTATAGAGAGTGATTCAAAAAGTCCGATGACACAGATAAACGAGATGGTATCAAAAATATCCAGGACTGACGCTGTTATCTGGAATGCAGTTGCAGTAGTGTTCTGTAAGGATAGATGGTGGCACTAGCATATGGTATGAGTCAGTGTGCAAAATTTCATGGAGCTGGGTGGATGAGATTTTACGTTTTTTTTTATCCTGTCTGCGGTGTGTTGCGATTTGTTCGAATCTCGGGAAAAGTGCCACGGAGACACTAGCAATGATTAAACAAGTGTGGGGAATGAAGCATGAGCTGTATGCGGGTTCAGGGCTGGCTGGACATCCATTGAAGACAACGAACAGTCAGGAAGGTCTGTCAGCTGCATAATGCCTCGTTTTCTTTGATACCAAGGGAATTGTGCACAAAGAATCCGTTCCACCAAGCCAAACAGTCAATTTCCACATACTACTGTGACTTTTGCGACAACTTCTTGAAAATGTGCAAAGACATCACCCCAAACTTTGGCGACAAGGGAACTGGCTGTTGCATCATGACAACACATCCTGTCACACTTCCTTGTTCACCAGGAACTTTTTGACCAAAAACAAGATAATGTTGTACCCCATCCACCCTACTCGCCTGATTTGGAACCCTGCGACTTTGCTCTATTCCTCCAATTGAAAATCAAGTTGAAAGTCTGTCAGTTCCATACGATTGAGATGATTCAAAAAGAAACACAGTCAGCGCTGAACACCCTCAAAGAACACGATTTCCAAGATGCTTTTGGAAAATGGCAGCATTGCTGGGACTGATGTGTATGTGCAGAAGAGGACTACTTCGAGGGTGATGTCGGTCATTAAGCCCAAAGTAAGTTTTTGACCAGATTGCAGCACCAGTCCCGAATATTTTGGATACCACCTTGCATGATGCAATACATTATTTCTACAGTCTTTCAAGATAATTTCTACAATAGCAATTCAATTAACAGCCAGTTTCTGGAACATCAGATATCTATTCGATAGCACTATTTGTTCCATAAGTGTTTCTCAAACATCAGATACCAGTTATTGTCTACTATTATAAAAACATTCATACATAAGATTAATTATAATTTCGGTAACATTGAAGAATAATGTCGGTAAACAATAATTATTATATTCTTCCATGATATTATAACGAAGTATCTTAAAATAAGCTAAGTTTCATCTTTAGATATACAGGAAAATCAATCTTCACCTAAAAATCCTATCGAATTATCGTCAGTTTTCAGTATTTTAACTTTTGAATTATATTTCCAACCATAAATACTATAAGAAGTTACATAAGGGGCTGTAACCCTGAACAGCTCCGTAGTCTATTGACATATTTGACACGTAAGTGAGAGATTTTGTTGGTCGAATATGTGCTTTTCATACTTTTTTTCCTTCTAGTTCTTTTCCTTCATGGTATCACTGTATTCTTTTATAGTTCATATATTTTTGTCAGCTTTCTTTGTTCCGCTATTTATTTTATTACCGTCAAATCTGATGATATACTATAAGTACATACTAACATAAGCTTCGTGAATAGACGACAACTTTCTCATAATAAGAATTTTTGAAATATAAGAACAGAAAAATGCAAATTGTGCAAAATATATTTCCATAACGAAATTATTTTAAAATCGAAAAATTCCTTCCATATAGTTATGGAACAGATAGATACAGAATAGATATCTCGAGTTTTATGCAATTGGGTCTAAGTCACCTCAATTTTCATGACCACTGTACCGTTTCTCACAGAATACGAACAGCCATGGAAAATATTACAGAACTTCTAAGTAGACCAGCAATAATATTCAACACAACAAGTTAAATATTTAAGGGATTTTGCTCAATATTTATAATTCCTTAATTCCTCAAGAAAGTTAATTGCAAATGGATATAATAACAAAGTATCTAAAAAAATCAGCCTTATTTGAAAGATACAGGAAAATAACCCATTGTAATTTACCTAACGTTTTACATAGAATTTCATTCTCATCTGCATAAATATAATCCTCCAGATTATTTATGCTGATTCGTATAAACCATACCTGCACAAACAGCGCTCAACGAGCGCGCATGCTCCTTCGGAGCGGGAGAGCTGTGTTTACCGCTCGCCAAGGCAGAGAGGAAGATACGTCAGAATGACATAGAGTTGCTATAGGTAGAGGAGAGGGAAACGACCACTCAGTTATCTAGTGGAGTGCAGTGTGTAGGCCTATTCTCAGTAACTGTTTCACGTTGCTTACCTACTGCTACAGTACAGTATGGAGGAATCTAAAAGACGGAACATAACATTTAACATTTAACGATTTACAGCTCGAACTTATTGATCTTCAATGTCACCTAAGGGCTAAAGATCGTTTGAATAATACTACTAGCCTGGTTGAATTTTACAAGACTAAACATTAGCAATACTATCCACGACTACACAGGCTGGCTGTGAAAATAATTGCTATGTTTGGCTCAACATTTATATTTGTGAGCAACTGTTTTCTATAATCAACTTTAATAAAGGCAGACATCGAACATCTGTAACTGATGTTTCATTAGATCAGTAGGCTACTGTTCCTTTCAGCTGCCAACAGCATTAAACCTCGTTTTGATGTACTGATAAATAAAAATATAACAAAATGATATTGTACATTTAAGTAGCTATAGAATTTCTATTACTTCTGTAAAATAAATATTTCTTTATTAATTAATAATAGTCCAAGATAGTTTTAAAAACACTGAACGGGAATTTATTTCATAAACACTCGTAATAGTACTTCCTTTTGTGTACATTTTGTACGAGATCACCCCTTCTTCCAGTCCAACCTTATACAGAGCACAGCTAATATCTGCATTCCGCTCATGAGCTGCGAGCCGGCTCGGAGAGCGCAAACCTTGTGCAGGCCTGGTATAAACTATACAATATTTCACCTATAAACTAAGAAATGCTTCATCTTCATATTACAATTTTTAATTACTTTTAATTATCCCAGTAATTCTAGAATTAGAACATCATTAAATAAAAGATCTAAGCACCAAGGAATTCAAAATTAAAAGACGTTTTCGTGATGATAAATTTTCCAGATCTTCTGTATGTCTTGTTAGAAATGTTCTCCTCATCTTAATCTTCTCTTCCACTTTTCAAATACTTATCTGTGAAACATTCCATATCCTATGTACCATAATGTCTTGTATCCTTTTGCCCATGTTTCTGTGAAATGGGGCAGCTTTAGCAATGTTACATATATGTAATAAGATGTGTATTTTATTATTTAATACAGTTTATTTTGAAAGTCTGAACTTCGTATGTTCTATCAAATAGTGAGATATTATAAAAATGTCTTTCAGTTTATAAATGTATAGTATATCTCTGCTGTATATATTGAAAATATTAAAATTATAATATTTACAAGGTGTAGTGATATAAACATTTTGTTTTGTGGAATTTGACGAAAATAATTATTTTTACCATTCCTAAAATCTAAGAAGTGGCTTTTAGCATAGAGTCTGTCTGTGTCTGTTCATGTAATCTTTTTGTTTTAATCTTGACTCTTTTTTATTCATATATTTGATCTACATAAGTAAAATATCTGCAATCTACTGTCACATTTTAAGTGATTGTTTTTATTTAACGTTCTTGAAAGAAAAAGGAAAAAATAACATTAATGTTTACTAAAAATCCATTCTAAGGATTTTCTTCTCACTGTTTCTAATAATCTCCATAACAAATAATCCCGAAGAACTAAGTACCGGTATATATAGGACGCATTTTCCCAGAAATGTTGAATAAAACCATGCTTAAATGTGACAAGTTAAAACATTCCCTATAAAAAACTATTGAGTGTAAAGATATTTATTCAGATCATTGCAATTATCACCACAGTCATCATCATCATCATCATCATCAACTACTACACCTACTAATACCACTATTACTACTACTACTATTGCTACTGCTACTACTACTACTATTGCTACTACTACTATTGCTACTACTACTACTACTACTACTATTGCTACTACTACTGCTACTACTACTACTACTGCTACTGCTACTATTGCTACTACTACTACTACTGCTACTACTACTACTACTACTACTATTGCTACTACTACTACTGCTACTACTACTACTACTATTGCTACTACTACTACTACTACTACTATTGCTACTACTACTACTACTACTACTACTATTGCTAC